>NC_085988.1:21365040-21680040 GCF_030014385.1 Trichomycterus rosablanca
AGTTGGATTTAAGTCAGGAGTTAGAAGGATTGTCTGCATACTATTAGCCACATTGTATGTAAAGCAAAAATGTGATACTGAAATACCACTCATTTCTTACTTATGTGGCTTACAGAAGCCAACTAAGTTAGTAGAGGCCAAACACATTTACTTTTATTGCACTTAACAGACATTTTTATACAAAGGGTTAAATGCCTTGTTAAAGGGTCCAGCCATGGCAATCTGTTTGTGGTGGGGCTTTAACCAGTAACCTTTTACTGAGAGAGTAACCTCTAATTTTCTTTCGGGATCAATAAAGTATCTATCTATCTATCTATCTATCTATCTATCTATCTATCTATCTATCTATCTATCTATCTATCTATCTATCTATCTATCTATCTATCTTTTGATTACTAGTCTAGTATCTTAACTGCTAAGCTTTCACTGCTTTGTATGATGTACTTAGTACACTGTGTCTGTGGGCAGAAATATCACCACAAACACACACATCCCCTTAAGAGTACCTTAATAGCAGGTATTTCAAAACCTGCTTGTTTTGAAATACCAAGTGATGACGTAGGGATATTTCTGTCATATATGTTATTTTCTAGATAAATAATAATAATAATATTCACATATTGGCACCCAGGTGGCGCAGTGGGACATTCCACTACCACACCGGTGCCGAGATTCTGAACACCCCGGTTCAAATCTTGGTTCGGCTACCAGTCGACTGGGCGCCATCTAGCACAGCGGTCCCCAACCTTTTTTGCAACACGGACCGGTTTCATAAAAGATACACCGATTAGGCATACCATTATGACCACCTCCTTATTCTACACTCACTGTCCATTTTATGAGCCCCACTTACCATATAGAGGCACTTTGTAGTTCTACAATTACTGACTGTAGTCCATCTGTTTCTTTGCATGCTTTGTTAGCCCCCTTTCATGCTGTTTTTCAATGGTCAGGACCACTACAGAGCAGGTATTATTTAGATGGTGGATCACTCTCAGCACTGCAGTGACACTGACATGGTGGTGGTGTGTTAGTGTGTGTTGTGCTGGTATGAGTGGATCAGACACAGCAGCGCTGCTGGAGCTTTTAAACACCTCACTGTCACTGCTGGACTGAGAGTAGTCCACCAACCTAAAATATCCAGCCAGCAGCGCCCTGTGACCACTGATGAAGGTCTAGAAGATGACCAACTCAAACAGCAGCAATAGATGAGCGATCGTCTCTGACTTTATGTCTACAAGGTGAACCAACTAGGTAGGAGTGTCTAATAGAGTGGACAGTGAGTGGACATGGTATTTAAAATCTCCAGCAGTACTGCTGTGTCTTATCCACTCATACCAGCACAACACACACTAACACACCACCACCATGTCAGTGTCACTACAGTGCTGAGAATGACCCACCACCTAAATAATACCTACTCTGTAGTGGTCCTGGGTGAGTCCTGACTATTGAAGAACAGGGTGAAAACAGGCTAAAAAAGTATGTAGAGAAACAGATTGACTACAGTCAGTAATTTGGTGGGGTTTTTTGAAGCACTGTGCGAGGATCCTGGTTAGCAGACCGAGGCACCCGTGCAGAAAGTGGATGAGCTTCATGTGCGAATCCACTGAAGCACGGGCACAAAAGAAGGGGTCCGCTAGGACTGTGCATGCGTCGGAGGGCGTGTGAGCAACAATATACCTTCCTCAAACGCAATCGGGGATCCCCAGCAGCGGAAGACAAATTGACTACATTAAATCAGGAGAAAAGGCAGAAAAATATGCACATTCTATTTAACATTATTCTATTTAAATGGGGAAAATCATATCAAATTGTAATATCATTTCCCAATGATAATAAAAAGTACATTTTTAAGAAGCATCCTGTAATCTGATTGCAGTTTCTGTTCCTGTAAGTAAAGCCTCTTATCTTGGCCTTTTCAGAAATTTGGATAGTATAATGCTTTTCCATGTATTCAGTTACACCACAGCTGTGAGGGGAATAGCACCCAGATCATGCCAGCTCAAACTAAAGACGGTATTAGAAATGATCGGATCTGTACAGATGTGGCTGCAGGTTTTCACTTTTGACAGGTCCACCAATCACAGCTGTCGGAAAGCTGCAGGCGTTTATGGAGCACAGCGGGTTCCTCCAGTGCAGACCACACATACATACTCCGTTCTCGGTCTCTGCTTTCACCTCCCTCCTGGAGGGAGAAAAGCCCTGCCAATACCGCCAGTACCGAGCATCAATTTCAATTAGATATAAATAGACTTTCTTCTTTCTGTTCTCAGGATTATTTGGCCAGGGAAACACTTTACACCAGGTAAAAGGTGATCAGTATGGAGAATAAGAAAATGATTTAATAAAAGATGTGACCGGAATTTTCTCTGCACTACTCATATTCATTCTGAAGCTGTGTGCATGTCTGTACTGCAAGTGTTCAGTTCTAATTTAACAGCCTTTTTAACCCAATTTTCTCCAACTCCGGCTATGACCTCTTCCTAACAAGGGCAGACTAGGTGTACCAAGCTTCTGGCACCTGTTTTTTTATGCACAGTTCAGTCACTTCTACATATGTAAGTTTGAAGATATTCAAGGTTAGTAGGGGGTTATATTATGCCTAGTTCACACTACACGTTTTTTGCCCTGATTTTCGCTCGCCGCTAGATGTGGCAGCTAGGAAGCAACTCGGCGTTCGCATGGGGAATTGAAACCCGGCTCTCGATCGCTATGTGTGAACTGTTCAACGACTCGATCCGAGCGGCTCAGCAAGCGTTCGGCGACTCAAGAAAAATATCTAGCATGCTAAATATCTGGACCAGTCGGCGACTCAAATCATGTAGTGTGAAAGGCGTTGCGAGCAGGCTGCGAGTGGCAGCGAGTGCTATGTCAAACTACAGCCAATGAGAACGCAGGATTCGAGGTGAGGGGAAACCCATGGGAGGAGTTGTAAAAACATGGGACAGGGGCATCAGTGTCAACTCACTACAGAACAGACAATCCCTGCTGGTCGCATAGTCCAATGCACTCTGATTCATTGCTTATACGCTGCACATCAGCGTACAAACAACTTTGATCGCTCGCTTATTGTTGACGTGCATTTTTGGACCCCTCGTCACTTCTCGTGTGTGCCTTCGTGATAAAACGTAGTTTGGGAGACCAGACCGACTCGCCTGCAATTCCCCCCCGGTGATAGATTGTGTAGTGTGTAATCCCCTACCGCCGATCAGTCGTGTAGTGTGAAATCCACAACGACTTAAAAGACTCCCAATTGCAAGAGATCCAGTTGTGTAGTGTGAACTGTACAGCGATCTGACGACTTGGAAAGTTGTGTGGTGTAAACTTGGCATTAACTATTGAATGTGACCTATAGATGAGACCAAACAGGTAAGTCTAAACTATGTGTATGTCTGAAAACTTAGTGAGCTCTCTACATAGACAGTATTTATCCCGAGAAGAAGGCTGTCTTAATTCTTAGATGCATTAAAATGCTGCCTACTGAGATGCCTTATTCTGATATACAGTATATTCTGACTGAATAATGAGGGAGCATCCAACACTTCCCTCAGCTGAGTTATTTTAAATTTTAAATGTAAGTAATTCTTATTCATATTATCTCCTATAAAGGTGTACAAGTGTAATTTATTTGCGATTTTTGGGTTTGTTAATAGGAATGTAACTGTTGCCTGTTGGTTTGAATGGCCTGAAGCTAACTCTGTTAGTGTCCCAGATTCAGCCTCTCTGTGCTCGCGGAGCATGTTCAGTGTTTATGTGCCATGCCCCACTCTCCGGTAGCACTCTGGGTCTAGAGACAACGCCCCTTTTTTGATTGGACCCCTGCTAATCACCCAAAAAAATATAAGGAGGAAGCTGTGGAGGACTCATTGTGTCTATTGTGATTTGGTTAGCTTTGCCTGTTTGCCTGGTACTCTGTCATGTCTGTTTGGTTTGCCTTTGTCTGTTTGCCTTTGTCTGTTTGCCTTTGTCTGTTTGCCTTAGCATTACATTGGTTTGTTTGTTTGTTTGTTTGTTTGTTTGTTTGTCTGTTTGTCCCTTTTTGTTCCAGTTAGCTCCTGTTAGTTAGCTTCTGTTAGTTAGCTCCTGTCTGTATGTTATTGTCTGTTTGTTACGGTTGTTTAGTCATTTCTGTTTGTCTTATTCTAGTTCGTGTTTAGCTTAGAATTCATGTTTAGCTTTAGCTCCGTTCATGTATGTTTAGATTAGCATTTAGCTTAGAGCCTGTCGTCTTAGCATTGTTCATGTATTTAGATTAGTGTTAGCATTTAGCTTAGGTCATGTTTGTGTCTTGTGTTGTGCTACCCTGTCTTGTGTCTTTTGTTGTAATTATTAAACATCTTTTAGATAATCTCTGCGTGTGTGTCCGCCCCTCTCTTGTCTAGTCTAGCCCAACTCATTACAGTTAGCTAAGTAAGCCAAAATAGCAGTGGAAAGTTGATGATGTAATCGCTGTCTAAGTAGTGCATCTAAATAACCTGTTTTCTTAAGTAATTCTCTATACCTGGGCAGCTGCCCAGGAGGGGAGTAGGCAGCAAGGCAGCTCACTAGGTTTTCAGACAGATCCAGTGTGTTAAGGTGTTATCATGTGACAGTTTTAGCAGATTTATCATTACTAGACACAAATGGTTTTATGGTCAAGAAATCAAGATCTTACATTGACCATCACATTACGCTGGCATAACCCAGATTAAAGTGCTATGTTGTAAGCTGAAAAGGAAAGTTCAAAGAGAGGACCTAGAAGCCTGGAGAAGTCAGAGAGATTTAGTATTGAGGACTGCTCTCAGATTTCTTGCTCTGGATTCTCATCCAGCATTATAAGTGCTTAAGTGTGGGCAAAGGAATATAACCGAATTCAGGAGAGTCTTTCAAACATAAATGAATTTGCATTATTTCAATAATTATTTTCATTTGCTGCATTATTATTGAAAAAGTTTTGTTTTTATATAGCCTGTGCAATAGATTAAATGTTATAACAGGGACATGTTTACCACTGTATTACAACACGTTTATGTAATTATTAGGGAACCAGTTGTTGTAGTTGTGTAAGTGCATTTTTCTATTTAACATTCATATATTCATAACACACCATACATTTTCAATGGCAGACAGGTCTGAGCTGAAGACAGACTATCTGCCTCGGCTCTTTCTTATGATTACTTATACACTCTGATAATCAGGTCACTCGCTTAAGCACCACCACTTCCAGGTTGCAATTGTTGCAGTTGGTGCCCTGAGCAAGGGCATCAATTGTTTGGATTGCAAATCACTTTGGATAAAAGTGCAAATGCTATAAATGTAAAAAGTCATGAGCAAGCTATGCTGTTGTAAGATATGCAGAATCTCAGTTCACACTTTTACAGTTGATCTAAGATAAGCCTGGAGATCTTTGTCACTTTTGGATGAAGTTATTATATGATTTCTGTTTTGTGTTGCAGAATCTAAACTTCTTAGAAGATGCAGCAAAGCGATATGTTTGCTTATAAAGAACTTCCAAAGTCTTCTTGAGCATTTGGTATATTATTAAGTTTTTAATGCAGTGCTGTCTGAAGAATCAATGATCAGGGGCATTCATCATTAGTTTTTGGGCTTGACCTTTACGAACAAGATTTCTTCATGTTCTCTGAATCCTTTAATAATGGACTGTAGATGATGAATTTCTGCATTGAGAAATACAACCCCAAATCAGAAAAAGTTGGGACAGTATGGAAAATGCAAATAAAATAAAAATGCAGTGTTCCTTACATTTACTTTGTTTTTTATTTGATTGCAGACAGTTTGAACCCAAGATATTTAATGTTTTATCTGCTCAACTTCATTTCATTTGATAATTTACCTCCATTCCTGCATTTCAGGCCTGCAACACCTTCCAAAAAGTTGGGGCAATTTGGGGCTAGTAATGAGGTGAAAAAACTAAATAATGATGTGATTCCAAACAGGTGATGTCAACAGGTGATTGTAATCATGGTTTGGTAAAAAAGCATCCAGGAAAGGCTGAGTCTTTGATAAGCAAAGATGATCAGAGGATCTCCAGTTTGTCCACAAATGTGTGAGAAAATGATTGAAATTTTTAAAAACAATGAACTCAAAGAAAGATTGGAAGGGATTTGCATATTTCTCCCTCTACAGTGCATAATATCATTAAACGATTCAAGGATTTGGGAGGAATTTCAGTGCGCCACAAATGAGGGGGCCCAGCATGCACTGTAGGACAATCCACCCTGCAGCGTATAGCAGCTGAAGGACCTGTCCTGGTACCAGATACCACACATGTATTTCTGGAGCCCATATATTTGTGGGTCAGAGCTGTTTTGACATCACACAAGGCAGTTATACATAGTTATTATAGTACATAATTTAATTATTAAACTATAATAATTACTTAATGTATACGTGGTCATTTGTACCATGTCTAAATACTGCAGGGACGATTATAAGATAAACAAATTATGGAACCTAAGGCTGATTCTCTACATTTACTCATCTAATATAATTGTAGTCTAAATCTTTTTTATTTATTTTTGATGTGTTTGTTTAGCATGGTTGGCTAGTTTCTCATATTACTAAGGTATGCTGTAAAGCCTAAATGCTCGCAGTAACCCATCTCTGTTTTCTGGCCTAGTTTTCAGAGGCAGTAACGTTATATGTAGAAGGAATACAAGATACCGATAATACTGTTATATAGTGCAAGGATGTTTTAGGAAACCATGACCGGATGTTTTCTTGTTCTAGTACACTGCCCACTGGAAATAATCTGTTGCCCGTTTCTAAGAAAACGGAAACAAAAGACAGTGAATGGTTTCATAATACTAAGAGCTGGCTGGTAGGAGTTAGCTCTGATGCTGCTGCCCAATGGATTTTGGCACCATGTGCCATCCACTGCCTTGCCATTAAGTCACAGATAAAATCAACCCACACAATCACACACACTATATTTCCTCTGTATTTAACTTTACACATGAATAGGAGGTTTGGTTGTCAGATGTCTCAAGGGATATGCATCAACTGCCTAGGCAAATGAGCAGGTAATTAAAAAAAAAAAACTGCCACGTCTGCATCCAATTAGATGGAAACGCATCTTTATTTGTCTTCTCTCTGCTCCTGCCCACAGAGATGCTATTCTACTGGTTATACAAATTAGGCCAGTCTGTCCTTGGAGAGGGAGGTAGTGCATCACTGATAACTCGTCCTTACTGGCACAGTAACCCAATCTTCAGCACACACCAATCCTGCAGCCACTGCAGCCAAGCCCAAGATGTAGTCAGGCGTAGACCTACATTGATGCCACATGTCCTTATTTGGCGTTGCCTTTCTGTTATTCATTAAAAATAGTTTTAAATACAACATATGGTCAGAAGTATGTGGTTGCCTAATCATGAGCTTTAAGGTTTGTTTGTTAGGATTTTAACGTCATGTTTTACACTTTGGTTACATTCATGACAGAAACAGTAGTCACTCATTACACAAGGTTCATCACTTCACAAGTTAATATCAAACACAGTCTTGGACAATTTAGTATCTCCAATTCACCTCACTTGCATGTCTTTGGACTGTGGAAGGAAACCGTAGCACCCAGAGGAAACCCACGCAGACACAGGGAGAACAGTGCTACCCACTTAGCCACCGTTCTGCCTGTGAGCTTAAAGAACATCCTATTTTAAAATCATGGGCATTAATATGGAGTAGCCTAGGCAGGCTTTTCAAAAGTATTTGGTGAGTGTGCTTTGCTTGGAATTGGAATTTGGAATTTGTGCTTTTGTGAGTTTAGGCCTGACTAACAGAATACATTTTAATTTATTCCAAATGTTTTTGGTGGATTTAAAATTAGGGCTTCTATGAAAACCACTGGAGTTCTTCTACTTCCAAACTTGTCAAATCATGTATTTATGGACCCCACTAAAAGAGAAGAAGAACCTAAAAGAACCTAATTCAGTTAATTGAAGGGGTGTTTACATACTTTTGGTCATGTAGTGTAATGAGAGTAAACCCTGTTGGTGAAGTCATTTACTAAAGAAAAAAAGGTTCTGGATCCTGTAAGACCCAACAGGCTATATAATGTACAGGAAACTATAAATGTTGGCATAGCCAGAAACACTATATAAAAGAAAGTTCTAAAACCTGTGAAAAAATGCATGTGGGCCAAGTTGGCACACTATGGGTCTGTCCAAAAATCTAGTGATCTCTAATAGACACCATTTTATGTCATCCTGTGTTCGAACTCTTATATACCTTAAAATGCTGCCTACTGAGGTGTATAAATTCAAAGCAGTAATCTGATTGAGTAACGAGGGAGCGTCCAATGCTTCAGTGCGGCACAACTTTTTAAACAAAAAACTACAAATATGGTGGACGAATGCAGAGCAACAAACGGAGTTCTTTTCAAATGTAAGTACTGATTTTTAATTTGTATTAAAGGTGTACAAGTGTAATTTTTTGCAAATTCAGGCTTGTCAGAGATCTTAGCTGGCATGCTAGCAGGTTGTGTTGCATCAGCCCATTGGTTTGATTGACTTGAGGCTAAATGTGTTAGCTTAGTAAGCGACAACTGCAATGATGTAATCGCTGTAATCACTGTCTATGAAGTGTGCCTGAATAACCTGCCTTATAAGGTCGATGTCTTATTACAATCTTCTCTACTTAGGCAGCTGCATAGCTATGCAGCAAGGCAGCTCACTAGGTTTTCGAACACTCACTCACTAGGTTTTTGCTTTGTGGCAGGGCGCATTATCCTGCTGAAAGAGGCCACAGCCATCAGGGAATACTGTTTCCATGAAAGGGTGTACATGGTCTGCTACAATGCTTAGGTAGGTGGTACGTGTCAAAGTAACATCCACATGGATGGCAGGGACCCAATGTATCCCAGCAGAACATTGCCCAAAGAACATTGCACACACACCCGGCCATCCACATGATGTAAAAGAAAATGTAATTCAATAGACCAGGCCACCTTCTTCCATTGCTCCGTGGTCCAGTTCTGATGCTCACGTGGCCATTGTTGGTGCTTTCGGCGGTGTGCAGCTATGCAGTCCCATACGCAACAAACTGTGATGCACTGTGTATTCTGATACCTTTCTATCAGAAGCAGCATCTGTTGGATCGGACCACACGGGCCAGCCTTTGCTTCCCATGTGCATCAATGAGCCCTGGTCACCCATGACCCTTTCGCCGGTTTACCACTGTTCCTCCTTTGGACCACTTTTGATAGATACTGACCACTGCAGACCAGGAACACCCCACAAGAGCTTCAGTTTTGGAGATGCTCTGACCCAGTCGTCTAGCCATCACAATTTTGTCAAACTCGCTCAAATCCTTACGCTTGTCCATTTTTTCTTCTTCTAACACATCAACTTTGAGGATAAAATGTGATGTGATGAAGAGATAATCAGTGTTATTCACTTCACCTGGTCGGTGTATGTTATTATACGTATTGTTAAATGTTTTATAGTAGCCTATTTTAATATATGCTAAGCACTAAACTAAGTCAAGTAATTAAAAGGAAAGGCTAGAAGTGACATTATATGGTCAGGTTTGCAAAAGGTCTATCCTATATTTTGACTCTGAGACTACAATTACTCACCAATATCAGAATAGGTCAATGAACCCTGTTCACTTTTGTTATCTAGCCTACAATTACCTAGAAAAAGATGATTTAAATTACAGTATTTTTCTCTTCACAATTCTAAATCAAGCACAGAAATGTAATAAGAGCTGGTGACCTGATTAATATAAGAAGGGGGCGATGGATGAGTCTGACTGGTTCATAATAGGCACTTATTGCACCAGTAAGAAGATGAGACTTTGTGAAATAGGGATGGGCAAAGTGACCATTCAGAGTTTTAAATGAAGATGACTAGTCTGAACATCTTGCAGCATAATTGAGACTTTGGACAAAAGCTTAGACAAAATCAGTAATCAGACAGATCAGTGTCCAGTGTCTGCTAATCACGGTGACGCCGTGCAGACTGCTGATGGTGCATAATTGGGCAGCCGAAATAATGAGACTGTGGAGCTGATCACTGTAATGAACTCTGTACAGATAAAAAATGTAAGTCTACTGATTGGCAGTAAAGATACTGAAGTTAGAATGTGAAGTGCACTGACTGTAAAAACCTGTCCAAAGTGAGTTGGTTTGGAGGGTTTTTCCACAATGTCTGAACTACAACCCAAAATCAGAAAAAATTGGGACAGCATGGAAAATGCAAATAATAAAAAAACACAGAGTTTCTTACATTTACTTTGACTTTTATTTAATTGCAGACAGGATGAACCTGAGATATTTCATGTTTATCTGCTCAACTTCATTTCATTTATTAATAAACATCCATTCCTGCATTTCAGGCCTGCAACAAATTCCAAAAAAAGCTGGAACAGTAAAGCATTTACTACTTTGTAATGTTGCCATTCCTTTTTACCACACTTAAAAGACGTTTTGGCACCGAGGATACCAAGTGATGTAATGTTTCAGGTTTTATTTTGTCCCATTCTTGTCCCATTCTCCCATTTCCACTGTGTGATGGTCCATTCTAGATGCCTCCGAGCCCAGAGAAGTCGACACAGCTTCTGGACATGATTACCATAAGGCTTCTTTTTTGCACAGTAAAGTTTTAAGTGGCATTTGTGCATGTAACTCTGTATTGTAGTGCTTGACAAAGGTTTGCCAAAGTAATCACTCACCATGTGGTTATATCAGCTATTGTTGAGTGGCGGTTCTTGATGCAGTGCCGTCTGAGGGATCGAAGATCACAGGCGTTCAGCTTAAGCTTGCGCCCTTGGTCTTTATGCACTGAAATTCCTTCCGATTCCTTGAATCATTTAATGATATTATGCACTGTAGAGGGAGAATTATGCAAATCCCTTCCAATCTTTCTTTGAGGTACATTGTTTTTAAACATTTCAATAATTTTCTCACACATTTGTTGACAAACTGGAGATCCTCTGATCATCTTTACTCATCAAAGACTTTCCTGGATGCTGCTTTTGTACCAAACCATAATTACAATCACCTGTTTACATTTGGAATCACATCATTATTTAGTTTTTTCACCTCATTACTAGCCCTAAATTGCCCCCATCCCAACTTTTTTTGCAGGAATGGAGGTATATTAACAAATGGAATGAAGTCGAGCAGATAAAACATGAAATATCTTGGGTTCAAACTGTCTGCAATCAAATAAATGTAAAAATGTAAAAAAAAAAGTAAATGTAAGGAACACTGCATTTTATTTTATTTGCATTTTCCATACTGTTCCAACTTTTTCTGATTTGAGGTTGGAATTTCTTTGCATTTTTTAAAGCACATTTTGAATACAATAAAGAAATGTTTTTCAAGCTATTTAAGATTCAAAAAATAAAATGGTGATATTTTGAAATTATTTATAACTAAACATCTCACAGTCACCCACTTTCCTACACTGACAGGCAATTAAGAATAGCAAATCTTTTTTTTAAATGGACATTAGTTAAGGTATGTGTGGGTATATACACAGTCAAGTCACATTATTATGACCAGCAGCTAATATCCAGAGTAACTGCCATGTGCAGCATGGACAGCAGCTAGAGGGAGTGACTCAATAAGCTCCTGGTAGATTGTCACAGGTATCTGGATCAGTTGCCGAAGGATGTACGGGGGAGGATCCACAGAGCAAACACGACGATCGAGGAGGTCCCACAGATGCTCAATTGGGTTCAAGTCTGGGGAATTAGGGGGTCAGGGTTGTACTTAAGAGTCTTGGTCATGCTCTTCCAACCAATGTTGGACATTTCTAGCCGTGTGACATGTTGCATTGTCTTGCTGGAAGGTCCCATATGACTTCAAAAGTTGAAAGTGGTCATAATAATGTGACTCAGCTGTGTATCTGCCAAGAAAAGACAACCATTACTGGGTAGCAGCACCTACACCTACTGTATATGTCAGAGCTAACTGAGTACATTCAAATGGGAAATTGTGCATGTGTTGTAATTTCTTTAAAATGTCTTAATGGGGCTCCAGTGACTATTGGCAAAGAGAAATGGCCCTTGAATATTAGTCGTGGTAAAGCAGTTATTTTAAATAATGGTTTTAAGCATCCCTGCTGAGTGTGTTGAGAGCAGAGTAATCAGCACAACATACATGGTGTTGTGGTGTTGCAGGAAAAAAAGATGAATTAACAGTTCATTAGAGGTCACATTACAAAGAGAAAAAACAAATGTCTCATGATAAAAATGCCTGGTGCAGGTGTAGCAAAGGACTGATACAGACTAGAACTGTCTTACAATATAATTTATACAGGTGTCCAATGCCTGAGTACAGTCTGAAATCCTCTTGTAGAGGGCAATGAGGACATCACTAGTCAACCCAGAAGTTCCTGAAATCGCCACAATCTCTGCAGTGATTGGTTGGTAATGATGTGTGATTAGTTATAGGTGTAAACTTAAGTCAATAGTTTAACTGACAAGACCAATCTGTGTATCAGCATTCACAAAACTGCACAATACTGTAGTAAATAGAATGACAAATTAGTGTTCACATACTTTTGACCATGTAGTGTAATGAGAACAGACCATGTGGGTGAAGTCATTTACTAAAGAAAAAAGTTCTGGATCCTGTAAGACCAAACAGGCTATATAAGGCATAACATTATGACCACTGACAGGTGAAGTGAATAACACTGATTATCTCTTCATCACGGCACCTGTTAGTGGGTGGGATATATTACGCAGCAAGTGAACATTTTATCCTCAAAGTTGACGTGTTAGGAAAAGCAGGAAAAATTGACAAGTGTAAGGATTTGAGTGAATTTGACAAGGGCCAATTGTGATGGCTAGACGACTGGGTCAGAGCATCTCCAAAACCACAGCTCTTGTGGGGTGTTCCTGGTCTGCAGTGGTCAGTATCTATCAAAAGTAGTCCAACGAAGGCCCAGTGGTAAACCAGTGACAGGCTCATTGATGCACATAGGGAGCGAAGGCCCGTGTGGTCCGATCCAACAGACGAGCTACTGTAGCTTAAACCGCTGAAGAAGTTAATGCTGGTTCTTATAGAAAGGTGTCAGACTCCATGCCTCGACGGGTCAGGGCTGTTTTGGCAGCAAAAGGGGACCAACACAATATTAGGGAGGTGGTCATAGTGTAATGCCTGATTGGTGTATAATGTAAAAGAAAAGAGTTTTAGATTAATTAAGAAGAGTAAATGTTGGCATAGCTAGAAACATTATATACAACTAAGCTCTACAACCTGTGAGAAAAAGGTCCACGCGGGCCAAGCTGACACACTATATAAGAAAAGAATATTCTAAATCATGTGAGAAGACTGTTTGAGGGTGGAACCAGCACACTATGTAAGGGGGAGAAGTTCTATAAGCTGTTATTAAAGTGACTTTTAGCAGAAGTGGCACACTTAAAAAGGAAGAAAGTTCCAGAACCACTAGGAAGAGTATCTCTTTGTTTAGTTGGTTCTCTTTTTGTTGCAAGTGGTTGAGAAATAAAATTAATAATAATAATAACTTGTTGCTTACTGACAATCTTATATCTATGTGAAAAATAAGGTTATATACTTTTAATTACCCAACATTGTTTAGAGCACTACACAGATAGTAAAATCTATTACATTGAATAATATGTAGAGGATAAAACCACCAAGGATTTAGCCTAATGACCATTAACAAAAATTAAAACATCTTCTACTACATCTACTACATTTCTTCTGATTTTTTGTGCGTTCAATTTTTACCCAGTTGCATTATGCTTCCTCTCTACTAGTGCTGACCCCTGCCCCGATTGAGGAGATCGAACTTACACATGCTCCTCCTACACGTGTGCAGTAGCTGACTGCATCTTGTTGTTCATGTAGCCGCCCAGCCCTGTCGGATGGCAGAGCTGAGATTCGATACGATGTATCAGAAATCTCAGCTCTGGTGTGCTAGCATATTTTACCGCTACGCCACCTGAGCGGCTTTGTTTTTAAAATTTCTTTCTATTTGTTTGGACCTGGTAACAGGAGAGGCCACTAGGGTATGTTGAACTCATTGTGATGTACATGACGTGCTATATGGCCTAGCCTAGTATCATACCAAAAGTATCCATTTTAAAGTAATTTGTGGTCAATTAAATATAATGCAAATAGTCAGCAGCAATACGCACATGGCTTGTGGAATTAAAAACATTATTGGTATTATGGAGCCAAGTGTATTTTCGACAACATTTCCAAGTTGGGTTCATGGTGTTACGGTGTTTACAGCAGATTTTGACTCTACCATTTGTACATCATAGGATGAATCTAGATTCATCAGAACAGGTGAGCCTGTGCCCACTGTAGCCTCCGGTTCCTGTTTTTGACCGACAATAGTGGAATCAAATGTGGTCTTCTATTTCTGTATTAAGCTCCGAGATGCTTTTCTGCTCACTTCTGTTCTAAATAATGGCTTTACTGTACCGTAGCCATTCTGTTAGTTTGAACTAGTCTGTTCATTTTCCTCTGATCCCTGTCTCATTTGATCAGACACCAGGCATGTCTTGTAATTAAATTATAGCACCATTTCTTGATAATGATTAACACGCCTCACTGGGTTGCACACGAGTTATTACCAACCAGAGAATAACTGCAGCAGGGGTGTTGACAGAGTTAGAGGTCACACAGCAAGCAATGGATGGCTCAAGGCCAAAAAGCTAACCTTTTGCTTCAAGGGCAAAGTGTAGCAAAGGATTTCCTTCATTCCTATGAGTTACTCCCAGAGTATCATAAAAATTTGACAGAATATATAATTCAGTTAGGTTCTCACTCTACAAGCTCATCACCTGACACTAAACACTGCAGGATCAGTTATTCAATAGCCCTATTTCACTGGCCATTGGAATGATTAAAACACACTTTTTGTTAAAAAAAAAAAAAAAAAACTTGGCAAAGAGACCAGTGTTCCACTGTAATATCTGCAGCTAAATTAGCTTTATTTATTTACAGCTCTAAATCAGAAAAAGTTGGGACAACATGGGAAATGCAAGTAATAAAAAAACACAGAGTTTCCTACATTTACTTTGACTTTTATTTGATTGCAGACAGTTTGAACCTGAGATATTTTATGTTTTATCTGCTTAACTTCATTTCATTTATTATTAAACATCCATTCCTGCATTTCAGGCCTGCAACACATTCCAAAAAAAGTTGGGACAGTAAAGCATTTACCACTTTGTAATGTGTCCATTCCTTTTCACCACAATTAAAAGACGTTTAAGTCCCATACCATGACAGACCCTGGCTTTTGGACTTGTTGCTGATAACAGTCTGGATGGTCCTTTTCGTCATTGGTCCGGAGCACCAGCGTCCATTTTTTCCAAAAAAGACCTGGAATGCTGATTCATCTGACCACAATACACGTTTTCCACTGTGTGTTGGTCCATCCTAGACGCTTCCAAGCCCAGAGAAGTCGATGCCACTTCTGGACATGGTTAAAAGTAAAGCTTTAAGTGGCATTTGTGCATGTAACTCTGTATTGTAGTGCTTGATAAAGGTTTTCCAAAGTAATCCCTCACCCATGTGGTTATATCAGATATTGTTGAGTGGCGGTTCTTGATGCAGTGCGGTCTGAGGGATCGAAGATCACACTTGTTCAGCTTAAGCTTGCGCCCTTGGCCTTTACGCACTGAAATTCATCCCGATTCCTTGAATGTTTTAATGATATTATGCACTGTAGATGTTTTTAAACATTTCAATAATTTTCTCACACATTTGTTGACAAACTGGAGATCATCTGATCATCTTTGCTTATCAAAGACTCAGCCTTTCCTGGATGCTGCTTTTGTACCAAACCATGATTACAATCACCTGTTGACATCACCTGTTTGAAATCACATTAGTTTTTTCACCTTATTACTAGCTCTAAATTGCCCCCGTCCTAACTTTTTTTTAAATGTGTTGCAGGCCTGAAATGCAGGAATGGAGGTTTATTAACAAATGAAATGAAGTCGAGCAGATAAAACATGAACTATCTCAGGTTCAAACTGTCTGCAATCAAATAAAAGTCAAAGTAAATGTAAGGAACACTGCATTTTTATTTTATTAGCATTTTCCATACTGTCCCAACTTTTTCTGATTTGGGGTTGTACATCTGTAAACTGTTTTGTTCACAGTTTCACACAGAAAAAAACAACAGTGTGTTACTTTTTACACTATAACATGTTTAAATTACTTTGAATCAGAGCAGCAGCACTATCACAAGGTCATGAAGCATATATACTATTAACACGCTGAGGGAGGTTATGAGCTTTAGCAGGTTTTCTGCTGCGATCTCTGTTAACCAGTGAAGACCCTTACTGCATGCTATTTACTTCACGCCATCCGCCATCAGCCCTGCTTCGGCCCTCATTACACTGATAAGATTGATTTCCCCGAGCTGGCCGTTGTCGTCTTGTTGTTGTCACACAGACTCCATTATGGCTCCAAATCACTGCATTCAGAGCCATAATGAAAACTATAATTCCACATTAAAACTGAGAGAAAGTAGCCAGGGCAATCTCTTCCCTTCCCTCCCTATTACCATCTCGCTCTAAGTCTTGGCATGTGTTGTATTTTGACAAGCCATGTTGCGCTTTTTAGCTAAAAGCGAAAATGGAGGCAGCTATGTGGTCCTAATTTTCTGTTCCCTAACTGCTTTTCTCACAGCACAGGGGTGGAAAGAGCGTGACCGTAGACTTTCTTGTTGCATCAAAGAACAAGGGGACTAGAATGATGAATCTGTACAGATACTTTACTGTTTTAAAAGCATCATCACAAATACTTATAAGAAGTAATAATTAAAAAAGAATGTAATGTTGTCCTGAATCAGAAGTTGAAATCAATAAAAATAATCTACTGTATGTTGTATAATAAATGTTCTATGCTTTTATGTTTGTATTTAGAAAAGTTATTAAAAGGGCCTGTAAACATCTCTGTGAAGGTAATTCTTCATTAAGAATTTAAAGGTCTCTGAATATGGGTTATGCACAAATTGAGAACTTAATACAGTGGTATTTTGAAACTCAATGTCACTTGGTTCTGGGAGTGGTGTTGAGTTTAAAAGGCTCTGAGTTTCAAGTTATTTCTTCCTCATAAGGATGTATGGGAAACCTGTTAATGCATTCCATGGTCCCATGGACTTAAAATAATGGGGTTGTTTTTGACACTTATACACTGAAAATAACACAAACATAATATAAAAACACTGAAATAAAATCTGATTCTTTCAATTTCTAAGAACCCTGAGCTGTAACACAAGTTACGTCTCATATGCACACTTTGATGATGTATTACCGCACCAGTCAAGCCGAGCGCTAAACAAAGCGGCAGTTCAGTGTTTTGGTTTTTTTTGTTTTGTTTTTTGTCTATTTTTCCCACTTTTTCCCCCAATTTTCACCCCTAATCTAGTTGTGTCCAGTTACCCTGATTGTGTCCTCTATACTGATTCGACCCTTCACCGCTGACTGAGGACACCTCTCAACTGACATACGCCCCCTGCGGCACGTACAGTCAGTACAGATGACGTGCATTTCTCACCTGCACAAGTCGAGTTTATACACTTGACGGGCACTGTGTATGGAGGGCCACACCCCCATCAGCATTATTCCTCAGCCCTGTGCAGGCGCCATCAGTCAGCCAGCAGGGGTCTCAGTTGCACCAGTTATGAGGACGTATGGTCCAACTTTTTTATCCTCTAACCCTGAACAACAGCCAATCATTGTTCATGCAGCCGCCCAGCCCAGTCGGAAAGGCAGAGCTGAGATTAGATAAATTACGATGTAATCGAAACCCCAACTCTGGTGTGCTAGCGTACTTTACCGCTGCGCCACCTGAGCAGCTGACATTGTTATTTTTATTGTTGTTATTGTTATTGTTACATTAACATTGTTGTACGTACATTGTTATATTGAAATTAAAAAACTACATTTAAAAAAAACTAACTAAGCATGTTGAGTTTAAGGGAAATGTTGAGTTTAAGGATACAAATTTCTTTACGAAGGGCGTTGAGTTTCAAAGATTTTGAGTTTAAGGGACGTTGATTTACAAGGTACCACTGTACTCGGGTCATAACATTACGTATGGAATTCTGTGATATTACATCAAGCTTTTACTTCATTTTAGTACAGTTTTAGTTCATTTTCATTTACTTTTATCTTTGTGGTTTCTTTGTGAATACTTAGCACTTGTCTCAGCCCTGTTTCCAGTCCCCAGAATCAGTCTTGTTTTTTTCCCACCCGTTTTGAGTTATGCTAATTACCCTGATTTGCTGCACCTGTTTTAAGTTTACTTTCTTACCTATTTAATCCCTTTTGTGCTTGCAGACCAGCACGAGGTATCAGAGCACAACTGGAGCCTGTACTCAGCGTATGTCTAATGTGATTGCCTCTGTTTTCTTGACCACAGCTTTAGTATCTTTGATCATCCCTGTAAGGCTTGTCTAGGTCAGCTCTGCAATGGATCGATCAACTTTTGCCTGTATTTTATTAAACTTGCTATGTTTTTAATAAACCTGCACTGACATCCAAACCTGCCTGCAAGTCCCTGTTACAGTTTTAATCTTTTAGATAATTTGATTTATGTATAAAGCTTGTTGCCAAATACATGGACAAAAACGCATTTGCTTCTTCAACCAACAGAATTATAAAGTACTGTGGACATTGTTATCTGTGTTTTTAAAAACTTTTCATTCATAACAGCCCGAATCTTTGGGTGGTTCTTGGATTACATAAGACCATCCTGATAAGTTTTCTCTCAGCATATCCTTTTCTTTCCAACCAAGCAAAGAGACAACTGTTCCATGAACTTTAACCTAGGGGCTAAACTAATCCTAATCTTATCAAGTCAAGTCAAATTTATTTGTACTGGGAGCCCAGGTGGCGCAGGGGGATATTCCGCTTGCACACCAGCACCGTTGCCACCGGTCGGCTGGAAGCCATCTAGCGGGCATAATTGGCAGTGCCTGCAGCAGATACTAATTGGCCACCGTATCTGCAGGGTGGGGGCCAGACTATGTGTGGGTGGGTGGGTCTTCATACGCTGTGTAAGGACCCTGATTGGCGGAAGAGACGCCTGTGCAGAATGTATGGGTGAGAAGAGAGGGCTGTGCACGTTTCGAAAGAGGCGTGTACAGTGACGTGCTCTCCTCGAATGCAATCTGGCATCTCTCAGCAGCGGAAGACAAAATTCAGTGCACTAAATCAGGAGGAAAATGGGGGTGAAATGCATTAAAAACCCATTATTCATACTAATTATAGCACTTTTTACAATGGACATAGTCTCAAAGCAACTTTACAGAATCCAGGACCGACAGACCAAAAACCCCTGTTGAGCAAGCCGAGGGTGACGGTGACATAAAAAGCTCCCTCAAAAATACAGGAAGAAACCTTGAAAGGAACCAGACTCCCCCCATCCTCTTTGGGTGGCCTGGAGGAGAATTTGAATAAATAGGATTTACACAAACCATACACACACACACATTAAATAAAACTTAAAGTTATAACTAGAAAAACAATAATAATAATGTAACAAATGGAGTTCTTCACTATTCAGTCCAGTCTGTGATGAAGTCCCTAGCGAGTTCTTGACATTTTTGGTGCAAACACGCCAGGTTCCTGTCATATCTAGCAGGAGCAGCATTGTTGGCATCTTATCACAAACAAGGAATTAAGAATCCATGCTTCATGTAATCCTAAAGTAAAATTACATGACTTTCTACACCACCAAGCTAATAAACTAAGATTCTGTATGTGTATGCACTTTTACAACATAGATAAAGAATACTAGCTTTTATTCCACTGGCAAAATGTTCCATCGTTTTATCACAGAGATATACACAGATAAGCCATAAAATTAAAACCACTTCCTTGTTTCTACACTCACTGTCCATTTTATCAGCTCCACTTACAATATAGAAACACTTTGTAGTTCTACAATTACTGCCTGTAGTCCATCTGTTTCTCTGCATGCTTTGTTAGCCCCCTTTCATGTTGTTCTTTAATGGTCAGGACTCTCCCAGGACCAGTAGGTATTATTTGGGTGGTGTCTGTGGGTTTAAGACATCTTTCATACAAAATCCAACATGTTATGACAAAAAATTACATTTATTTAGGCACTGTCTCTTTGTACATGATTAAATCAGTGCCAGATCTGTTGGCTTACTTAGCGTACTTGAAACTTGAGTTAAACAGACACTTAAATTTTTCATATGTTCTTATTTGTATGAAGAAAAAACGACATTTTTTATATGAAGAAAATGGATTTTATAAACCATTAATGGTCCCACTGATTCAATGGTTTGAAAAGTGAGATCATTTAATAAAAAGTTTTGCTTTATGACCCAAAATGTGTCATCGATTATCATTTAAAATCCTCTTGTGCACTGAAGTGAAGGTAATATTCACTATAATCTGATAGCAATTTAATTAGAGAGCATTCAAGCAAACCCGCAAGATAATTAGCTGAAAGGCTCCAGTCTTTAATGAGTAAAGAAATCAGGTTAAGCTCATTTATCACACGGTGAGTGATGTCAACTGAAATAAAGCCCTTTGAGGCATGATTTTATTACATTTTCCCTTTGCCTGTAAAATACACCATATAATCGAAGTATATGAACACCTAGCCATGAGTTTGTTGGAGATCTCATTTCAAAACCATGGATAATAATAAGAAACCATTAGTGGCTTTACAAGATTTTGAGTGTTTCTGTAAGAATTTGTGCCCTTTCAGGCATAAGAGTATTTGTGTGGTCAGGCGCTGACGTTACACAAAAAGCCTGATTCCAGATTGCAATTCCAAACAGAAAAAAGTTGGGACAGTGTGAAAAATACAAATAAACAGGATGTAGCATATATTTATTATGTGTCAATTTCTTCAAAACATATTTGAAATTTTAAGATTTGTCTGACCACAATACACGTTTCCACTGTGTGTTGGTCCATCCTAGATGCCTTCAAGCCCAGAGAACTTGGTTCATGGTTAACACAAGGCTTCCTTTTTGCACAGTAAAGTTTTAGGTGGCATTTGTGAATGTATCTCGTAAATGTAACATATTGTAGTTCTTTTGCAAAGGTTTGCCAAAGTAATACCTTGTCTTGTTCCTTGCACCATTTAATGATATTATGCTTAGTAGAGGAAGAAAGATCCAAATTCCTTGAAATCTTTGTTCGAGGAACAAACATTTCTTCTGCCCATCTTTGATCCTCAAATACTCAGTCTTTCATAGGTTTTGTTCCAATAGTAGACATCACATGTTTGAAATCACATATTGGGTTTTTCATCTCATTACTAGCCCTAAACTGTCCCTGTCTCAACTTTTTTAGAATGTGTTTCAGGCCTGAAATGCAGGAATGGAGGTATATTAACAAATAAAATGAAGTTGACCAGACAAAACATGAAATATCTTGGGTTCAAACTGTCTGTAATGAAATATAAAGAAAATTAAAGTTAAATTAAATGTAAGAAACACTCCCTTTTAATGTCATTTTTCATACTGTCCCAACTTTTTCTGATTTGGGGTTGTATTTTAACAGTCTAATCAGTTATCTAAATCTCTTAGTGCTGGCACTGGTAAGAGCCCAATTCTCTTCCCCACCTGTATTCATCTGTTTTCAGCTGAAGTTTCTGAAATTTTAGCCTTGGTTTCTCAATCCTAAACATCCTAAACATCTCAGCAAGTCCCTATTACATAATCTGCTTTGTATACAGAAGCTCATAATATTCCTTGTAAACATGACAGAAGTCAGTCTTATCTTATAAAACTTCATTCTCTAAATAAGATTGAAGAGCACATCTAGGAATCCAAGAGCACTTATTAATTAAAAATCTTTCCAGATTATCTAGGCTTCTAGGTAATCTCTTGTGTACTCTCATTTTTAGCTAGCAAACCAGTTTAGTCATGTTAGAACATACAACCCCGTTTTATCTTCATGGACAGCCAGAGTGTATATCTTCCTTGTGTCTATTTCTTCAAAGAGGCATGAGGATGGATGGATGGATGGATAAGATAAGATAAGATAAGATAAGATAAGATAAGATGAGATGAGAAGATAAGATAAGATAAGATAAGATAAGATAAGATAAGATAAGATAAGATAAGATAAGATAAGATAAGATAAGATAAGATAAGATAAGATAAGATAGGGTGGGTGGGTTACTGTGTAAGTGGGTGGAAGGGTGGATGGATAGATAGACAGACAGAGACAGTGGATGGTTGGATGGATGGATGGTTGGATGGATGGATAGATGGATGGATGGATAGATAGATCCAGCATCTAGTGAACTCTTTGTTTGTGGTAGAATAAAAGAAGCGGCTTTATTGTGGTATGCCTTTCAAATAGTTGTTTTATTTATTTGTAGATTTAAAGATGTGGTGACCAAAAAGTAGTGTAAGGCATCACTGTTTATGAATATGACTACTACCAAAATTATTAATAGTTAAACAGTTGCATTCTAACCTTATAATAATAAATGTAAACAATGCTAAATGCCTGGTTAAATCCTGACCAGACATTACCTTCCCCCAGATTTTCACTAGAGGACCTAAAGCATATTTCTAAATTAATACAGTGAATTACATTTTTTTCTACATTAATGGCGCATGATACAGAGCATTGGTATGAAATGTATTTTAAACCCCCTTAACTTATATGCCAAAATAAAAGATTGTAATTACATTTTCAAGTACAAAGTGTGCCTGTAAATCAATTCCACATCTGAACTTCAACTCAGCAGTTGGTCAAATGTATATAAAAAAACAACAAAATGTCAAGAACAGCCTACAGCAAAACACATAACAAGGAGGAAACAAGAGGTCTTTCTTGCCAAACAGTAATAAAGGGGAAGAGGTCTCACTAACCAAACATTTGTAACATTTGTAACCAATCCATATGTCACCACAAATGACACAACTGGTTCATTTTACCTGGGGATTTGTTTAAGTGTCAAACTCCAATAAGATAAAACAAGAGTGGAAACAAATGTACTGTAGTTATGTAAATGTTTGTGGTTAATTATTTTAATTTCACTTAAAGAATATGACAACACTGTGATATGTTATTGAAGTAGATACAAATTAAAAATCAATAAATTAAATATAAAATGTTAAACCATGTTTTGCAATTATTGCTATTTCTTACAGACATAACTAAAGCATGTTACTCCTGGGGAGGCACAGTGGTTCGGTTGGTAGCTCTGTTGTCTCACAGCATAAAGGTCCTGGGTTCAAAATTGCATGAGGTGTGAGTGTGTGTGTGTGTGTGTGTGTGTGTGTGTGTGTGTGTGTGTGTGTGTGTGTGTACATTGATCGGCCATAACATTAAAACCACCTCCTTGTTTCTACACTTACTGTCCATTTCATCAGCTCCGTTTACAATATAGAAACACTTTGTAGTTCTACAATTACTGACTGTAGTCCATCTGTTTCTCTGCATGCTTTGTTAGCCTCCTTTCATGCTGTTCTTCAATGGGGTATTATTTGGGTGGTGGATCATTCTCAGCACTGCAGTGAAACTGACATGGTGGTGGTGTGTTAGTGTGTGTTGTGCTGGTATGAGTGGATCAGACGCAGTAGCACTGATGAAGTTTTTAAACACCTCACTGTCCCTGTTGGACTGAGAATAGTCCACCAACCAAAAATATATCCAGCCAACAGCACCCAGTGGGCAGCGTCCTGTGACCACTGATGAAGGTCTAGAAGATGACCAACTCAAACAGCAGCAACAGATAAGCGATCGTCTCCGACTTTACATCTACAAGGTGGACCAACTAGGTAGGAGTGTCTAATAGTATTTAAAAACTCCAGCAGTGCTGCTGTGTCTGATCCACTCATACCAGCACAACACACACTAACACACCATCACCATGTCAGTGTCACTGCAGTGCTGAGAATCATCCACCACCTAAATAATACCTGCTCTGTAGTGGTCCTGTGGGGGTCCTGACTATTGAAGAACAGGGTGAAAGCAGGCTTAAAAAGTATGTAGAGAAACAGATGGACTACAGTCAGTAATTGTAGAACTATAAAGTGCTTCTATATGGTAAGTGGAGCTGATAAAATGGACAGTGAGGGTGGAAACAAGGAGGTATGACTGATCAGTGTGTATGTGTGTTTGCCCTGTGATGGACTGGTGACCTGTCCAGTGTGTTTCCTGCCCTTCACCCAGTGAATCAGACCCACCATGACCCTGGATGGGATAAAGCAGTGGTAAAACAGATGAATTAATTAATGTTATTACTATTATTTTACTTTTTAAAGATCTAAGTGTTTGAGATCCTTAAAACTGTGTAACTTGTATCTTAGAATTTTTTATTCTTTGACGGATATAATAACAGAATATTTAAATGAAAATGTGTGTGGGCCTTCATAAATCGACTAGAACTATGTGCTATAGTCATATGTGATTACAAACAAAGCACTGGAATTACTGTTAGGATTGGAAAATCATGTGATGTTTTGTAGGCTATTTTTCTTTAAAGGCTGTGTGAACTGGATCTGTCAGAAGAACAAATTAATGTCTAATTTTAGGTACCCCTGGTACCCAGGTTTAAGTGCACTTTAAATTTATTTTCTTTTATAGTTCTTTCTATGTTGTTATAGTTCTTTTTTATTAATTTTTTTGATGCTAGTGTAAGCACAATTACTTTTATTGCATTAAGCAGACACTTGATGCTTAAGGGTCTTGCTCAATGGCCCAACAGGGGCAACCTGTAAGTGGTGGGGCTTAAACCAGTGACTTTCAGGTCATTATTTTAATACATTAACTTCTGAGCTTCCACTTTTAGCATGTATTTACAGGGAACGTTTTGGGTGACAAGGACACCAAAACAATTTTGAATACAATTCTGCCAAGTGCATTATTAGTGGTACGAAGAAAACTCTAAAAGTGTCATTTTACCAACCCCCTTTTTAACCAAACTGGTGCAAGGATGTGCCTGAAAATTCAAGCTTGTCTTAAATTTCCTGGTATGCTGGGTAGAAATTTGATGTGTGGAATAAGTTGCTCTTATAGTGCTGTTATAATGAGGTGCACTCCTGTCACTCCTAACCTGTCTTTACTTATTACCTTTAGTTTAGGTTTAATAATAAAGAAACTGTCAGGGCCTTATTTTGAAAATAATATTTTAAAGTGAGCAGTTCTAAAGAAATACAAATTTAAGCAATTAAATCATTCATACATGCTTGTTTAATTTGTGTAGAGTGGGTTAAATTAAAGACTGCCAGGGCACCCAGGTGGTGCAGCGGGATATTCCGCTAGAGCAGTGGTGGGCAAACTACGGCCCGCTGGGCCGCATACGGCCTGTTAGGCTGTTTGATCTGGCCCATTGAGCATTTACAAAATTGTTCATTAGAGTAGAGAGAGCTTGCAAACTCAATCACTGAGTCAACAAGTCAGAAACGACTCTTTTCAAACGAATTATTCATTGGAATCGAATCAGGGAGCTGTGCTTTCAACTTAATGAATCACTTCATTTGTTAAAGAGATTCAGTCGTGGTCCAGGCTTTGATAAACAGCTGTATAATCCAGTCAGATTTTGGCCGGAATTTCAATCTCTCTCTTCATTGGCTGTTGTATAAGTGCCATTTAGTAAACGACTTACCAGTTTCAGCTTTTTACCGCGAAAGCCGAGTGAATACATTATCTAAAACGGTTTTCATTAGTTAGGTGGATAAAAACAGTTGGGTATGGATTTTATATATTCTGGAAATATCCTGGAAACATACAAGATGGCCTCCAAGAAGAAAAAAAGTAGATTATATCCCTAATGGAACAACACACAGGTAAGCAGCAGTTATGATTGTCTGCTGCTGTGTGATAGATTTGGGTCGTGGTTCTGCTGTTTACCATGTGTTTTCATTTTGCAATGATAGCAAATTATGATCAATTATTGTGATTTTTTTTATGCTCATATTTGAAGTAAAACAGACAGCATAAATGTGGTTTGTTTAATATTATAATAATATAGATATAATATTAATATTGTCAATATTAATACAAATATAGCCTTGTAATAATACAAAATACACTGTACAGGATGTATCAGAACTACAGTATTTTGTGTTTTTAAGACTTATAAACAATATAAGCTAAAATACGAGCAGTGCCATTGTACTTTAAGTTTACATTATATCGTATCGCATTTCACCTTTTTTCTTCAATACCCTGCATTTCAGGTGATTTCACTAGTTTGCACATTCGAAATACTACTGACCTTTGTTTAAGTCGAGTCTATCGTCTATACACACAGACATTTTATTCTTTGATTGATAATTTATATTAGTTCACCCCCCATCTGCTACTGGCCCGGGCCATCTGCCAAATTTTTAAACCCAGTGTGGCCCTTGATCCAAAAAGTTTGTGCACCCCTGCGCTGGAGATTCCACTGAGATTCTCATCTCCTAAGTTCCCCCATCTAACAGGCATAATTGGCAGTGCCTGCAGCAGACACGTTTCTGCTAGGGTGGGATGCCCGGACTATGTGGGTGGGGTCTTCAAACAGCAATATACCCACATCGACTGCAATCAGGGACCCCCCAGCAGCGGAAGGCCAATTGACTACGCTGAATTGGGAGAAAATGCATAAATAAAATACGTAGAATAAAAAATGAAAGACTGCCTTTTTCTCCCTATCATAATTTAGCCACATCTGCTGTTGCTGAAAAGAATGATGGGGATTGGTGATCCAGCTATACATTTATAGAGAGCTAAACAATAGTAATTCATATTGACCAATCACATTTTTACCTTTGAATGGGTGGGCTTTGTTATTGCTAACTTTATGACAAGTATTGACAGCTGTTGGGACACGGGTGTAATATAAAATTGTTAATAGCTATGGTTCTACATAGCTATATCTAGCTACATAGCTATGTTTAGGTGTAACAAAAGTTTGAGCATAATAAAGTCACATACATGAGTTATGACTGTTCATATGTTCAGTAAAGCAAAGACAATTGTTTTAACCATCCATTCTTTTTATTCAAGAGCATAAGAGAACAGAATAAAACAAGTGCTGTGCTTTATACTCAAAGTTTGTGTAATAAAGTGATTAGGATTTGCATTAATAATGATAATAAATGAGCTATTTTGTTTAGGTGATGACCCTCTCTGTTCTGTTTGCTTGATGCATTTCTAAGGCTGAACTATCACCTTAATTTAGGAAGACACAGTAAACAAGGCCTCTTTTTTCAGATGGGGGTGGGGGGTCAGACAGCCGAGATTTAAGAGTCACTGGGTTTAATAATCCAAAATCTACCATTAAAAATTAGTACTGTAATTATACAAAGGACACAGTGCCAGTCATTAACCAACCATATGTTCTTTTCTTTTTGAGCGCTCTACCTGTCTACTGTGACTGCCTGGTCCTGCCATCTACCTTTTCTTCAGAGCTGCCTATGGGACACATTGACAATTATCTGGAAAGTGCTTTTTAATTGCCCATATGCTGCAACGTCTCTCAGCTAAAACAGACAAACCAGATTAGCCACTACAGAAGGCATGTGACGGTGTGCCAACAGTGCCGGTCCAAGAACAAACGCCTAATTTAAAGGAATACTACTATTTTTTTCTTTATTAGGATTTTAATGTCATGTTTTACAGACTTTGTTTACATTCATGACAGAAACAGTAGTTACTGGTTACACAAGGCTCATCAGTTCACAAGTTTAATGTCAAACACAGTCATGGACAATTTTGTATCTCCAATCCACCTCACCTGCATGTCTTTGGACTGGAGCTCCCGGAGGAAACCCACACAGACACGGGAGAACATGCAAACTCCACACAGAAAGGACCCGGACTGCCTTGCCTGGGAAGCGAACCAGAGTACTTAACTAAGTATAATAAATTAATCTTGAATCTTAAATGTATAAACAAGACGAAAAGAGGCATAAGTACCAAAATGATGTAAAATATTTTTCACATTCTGCTTAACTGAAAAATCTTTGCAATAACAGTAAATTTCAGCAACTCAGCAAAGTTATTAAAATTCCTATCATGTTCTTTTAAACAATGCTTCTTAACTGTGTGTTTAGAAATTTTAAGCAAACAAACCTGTACTGTTGTACACCTTAATACCTGTTTGCAGGGATAATGGGACAAAATAACACCTGATACACTTCTTCACTTGGTATCCTCAGTGCCAAAACATATTTTTGTTGTGAAAAATAACAAAAATATTACAAAGTGACAAATACTTTAACGCCCCAACTTTTTTTTCAGTTTCCGTACTATCTCAACTTCTGTACTGTCCCAGCTTTTTCTGATTTTGGGTTGTGAGATACCACTTAATGCAGGCATGTCCAAAGTCCGGCCCGTCGGATTTTATACGGCCCGCATCTTCTGTCTTAAATTGCATTAACTGTGGCCCGGCAGCACAGTCAAACAGAAAAAAATATATATCGTCGCTGTCTGATTAAAAACACAATTTTTTTTTTTTTTTTTTACATGTTGATTGTGGGTATAAATCTCTGTCTGTCCATAGCAGCTAATATCAAAATGATCAATTAAAAGATGAATTAAATCATGCAATCTCTTTAACGAGTATTTTCATTGGCTGCTAGACCTGTCCTCCTCTCCATATCTCAGCCTCCTTCCCCTCCGGTACTGTTTGAGAAAGAAGCGAAACTTGTTTGTTTCATCTCAACAGTTTATTCTCAGTTTATAGCTACAGTCAATAACTTGATTTACAAAGTAAAGATAATGTCTGGTAACTTGACTGGTTCAGGTATTTGCAGGTATTAAATGGTAATTTAGAACAGTATTGTTTCTTCACAACACAGTATTAAAATGTTCTTAATAGATCTATGAAATAATCGTGTCTGTGTTTTGATGCTTTATTGATTAGATCAAAATATTTCGAAAAGCATAATTTCTGAGTTAGCCAGATAACTTAAGCACAGTGTCAAGGATTGTTCAATATGAACGTCTTTTTTTCTCTTTTGTCTTATGGTTATGTATGCCAGGAAATACTCCAAAGGTAGCCATGCATTGTTATAGTTTAAACCCAAACCATGTTTGGCACCTGAATGTTTACATTTGGTTGTTGTTCGCTATGTGAAAATAAAATGATTAAATAACAGCGTATTATATGCATATTTTATTGTTTAAAATAATATCATCAGGGACTGTTTGCCCTCGGGCACTTTAACATTATTAAATCTGGCCCTCCTAGAAAAAAGTTTGGACACCACTGACTTAATGGCTTAACAGTAAACATTAAAATACTTACTTTAGTGTAATGAATAATGTTATGAAATAGATGAATTTAGGTGAGGTTGTTGTAATCATCTGTCTTCCAATTACTAAGATTCACAGTTGTGTAAAAGATTAACCCTTTCTGCTTTTTAAATGTATATGTTTATTTATCATGGACCAGTTTGACTCCTAATACTTTTGTAAAGAAAGAAAAAGAAAAATTAAACTTAATGCACAATTGCCACAATTATAAGAATATTTAAATTACTATTATTATATTAATTAGGAAAGAGCTATGTAAGATGCGAGTCAGAGTGAAAGTCAAAGTAACAGTGAACATAAGAGGAAAGAATGGTGGAGTTTAGAAGTACTGAAGCGAATTGAGAGAAGTGAAATAAGTAAATATTAAAGTAGCAATAGAAATGAAGCAAGGATGGTTAATCTACCAGAACCAGAACTGCCACTATTATTTTGTGTTAACCTATTTTAATATTCTTTACCCTCCAAATGAAAAAGGTTCCTATTTTTAATGAAAATATTGTCACCCAAGTCTTACACTGAAACTAATAAGGAAAAAGCAAGGACGCAAGAATTAGGTTTTCTTGCCCTGTGGTGTCAAGCTGAATTATTTTACAGGACTTTTTAACAGTACCACTCCTGCAACCGCCTGCAACTTTCCAAATCATTTTCAAACCAAACTGTTGATTAAGGACCCGTGGATCCTGCAGAAGTTTCCCAGTAATGCTTAGCTCTACTTTAAATCCCAGTCGTGCGTGATAGATTAAAAATTTCCATCGAGAGTAACTTGTGCTTTAGGGTAGGTCAAGTCCAAGATACACCGATCAGCCATAACATTAAAACCACCTCCTTTCTTTTACACACACTGTCCATTTTATCAGCTCCACTTACCATATACAAGCACTTTGTAGTTCTACAATTACTGACTGCAGTCCACCTGTTTCTCTGCATCCTTTGTTAGCCCCCTTACATGTTGTTCTTCAATGGTCAGGGCTCTCCCAGGACCACCACAGAGCAGGTATTATTTAGGTGGTGGATCATTCTCAGCACTGCAGTGACACTGACATGGTGGTGGTGTGTTAGTGTGTGTTGTGCTGGTATGAGTGGATAAGACACAGCAATGCTGATGGAGTTTTTAAACACCTCACTGTCACTGCTGGACTGAGGATAGTCCACCAACCAAAAACATCCAGCCAACAGCACCCCGTGGGCAGCGTCTTGTGACCAATGATGAAGGTCTAGAAGATGACCAACTCAAACAGCAGCAATAGATGAGTGATCGTCTCTGACGTTACATCTACAAGGTGGAACAACTAGGTAGGAGTGTCTAATAGAGTGGACAGTGAGTGGACACAGTATTTAAAAACTCCAGCAGCACTGCTGTGTCTGATCCTTTCATACCAGCACAACACACACTAACACCTGCTCTGTAGTGGTCCTGGGAGAGTCCTGACTATTGAAAAACAGGGTGAAAGCAGGCTAAAAAAATATGTAGAGAAACAGATGGACTACAGTCAGTAATTGTAGAACTACAAAGTGCTTCTATGTGGTAAGTGGAGCTGAAACAAGGAGGTGGTTTTAATGTTATGGCTGATTAGTGTATATAATAAGTAAGTGCTGATTATAACAGTGTGCATCCAGGTGGTGTGTAACGGTAGCATTTGCAGCAGTAATCAGTGTTGTTTTTTGTTCAAGCTTTTCTTTCTCCACATCAGTGCCTTCTGATCTCGGCTCTGAAAACACCACACTCAGCATGTTTAAGGATTTCCAGCTAACATACATGCTTTAGCTCCTAAAGTGTAATAAAGAGATTCCTGATTCAGGCGTGTGAAGTTGTAATACAAAATTAAACAGAAGCAATATGGGGGCCTGTGCTATGTGTGTATATGATTATATAACCTCAGCTGCTGGGTGGCTTGATAATTGTATCACAAGCTAAAGCATATTTGTTAGAGGAGATAAACATACACATGCAAGGTGTGGGTTTCCAGGACTGGGATTTGGAAAATGCTCTGCTCATGGAATCATATGAGCTTTGGGACAGCTGTTGCCATATTCTCTGATTATATTTGGACTGAAATATGGCATTAAAATAATATAATCAAATTTAAACCTGAAATAGCTTTGAGCTGGAACTATACAAACATGATGGGCCAGTAAATCAATATATCATTAGTAGTAGACAAGGAATTCCAGAAAGTCAACATGTGCTTGACTATAGCAAAGCTTTTGACTGTGTTCATGCATACATTTATTATCTGTTTTGACTCCCCTTAATCCTACTTAATGTTGCAGGGGGTACAATTCACTGGGGGGAAGGTAGGAAACACCCTGGACAGGTCTGCAGTCCATCCAAGGGCACACATAAATGCACACACACACTTAGGGCAATTTATGTATCTCCAATTAACCTGACTGCATGTCTTTGGACTGTGGGAGGAAACCAGAGCACCTTATAGAAAACTCATGCAGACTTGGGGAGAACATGCATACTCCACACAGAAAGGACCCGGACCACTCCACCTGCGAATCAAATTCAGGACCTTCTTGCTGTGAGGCCACAGTGCTACCGACCGAGCCACTGTGCCACCTTTTGACTGTGTTGACCACACAAAGTTATGAAATGTCCTCAATAAATTGGAAATACCCGAGCATCTGTCATTCTAATGAAGAATATCTACACTAATCAACAAGCCACAGTCATGACAGAATATAGACAAGCAGATTGGCTCTAATCCTTTGGCAAAAGAGTTGGACAAGGCTGCATTCTGTCACCATTCCTGTTCAAACTGTATGCTATACCTAATAAAAGAAGCCGTATGGCAGGAAGATGATCTAGGATTTGATAATAGTGGAGGAAGCATCAATAACCTTTGCTTTGTGGACGGAACAGCACTTGTAACTTGTGACTTGAAGCAACTTTTAAGAAGAGTTAAAGAACAAAGTGAAAAGATGGGACTTCGCTGAATAAAAAAGAAAAGACAAAAGGTCATGACAACAAGAAAGACCACTGACTTGATATAAAGATGCGATGGGATTTTTTCTAATTGGATCAATTAAGAGCAAAGATTACAGCAATCAGGAAATACGACACATACTGCCACTTGGCAGAACAAGAAGTAAGGAACTGGAAAAGATCCTCAGATGTAACTATTTGTCTCTCTAAACAAAGATCACAATTGTCTAGACAATGGTCTTCTCTGTGGTTCTTTATGGATGTGAAACCTACACAATAAAATTGCAGGACCAAAAGAAAATTGAAGTCTGTTCTTTGGACAAACAAATGGATCCTCACCCAAAGCCAAATTAACCCAACTGAAGCTCTCTTATACCCCTTTTTCCACCAAAAAAAAACATGGTTCTAAAACCGGTTCTGTTCAGGTTTCTCTGAACCTTGGTGTTCTGTAGAGAACCGACGCGCGTTTCCACCAGTTTTTGAGAACCAAGCCTGCGTCATCAGCGGTGGGCGTTACTTACAGTTTTTCTCAGTCGATTTGGTTCATTTCTCAAATCAGAATTGAAATTCTCAAAACTGTTCATTCAATCTCCACATCTCCTTGTCACTTGTGCAGATCATAATAGCATTTCTCATTGTGTTTCACATTTTGCAAATGCTTTTGTACATTCATGCAAATGGTCATGTACAATTGTCTGCTGTTTTTTGCATTATCAATTGCTTATGTCATGTTTATCAAAATGTGTTCTACTGATTGTCTGTTGAATTGTCTTACCCTCCAAAACATTTAGGCTTTGGGTCATTGCCTAGGTCATTACATGCAAAAGTGCTGAACATGTTGTCATAATCTCTCAGGCATAATTTGTACATTTCTATGAAACTTTTTTGGTAAATTTTGGTAATTTATTATAAATTGATTAAATTGTTCTCAGGTGAATCTTGGCTTTCAGTTAAGAAGGGGAATTTGTGAAAGTTTAGATCAACCAATGGTCAAACAGCTCTCAACCATAGGACAGAGGTACATCTCATGAACCTTCAACTGACAAACATATATAGACACAAAACGTTGCAATGTCACAATGTCTCACAATGAAAAGACAAGGCCGTGTACAGGGTGAACAGCCAATGAGGGGACAAAACAGAGGAAGAGGTAGGAGAGTCCATGCCACTCTAACACCATCAGGCAATGGTTTGCCATTCATTATAGAATGCTGATGGAATTCCTCACACCCTACTCCCCATTCCTGAACCCAATTGAGGAGTTCTTCTCAGCCTGGAGATGGAAGGTGTACGATCACCAGCCGCACACCCAGATGACTGCCATGGATGCGGCTTGTGAGGATATCACAGCAGATGCCTGCAGAGGCTGGATTAGGCACTCCAGGAGATTCTTTCCACGCTGCATTGCAAGGGAAGATATCCAGTGTGACGTGGATGAAAACATGTGGCCCAACAGAGAGGAGCGTCAGGATGTATAGAAAAGAAAGCACTATAATTCCTTAAGTTGTTGTCTCAGGTTGTTTTAAATGTTTAGAGTAAGTTTCTAATTTTGTAGTTTTTTCTTTGTGTTATAGAGTGCTGCCAAACAGTTGTCTGTCTTTCCTGAATTTCGATCTGATTTTTTTGTCAACAAATTGCAGTGCGAACAATACAGTAAAAGAATATTACTGTATAAATTTGATTCCAGTCCAATTTCTTGCTGTCAGTCTCCCACATACAGTCATGTGTAACTTTGTGTTCTGTGTAAGTTTGTATTTTGTGTGTAACACGTACTGTTTCAATTGATATGCCACAGAATGTGCAGCGTTCTTGTAATCAAAAGCTTAGCTGGTTTCCATCAGAATATACTTAGTGTACACTGTTGCACTGACAACATGAGTAAGTATTTTGACTGTCTTGTTCATAGGCAATGACACACAGACTAGACATTCTGATGGCACTGACAAGTTGATTGACATAAATATTTGCTTTTGAGGCAAAAACAAAGAATTGTGAGCGAGGTACGTGCTTTTGCAGGTATTTCATTGAGTTTTGCTGTTTGCACTAACTGTTTTGAGAAATGCACTTGTTGTGATGCCAATGTAAATCATGATGTGAGAAATGTACCAAATCGACTGAGAAAAACTGTAATGAAAGTTAAGAGCAGTAATATCATGGCGGAGTGTGTAGATTATGTGTAAGCATTTGTGCTGCTGTTACAGATGTTTGTTTTTATGTAAAAAGCATCGATCTAACAATCGGTGATAAGAAGACGTAGACGTGTTTGTCGCAGTTGTTGTTTTCTTTAGTTCATTGATGTGAGAAGCGTTTTGCGCTTCGGTTTCACCGCGACCCTCGGCACAAATAGCCAATTTGCTCAGCGCTCGACTTAAGCGGTGAAACATCACTAAAGTTCCACAACACGAACAAACATCTGTGTGAAATAAACATCAAATCTACTCTAAAATAAAACATGTATCTGTGTTTAGCTGGATTTACTTCTCGTGTGTTTATGCAGCTCTGGGAGTTGAAAAAGCTTCACGCTTTATTTTTCACGTTAAGCGGTGTTTGTTCTGTCTGGGTCACTTTTATCACGTAATATCACACAATTCACCTTTTTAAAGGCGCTTTGAAAATATCACCGGCAAACTGGCTCAAAATGTAATCAGGTAAACTTAAAAGATAAAAATGCAGCATTAAGCTCCATACGAGACCCCAGCTGACGCCATTGTTGCTGTCGCTATGCTGTACAACATGACGCGCCCACAGACGGACGTCACGGTTCGCGCTGAAAAACCAAGTATTTTGTGGTGCCAGATTGGCCCGCTAGTTCGCTGTCTGGAACCTCTTTTTTTGAGTGGAAACACGCGGAACCAGTTCATAATCAAGTTCGGGAACCGGAACGGGCTTTGTGCCGCGTCGGTGGAAAAGGGGTATTATACACATTATGAGAAGAACCAATTAATTGGAAAAGACAATAAAGCTTGGAAGAGTTGAAGCAGTGGCGGCTGCTGGTCTTTCAAAGAGGGGAAGCTCATTGTCGGCTTACATCATAAAATTTGTCAATTTATTTAAGAAATGGCTTGCAGTTTGTCTTTCGACTTCACTCGCAAAATCCGCGATGGGACTGAAGCTCCCAGTGATTAAGTGATGGTGTAGATCTCAAAATAGCTGTCAATCAAAATGGGATTCAGCCTTTCGACTGATCCGCCAATCATCTTGCAGAAGCTCAGCGTCCAGACCTGCCCACAGCTCCATTCACCCCCAGAGACGCTCAGCGTCCGGGGGTGGGACAAAATCGTGGCATTTATCCAATGACGGGCGAGTTTCGAAGCAATGAAAAAAACCGTTCCATGCAGTCCCATTGAAGTGAATAGACGCTCAGCTTCTACGTGCAAATGCATTGACGCTACGGGAATGTATGAGAAGTTAACAAAATCGAGTCAGTCGATTTGTGATAAGTAGCTGATTCTGAACAAACTCGTCTTCGAGATGAACGTGTTCTAACGCATTTGTAGTCAATGAAATGTTAACACAACTGTACATATTTGACCATTTAATTTTTGACATTTTAGGGGAAGCTGAGCTTCCCTTGCAGTCTTAGAGAAATCGCCACTGAGTTGAAGGTACAGGAGGAAAAGGATGTCCAGCAACAAGATGTATGGATACAATTAGACAAACAATGAATAGGCCTTAAGAAGATTGAAGACCCAGACAGAAGATAGGATATTCTAGAGAAACCATAACCATGTGATGGCCACGAGAGGAAATCCACTTGAGAGCATATACATCAGGCATAACATTATGACCGCTGACAGATGAAGTGAATAACACTGATCTTCATCACGGCACCTGTTAGTGGGTGGGATATATTAGGCAGCAAGTGAACATTTTATCCTCAAAGTTGATGTGTTAGAAGCAGGAAAAATGGGCAAGCGTAAGGATTTGAGTGAGTTTGACAAGGGCCAAATTGTGATGGCTAGATGACTGGGTCAGAGCATCTCCAAAACTGCAGCTCTTGTGGGGTGTTCCCGGTCTGCAGTGGTCAGTATCTATCAGAAGTGGTCCAAGGAAGGAACAGTGGTAAATCGGCGTCTAGTGGAGTCCTTTCCTCAACGGAGCAGGGCTGTTTTGGCAGCAAATAGGGGGACCAACACAATATTAGGAAGGTGGTCATAATGTTATGTCTCATCGGTGTATTTATAATTTTATATTTGTCATTATACATTCTTTTGAGTGTGTGATGGTTAGGTGTCAGTAATGTTATACCTTTATTATTACCTATATAAGTGTTACATTAAATAAATCTATATATTTAACAGTCATATAATGTTTTTTGAATGGCAAATATATTTTGTGCTCATTTTGACTAATTTAGCTAAGAAATATAGGTAGTGTAAATGTTGCAGGGGTAAAAACATTATAAACATTATACCAGTGTCATCTGTCAGTTTGCCCTCACAAATAACTTTGAACATGGAGAGAGAGAGCAGCTTTACCATTAATCATAAAATTAAGTAAAGCCTTCACCCTAACAATTTAATTCAGTCTTCATCAGATAGCATTTTATTGTAGGTGCAGCAGATCCAGAATAAAGATCGGGGGCATCGGGGCTGATGTGCAATGAATAAAGAAGTACAATTAAACAATTGGGGAGATACAATAAGTGCAATCAAAATTCACTATTTAAAAATTACATCACTTACTTGTAATTTACTTGTAACTTATATGATTTTCCCCCTTTGTAGATACTTGATGTTTAAATTTGGTCTGGGTGGCCCTAATTCTTAAGTTGCTAATTTATCCTGATTACACGATGGAGTTGCTCCGAACTGAGGTAATGATAGTCATGGTGACGAGATCGCAACACCAGGTTACGTGTGACGCAAGCACATAAGTGCGAGCCCTCCTGGAACCCATTCAGATTGTATTGCAGCATCTGCAGTTCGAAAAAAAGAGCCTTAACATGAGAGTCTATGAGAGCAATCTGTTCAGTTAGACTGAAATCGCCCCAAAAGGGGTGGTACTGTTCGGAACACAACTCGACGCTGATTGGACTACGATATTCCGAGGCAAGACAGACTGTCCAGAACAGTCACAGCTGTGATAGAATTTTTTTTTCCCTTTCGCCCATTGGTGGTGTGTCGCCCGATCGCCCTAAGGAACGAGCCGCCCCTGCATTATAGACACTTCTAAAATTTGCACATAATTAAAACATGACCAGTAACAAAAACAATTACTAATTTAATTTAGCTTTATGTTAGTAAAAAGAAGTAGTGCCTGATGATCCCAGGAACACCTTAGCCACAGTAATGAATGAAAGTGGGAGCATATATGAGGCTGCTTTTCTGTTGTATTAGGGCATTACATGTCATCAAAGAAAACATAAATAATACATTGTACCCAGACATGGTTTATTACAATAAAAATGTATTGGCTAATAAACTAAATCTTGAAGTTTTAACTAGAAATGCTCCCAAACATAAAGCCAAAATATCTCAACAGTTTTTTAACGGTAAAAAGATCATTCTCCGGACTCGATTGAACCTATTTGGAGTATGTGTATTTTAATATTGCCATTAATAAGTCCATTAAAGGAACCCTAGTAAACTTGGAAAATTTACAACTGTCATGCCTCCATTTTCACCTCCTCATTACAATGACTCTATGGACTCCAATACCCATAATCCACTCATTTATGTCATGTCAAGTCATGTCATAAGCACACACCACATCCTTCACCACCTAATAACAGACAGGCGCACAGAAACACATCACCTGATTATTAATTACTTTCATGTGTGTCTCAATGTGTTAATAGGCATATACTGTATCTATCTATTGGTTATACATGCTGGGGCAAAGTATTGTATTTGTGTTAAAGTGCATATTAGGCGTTATTATCTGTGCTAGTGTTTCTGTGTATGACCAGAAATGTTTTTTGGCTATTCCCTCGTTCTTTCAATTGTGTGGTTGTGTTCCAATTCTGACCCCTTTTTTGTTTTTGACTACTCTTTTGGATTGATCCTTGTTTATAATAAAACCCTATTCATGTCTGTTTGGTCATTTTGTTCTGACAATGACATTTTGATTTTATGACAAGATTTTAGAGGAATTGAAGCTTCAATTGGCGGCACGGCGGCTCGGTGGGAAGCACTGTTGCCTCACAGCAAGAAGGTCCTGGTTTCGATCCCCAGGAGGGGCGCCTTGGGTCCTTTCTGTGCGGAGTTTGCATGTTCTCCCTGTGTCAGCGTGGGTTTCCTCCGGGAGCTCCGGTTTCCTCCCACAGTCCAAAAACATGCAGTCAGGTTAATTGGAGACACTGAATTGCCCTATAAGTGAATGGGTGTGTGTATGTGTGTCTGCCCTGCGATGGACTGGCGCCCCGTCCAGGGTGATACTGTGTGCCTTGCACCCATTGAAAAGCTGGGATAGGCTCCAGCAACAACCCCCCAGAATGAATGAAGCTTTAATTGCCAGTAACAGATGTTTAATTGCCGGTAACAGATTTGCAATGAAGTCCTAACACTTCTCACTGGTGGGTTTTTTTTAAACATATATCTATGCTTATAATTAAACACTTAAAGGACATGTTTGTGTGAATTTGCAGTGGATAAACCAGAAGATATACTAGTTAATATAGAGCTGTGTTGCACACAAGGCTGGAATACACCCTAGACTGACACCAGTTCATCACAGGACACTTATGAATGTCACACTCTCTCACTTACTCACACCTATAGGCAATCTAGAGAAGTGAATCGCCACACTTGATTTAATGGATAGGTTTATAATCACATTATAAATTTGTAATGTAGGTTTAAACCAGATTAACATAGGCTGGGTGCAGGACAGGACAGGACAGGACTCCAGTCTATCACTATCACACGGCATTAAATGCTTATTCATTCACAGTCACTCAACAAAATATCTTCAGGCAGGTTGTTGTTAGCATGTAAAAGTAACCTTGACTGCTAAAAGAAAAGCTAAGTGGGCATGGAAAAAACTCCATACAGCAAGTAGAGGTTAAGATCAAGCCCAGGTCTCAAAATCTATAAGAAACTATTTATTTGCTACACATACAGTATATATAAGTCACTCATAATAAAACTTTAATGTTTTGCCAATGCTTTTGTACTACAAAAAGCTACACAAAACTGAATATTGTTTATCATTGTGTATCATACACAACAATATCCAAACTATGACAGAGATCGTCAATAATGATAATGAATCAAAAGAAAAAAGGCTTCTGTAAGAGGACTTACGGTAGAAGACGTACTCTGTGCTCTTGTACCATTGCCTGTCGTCTGTATGTGCCATGTGAGTGGGGCAGGTGAGCGCTGAGCTGCACGCTAAAAGCCTGAAGCAGCTCTCAGCAAGCAAGTCAAACGCCCTCTCAGCATGCCCAAAACTGAGGACGAACCTGGATCCATATCGCTCAGGAGGTCTCTCTGTATCCCGACTTTCCCTCAATGCCTCTCCAAAGACTTCTTTAGCCAGGGAGACCCTTCCACACACAAAAAGCTTTGGTGGTCTTGTGCTACATTTGGCATCTGAGACGCATGCTGTGACTGTAAGGAAGCCATAGCGTCTGTGGGATGACGGATAAAGCCTCTGGTCACTACCTTGAGAGATATCATCCAAATCACTGTGAGGGTAATCGTCAATATATGGTCGTTTAAAATCATCTGGGGTGAGGAGCTTCACCAGATCGGGGAGCTGGAAATACTCTGCTTCACGTTTGAGCCTGCCCCGTTCTGGGAAGTGATCTGGCAGGACGACATGCTTGTCTCTGAGGTAATCCAGGACGTATCTGAAAAGGAATCCATCCCTGTCAATGAAGTATCGTCCTCTTGTGTCTCTGGCCATGTCTCCTGAAATTTCTTTCTTAGAGAACATCTTCCCAAGTAAAGAGTTAGGCATGCTTGTAAGGGTGGTGCGGCGTGTGTAGTAGACCTGTCCACCAACATTGAGCTCAATTACATCTGAAGTTTGGTTTGAACCAGTGTCCTTTGGGGGTTGGTAGATCCTGCAATTTTCAGTAAGTGCCATTTTAGGGGTTATTTAAAGAGTCCTGAGCAGACAGGGACCCCAAAGGGACCCTAGGAAGAAATTATCCAGATGAAAAATATGTAGGGCTGGGTCTTTAAAATGGACCTCTTAGAGTGGACAAAGGTTTTTTGGTTGACAAGTCAAATCTGTGCTCAGTATGGTTTTACTGCAAGTGAAGTTGAAACAGAAAACTGGGCAGTGCCACCAAGACATCACACTATATAGACTAGTTCACAGCTTCCTGACTGGTAACTGTTCCTTTCTGAAAAATAATACACATTTTCATGCTCACCCCCAAAACTGAAGGGTCCGATGACCAAGTTCCTTAGTTCCTTTCTGCCTTTAAAAAAACTGATCAAGTAATTCTCCAACAAAGTATGCCACAAGTGATCAACTGACCAATATGCAGCCCTTAGTCTGGTTAATTATAAGTCCTAGTAGCATTAATAGAAAACAAAACATGTAGTGTAATCAGCATCAGCATCAGTGTAGTGCGTGTGTATGATCCATCCTCCGGTCTGAATAGAAGCTGCAAGGAAGTTGTGCTCAGTCGGCTGTGCTGTGCTCAAAGTGCCTGCTCGAGAGGCTCAGCCTGTGGGATGATGTTGCTATGGTAGAGCGAGAGAGAGAAAGAGAGAGAGAGCACTCTCGTACAGCGAGATCAGCCTTACATCATCTTAAAGGAGAATGATAGCACAGCAAGCAGCTTATGCACAAAACAAAAGAGATGGTTTTATACAAAACTGGGAAGTCAGATGGTTCTGAAAGCAGCTTTGCCTTCAAGGCAGAATTGAATTTGTTGGTTAACATCACATGGGTGCGCACCCACTGTGCAAACCAAATCTTAAGCTGGTGGACACATTTATAAGTGTAACTTCTTACATAAAATAGATTTATATGCAAAAGACTATTTCAATGTACAGTAGTACTTATGACATAAGTTGGGTAAATATCAGTGATTCTGGTACACACTGTGCTCAGAGAATCATCAGATCAGCACAGAGAACCATTAACACTCAGCTGCCCTCACTAGAGCACATTTACAGAACCCGATGCCTGCGCTGGGCCACAGACATCATTAAGGACTCATCTCACCCTTGTTGCCCTCTGTTCTCTTTGTTGCCCTCTGGTAGGCGCTGTAAGAGTATCAAGGCCCACACTTCCAGACTCCTGAAAAGCTTTTACCCCTCTGCCATAAAACACTAAATTCTCAAAACTCTGCATCCTAGTACATAATGTGCAATTTATAGGGAATATGCAATAACTTTCTTTGGAAAATACTCACACCTGCACCAGAGCTGGGATTTCGAATACATCGTATCGAATCTCAGCTTTGCCATCCGGCTGGGCTGGGCGGCTACATGAACAACGATTGGCTGTTGTTCATAGTTGCCCCTTTTCCACCAACGCAGATCCAGCTTCGTTCTGGTTCGCGAACTTGATTTTGAACCTGTTCCGCGTGTTTCCACCAAAAAAAAGAGGTTCCAGACAGCGAAGTAGCGTTCTAATCTGGCACCACAGAATACTTGGTTTTTCAGCACGAACCGTGACGTTGTCTGTGGGCGTGTCAGAGTGTAGAGGTTTGGAGTGGACGCTTTCACATTATAACATTATATAGAATTTAAACCACTTTCATCTTTTAAAGTTCACCTGATTACATTTTGAGCCAGTTTGCTGCTGATATTCGTTGATATTTTCAAAGAGATGAACTGTGTGATATGACGGTAAAAGTGACCCAGACAGTACAAACGCTTAACGTGAAAAATAAAGCTTAACGTGGTTTGTAGTTCTAAAACACTGAGCGATGAATTTGGGCAGTACAGAGCACTTATAACCAGTAATAACAGAGAGAGGTTTAGTTTTTTTGTGTCGTACTGTTAGTATATTCAGCCACGTTACGCTTTATTTAGTTGAAGCTTTTTGCGGATTCAGAACCCCGAGCTGTATAACCGCCACACCTGAAGTAAATACAGCTAAACGCAGATACATGTGGAGCTTTTAGAGTGGATTTGATGGTTATGTCACACTAATGTTTGTTCGTGTCGTGGAACTTTAGTGATGTCTTATCGCTCAAGCCAAGCGCTGAGCAAATCGGCTATTTGCGCCGAGGGTCGCGGTGAGAGCGAAGCGCAAAACGCTTCTCACATCGGTGAACTAAAGAAAACAACAACTGCGACAAATACGTCTACGTCTTCTTATCACCAATAGTTAAGTGATGCTTTTTGCATAAAAACAAACATCTGTAACAACAACACAAATGCTCGCACATAATCTACACGCTCCGCCATCACATTACTACTCTGTACTTTCGCTGTGTAACGCCCACCGTTGATGATGCATGCTTGGTTCCCAACTGGTGGAAACGCTGGTCGGTTCTCTACAAAACACCAAGGTTCGAAGAAACCTGAACAGAACCAGTTCAAGAACTGTGGTTCTTTTGGTGGAAAAGCGCTAAGTGTGGGATGAGCTGGACCAGGGTTCCTCATAACTGGTGCAATTCCAACCTCTGCTGGCTGATTGATGGCGCCTGCGCAGAGTTAAGAAATAATGCTGATCAGGGTGTGGCTCTCCGTGCACAAGGCTGATCCGCGTATGAACTCGCTTCGTGCAGGTGAAAAGATGCAGTCAGTTCTGCACATGTGTCGGAGGGGGCGTGTGTCAGTTGTGAAGCTCCTCAGTCAGCAGTGGAGGGTTGTATCGGTAGAGGTGCAGCATAACGCAATCAGAGTAATTGGATACGACTAAATTAGGGGAGAAAAAGGGGGGGGGGTATCGGAGGGAAAAAATAATTCACACCTGTATTTTTGTATCTATATGTGTATATGTTTATTTGTAAATACATGTGTGTACACTGATCAGCCATAACATTAAAACCACCTCCTTGTTTCTACACTCACTGTCCATTTTATCAGCTCCACTTACCATATGGAAGCACTTTGTAGTTATACAATTACTGACTGTAGTCCATGTCTTTCTCTGCAAACTGTTTTAGCCTGCTGTCACAATGTTCTTCAATGGTCAGGACCCCCACAGGACCACCACAGAGCAGGTATTATTTAGGTGGTGGATGATTATTGTGTTAGTGTGTGTTGTGCTGGTATGAGTGGATCAGACACAGTAGCGTTGCTGGAGTTTATAAATACTGTGTCCACTCACTGTCCACTCTATTAAACACTCCTACCTAGTTGGTCTACCTTGTAGACGTAAAGTCAGAGACGATCGCTCATTTATTGCTGCTTTTTGAGTTGGTCATCTTCTAGATCTTCATCAGTGGTCACAGGACGCTGCCCACAGGGCGCTGTTGGCTGGATATATTTTTGGTTGGTGGACTATTCTCAGTCCAGCAGTGACAGTGAGGTGTTAAAAACTCCAGCAGCACTGCTGTGTTATATCCACTTATACCAGCACAACACACACTAACACACCACCACCATGTCAGTGTCACTGCAGTGCTGAGAATGACCCACCACCCAAATAATACCTACTCTGTATTGGTCCTGGTAGAGTCCTGACCATTGAAGAACAGCATGAAAGGGGGCTAACAAAGCATGCAGAGAAACAGATGGACCACAGTCAGTAATTGTAGAACTACAAAGTGCTTCTATATGGTAAGTGAAGCTAATAAAATGGACAGTGAGTTTAGAAACAAGGAGGTGGTTTTAATGTTATGGCTCATCAGTGTATATATATATATATATATACAGTATATATATATGCTCAAATATTTTGCAATGACAGTAAAGACATTCTATTCTATTCTAATTTGACACCCTGGCAATCTCACAAACTAAATAAAGGTAATCTTGTCTACTGCATGCTACCTTTATAGACATGTTTACTTAGCTGATATTGATACACAAAATTGTTTTGGTAAGTAACCGTTTTACCAGTTTGGGAAGATTTTGCTAATTTATTATTCTATAAGCACAATAATATATTTAAAAACGTCTTAACAGTAAAATAACCTGCATCTTTAAGAACCCACTAGTTAACTTTTACCTTTAGTATTCTTCACGACCACAATGTCAGTTCTTGTTCTCAGTTCTTTTCTTAACAGGACACTTTGTTGGACTTACATTACATTATGAATTTACAGTACCAGCAAAACACCCCTTTTTACATTTTTACTTTTATTATTTCCTATCATGCTATAAATAGTAGACAGATGTAAATATTTATAAGGGACATCAACTTTAAAAAAGCATGTGGATTTATGCAGGATTGTTAAGGTTAAATTAAATTTATTTTAAGATAATAAAGTAGCCACACTGCCTTGATGAAAGCTTGAGACACTTGCGGCTGTTTAAAGACGAAGTCAGCTGGTATGATTTTCCAGTAGTTTTAAATAACTGCCTAAGCACTTGTTGGCAATTTTCCTGTCACTCTCTAATCTGAGTCATTCCCAAATTATTCCTGTTGGCCTTTACAGCAAAGCAAATGCACTTTAAATCTTGTCATGTTTTTTATATGCGATATTAAGAAAGTAAGTAAATATATTATATGAAATTATAAACAATGTGTAAAAATGTGGTGTGTTTTTTTTTTAAAAACACTTTAAAAATGTGTGAAACTTATAAAGTATGTAAAACTTCACTTGTAACGACAACATAAAAACATAATGTAACAAAAAATAAACATATGAAAATATGTAACATTTAGTGTCAAAACTCAGTATGTAAAGAGGTAAAAATAATGATTAAAACGATAAATCACACGTCATATACAGTAATCACCTTTGTCATGCAAACTTAGTGTTATTCACATGTAAAATAAATTTTTTCAGTTTTTTTTCTCCCTTTTTACATGAAATTTTTTGTGTTTTCACATTTCACACATTTTTATATTTTTATTTTTAGTGTGTGTGTTTTTTTGTTTTTTATTAACACATAATAGAGCAGTGGTAGCTCAGTGGTTAAGGTTAGAAAAGTCCCATCACTGCCAAGTGCTCACTGTTGGGCCCACAAATATAATGATAAGATAAGATAAGGGAAATTTGTAACGTTATAGCAGCTTTCAAAAATACAAAGATATAAGTGTTTGCACATATATTAAAAAATAGAAATGTAAGATTATGTAAAAACATATTTTAAAAATTACAAAAAAATCTTAATTTGAAAATAAATAAAGATAAGAGGTTAAATAAGGTAAAATATAGTTTTTAAAAAACTCCTGTAACTGTCCGCCACTCGAGTGGCAATTTGGCAATTTAACAGAGTGGCAATTTAACAGAGGGATTTTAGGCAGTGATTATAGAGTTGCTGTTTTTATTTTTTGTATATTTGACACAAATCTAAGTCTACGTAAACAATAATAATTTTAAAAAATGAGAAATTTGAGATGATAGAATAGGGCAAATATGATCGGAGCGTAGAGATATAACGCTAGAATAGTCATGGCCTTAGAAGCAACAAGTAATACATAATTTTTATCTGAATGTAGTGGAAGAAAATTTTGTTGTTACACAATCTTCAGTCTTACTGGTTGTGTAGATGCCGTTGGGTTTGGCTGAAATATACAACTGTGTAGCAGTGGAAATGTATTAGAAGAGAAATAATGCCTTTATTTGTCATGTATACATATACACGAGTACAGTACAATAAAATTCTTTTTCTGCATATAACAGATTGTTTGGAGGCTGGGGTCAGAGCGCAGGGTCAGTCATTGTACAGCGCCCCTGGAGCAGACAGGTTTAAGGGCCTTGCTCAAGAGCCCAACAGTGGCTGCATAGCAGAGCCTGAATTTGAACTAGCAATCTTCCAACCGATAGACCAATCTCTACCCACCAGGCTACCGCTGTCCCTGTGTTATCTTTATAAATAAATTTTCATGATGGGAGCATTTAGAGTGTTATCAATAGACTGTGGAACACCATACTTTACTTTTGTCGTTTTAGAGCATTTATTATTTACCTGAACAAATTGGAAGTGGTCAGATAGATATGATTTAAACCAAGATAGTGTCAGTCCCTTATCACTTACTGTATTTTCTAACATATCCAGTCAAATATTATGTTTTGTGTTATGTAGTATCAAACACATCCATTATAATGAAACACACGTAATGGAACAAATCCATTATTAGATGACATTAATAGATCATTAACTTCCCTAATTAATGCAGTTTCAGTACTATGGTTCAATACTGATTGAAATGTTTTATGAATATTATTATTGTGTAGATAAGAACATAAATGGCTTACATTGTAGTAAGCAAGGCTTCTATGATCAAATCAGGTAGGCATGAAGATGACTTGCACGATTTAATTAATGAAATTAGCTCAATTTTGGAGCTTGGATTTAACAAATGTAATTGTATAACATTGTTGGATACGCCACTATAGGAGAGTGATCCAAGATTAAGTCATTTTGTGGTAAAACAGCCAGGTTGTCTATGTCAATACCAAAAGTTAGTATTAAGTCAAGGGGATGCTTACACTGTTGAGAAGGTACAGTGGTGTTCAAAAAAATAGCAGTGATTTTAAAAAAGCGAATAAAGCACAAAATCATTATAATAACTTTTATTTCCATAAATGCAAATGCACTTAAAATACTACACTTTCAATTCTAAATCAAAACATTAACAAAATTTAGTCAGTTTGTGTCAATCCTTTACAGAAAATTAAGAAAAATGAATATTAGGCTGTTCAAAAAAATAGCAGTGCAGCATTTTTCTTTAAAAACTCAAAAAATGTATCTATAACATGAAAAAATGTTTGAGGTTTCACTTTACTTTAAATTACTGAACTAATATTTAGTGGCATAACAATTGTTTCCGAGATCTGTGTTGCATGGAGTCGACCAACTTCTGGCACCTCTGAACAGGTATTCCAGTCCAGGATGATTACACTACATTCCACAGTTCTTCTGCAATTTTGGGTTTTGCCTCAAAAAAACACATTTCAGATATCAGAACACAAGTTCTCTCTGGGATTGAAGTCAGGGGATTGGGCTGGCCACTCTATTACCTCAATCTTGTTTGTCTGTAACCAAGATGTTTTGGGTCATTGTCATGTTGAAACACCCATTTTAAGGACATTTCTTCTTCAACATAGGGCAACATGATCTCCTCAAGTATTCTGATATATTTAAACTGATCCATGATCCCTCGTATGTGATAAATAGGCGTAACACCACGGTATGAAAAACATCCCCATATCATCATTTTGTACCACCATGCTTTACTGTCTTCACAGTGAACTTTGGCTTCAATTCAGTGCTTGGGGGTCGTCTGACATACTGTCTACGGCCACTAGACCCAAATAGAACAATTTTGCTTTCACCAGTCCACAAAATATTGAGCCATTTCTCTTTGGACCAGTCAATGTGTTCCTTGGCAAATTTGAACCCATTCAGGAAACGTCATTTTCTTAACAACGGGACTTTGCAAGGAGTTCTTGCTGGTAAATTGGCTTCATTTAATCATCTTCTGTACTCACTGGTAAATTTAGATGTTCCTTGAACTTTCTGGAGGTGATCATTGAGTATTTGCTATTTTGGCTAATCTTCGATCCAATTGAACAGTAGTTCCACGCTTCCTTCCGTATCTTTCAGGTTTTGGTTGTCACTTCAAGGCATTTGAGATCATTTTAGCTGAGCAGCCCATAATTTGCTGCACTTCTCTGTATGTTTTTTCTCTCTACAATCAACTTTTTAATCAAAGTACACTGTTCATCAGAACAAAGTCTGGAACAACCCATTTTACCCAGTATTTCAGAAGGAAATGTGCTATGACCAACCTGTGCAACATTTGCCACCCTCCTACCTTAAATAAGGGCCAAAACTGACACCCGTTCTTCTGCAGAATGAATGACTTCACCAACTGAACTCCTCACTGCTATTATTTTGAACAACCCCCTTTCAATCAATGCTTCGATTACTCAGAATGAACGGCATGCATGTCCTAATTGTTGGGTTTGTTTTGTTTTCATTACTCTACTACACTTTCAAGTAAATTTTTTGCTATGTAGAAATATCACTTCTACTAAAAACAGTGATTTATCAAGTTAATGGTGTTGGACTGCTATTTTTTTTAACAGTACTGTATATCACATTCTGGGTGATACCCTTAGGTATTATAATCAAATAATAGAAGTCAAATAATAAGACTACATTGGAATGAACGTCAGCAAAGCCACAAACTGCAGACAGGTCAGCCAAGACTCATTGATGCTGGAGGACATCAGTGTCAGTGTCACTGCAGTGCTGAGAATGATCCACCACTCAAATAATACCTGCTCTGTAGTGGTCCTGACCATTGAAGAACATCATGAAAGCAGGCTAAAAAGTATGTAGAGAAACAGATGGACTACAGTCAGTAATTGTAGAACTTCAAAGTGCTTCTATATGGTAAGTGGAGTTGATAAAATGGACAGTGAGTGTACAAACAAGGAGGTGGTTTTAATGTTATGGCTGATCAGTGTATATGAGGCTGTAGTTTTAGGCTGGTGTCCATGCTAACTCCATTCTACTGGCACCTACATTGGGACACACATCAGAATTGAATAGTGGTGCAATGTAATAGGCAGTTGTAGCCTAGCAGTTAAGGTAATGGACTAGTAGGTCAGAAGGTCGCTGGTTCAAGCCCCACCACTGCTAGGTCGCTGCTGTTGGGACCCCAATTGCTCAGACTGTATACTGTCCAAGTACTGTAAGTCACTTTGGATAAAGGCATCTGCTAAATGCTGAAAATGTAAATGAAATGTAATAAGTGCATCATTTAAAGATGGCACCAGGATGCATGTTGAATGATTTACAGATTTACTGGCGCTGCGTGTTGGCTTCTGGCTGCATCTGGGCTCTCACCTCTAGGACTGGAGCTGCCCACCCCAAACATAGACAAAGGCACAGAGCTTGGGGGGTTCTTGGTCATAGAAACTTGTTGTGATTAGGGATGTTGGGTTGCTGTCGTTCTGTCTCTCTTGTCCGATTACTCAGGTTTGATAATGGTGGGGGAGGTGGGCGCTGATGTCCTGTGAAAGCCTTCATGACCTTGTTACCTGCTCACTCTCCCTTTTAGTTATGTTGTAATAAGTAGGGATGCTGGAGTCTAAAGCTACTCTTTGTAAAACTGACATTTTACTCTTAACGATTTCACATTGTAACTACATCTTCTGTTGTTTTACCCTGAGATGGTTCTGACGGAAACCTTTACCCTCGTTTACCCTCTCGAGGTTAAAGACTGCAAGTCGAGACTGCCATGCCAACAATGCTGCTCCTGCTAGATGGGATGGGTCCGGGCGTGTTTGCACCAAAAATGTCCAGAACTTACAACAGACTTTATCACAGATTGGACTGAACAATGAAGAACTCCAATTATTTTTTTGCTAGTTATAACTTTCATTTCAATTTAATTTTGTGTTCGTATGATTTGAAGCATCCTCCAGGCAACCCAAAAAGGATGGAGGTCCCTGCTGAGTCTGGTTCCTCTCAAGGTTTCTTCCTGTAATTTTAAGGGAAATTCCCTTGCCACTGTTGCCCTCAGCTTGCTCAATAGGGGTTTTTTGGTCTGTTGGTCCTGGATTCTGTAAAGTTGCTTTGAGACAATGTCTATTGTAAAAAGCGCTATATAAATAAATTTGACTTGACTTGACTTGATCCACCTTGCATTATACAACAGTTGAAGGACCTGCTAGTAATGTCCTGGACATTGGTAGCCTAGTGGGTAGAGCTTTGGGCTATCAGTTGGAAGATTGCCGGTTAAAATCTAGGCTTTGATATGCAGCCACTGTTGGGCCACTGAGCAAGGCCCTTAACCCTGTCTGCTCCAGGGGCACCGTACAATGGCTGACCCTGCGCTCTGACCCCAGCTTCAAAGCAAGCTGCGATATGCAGAAAATAATTTAATTGTACGGTACACGTGTATATGTATATAGAACATATAAAGCCTTCTTTCGCTGTCTCAGTGGGTCAGAGCTGTTTTGACAGCATACCAGACAGGTGGTTCTAATCTTCTGGCTTATCAGTCCATGTTAAAAATTCACAATTCAAAGAACTATGCATATTTTGTGCATTATTTTAGACATACTTTATACTACTTTTTTGTTTTCCTTTGTCTATATGAGTTTTTTTCTTTAAAGCAGAGATTCAATAGGGGCCCAGGTAAGTGGGCATGCATAATTAAAGATGGAGTGAAACTGGATGACTTTGTGTCATGCAAAAAAGACATTCCTGCAGCTCTGCAGCTATTCCCATTAAAACACTGCATTATGCAAAAGCACTAGGCAGGTAACAGCACTCGTACTCTTCCTTCTTCTCCACTCAACCATACATGGAGGTGGACCTGCAATCAGTGCAGTTCTGATCTCGTTTTATTTAGAAAAGGATGTTTGTTCAGCCTTGTTTGGCATTTTTATTATTGTGTATATACAGTATAAGGTACAACATGTCCAGTTCTTGATTAAATCACAGGTCACAGTAGCTTGTGTTTTATCAGATACAGCCATAAACCAGATACTTCAGAGTGGAGAGCCAGTATTGCCATGCAGCAAGCCATTGACCTAGATTTTCTGGATTTCAGCCACTCTTGTAACACAGTTCGAGCAGGAGTTGCTTTTTATACATTTACAGGATCCTGGATGTAGAAATTCGTGCAGCTCATGTGTCATTATTTTAATAGCTCTAATATTTGTAATTTTTTTTATCTAGGTACAATTTGATCCAACTGATTAAATCAATTGAATATATTATTGGACTAATTATTATTTATTTAATATAATGTCAGATATTGCAAGTAGATATCTTACAGAACCTCTCATAGCCTTACTAAATAATACACAATTTATTCATTCATTCATTGTCTGTTTAACCAACGCTTTATCCTGGTAAGAGTCACAGTAAGTCTGACTCATTGTAACACCCCGGACAGATCTCTACTCCTTCACAGGGTAGACAAACACACAAACACAGACTTTTATTTACACTAGTTTTGTACTTATATTGCCATTCAGTGACCCATTGTGTCCTGTGGATGGAACATTATTCTTTTTATAGATGCAGATATCAATACTGAAACTCTAGCCAGTTGAGCAGTCTTTCTGACTGAAGGTTTTGCCAATCCCAGAATCCAAAAAAATCAATTAAATAAAGTCTAGAATGTATCCCCTTGCTATCTTCAAAATCACAATGAACTTTTTTTTTCTATTTTTATTTATGCATTTTCTCTTATTTCCTCCCAATTTAGCATAGTCAATTTGTCTTCCGCTGATGGAGGATCCCTGATTGCAGTCGAGGTGGGTATATTGCTGCTCACGTGTCCTCCAACCCATGCGCAGCCCTTTATGGAACCCTCTTTTATCTTTGCACTCTGCACAGGCGCCTCTTTATCTGCCAATCAGGGTCCTTACACAGCATTTGAAGACCCCACCCACATAGTTCGGTCATCCCGCCCTAGCAGAACCGTGTCTGCTGCAGGCACTGCCAATTATGTGTGCTAGATGGCGCCCAGCGGACCGGTGGCAACACAGTTTCGAACCAAGGAGTTCAGAAACTCTGAGCTGGTGTGCTAGTGGAATATCCCGCTGTGCCACCTGGGCGCCAATCATGATTAACTTGGTTGGATTTGCACAGCATTTCATAGAGAATATGACACAGAGCATAGTAGGACGTTAATTGCTTTATTGTATCATACAGTACGTCATGAGAAAACATCCATACTTATATTTGACCATTTATTATTGCAGGGTATTAATGCAGGAATTATAAATATTGTTGTTATTTAAATGCTGTAATTTTGTAATTAATTCAAAAACAGTTAAACTTAAAATCAAGTGTCAAGTGTTTTTGTGGTTACTTGTAAGCCAGAAATTGAGGCTGTTAAAGCAGCAAATGCAAGCCATCTCCATATTCCTGTCCATGGATTTAGAATGACATGTTCGATAAGCAAGGGCGGCACGGTGGCTCGGTGGGTAGCACTGTCACCTCACAGCAAGAAGGTCCTGGGTTCGATCCCCAGGCGGGGCGGTCCAGGTCCTTTCTGTGTGGAGTTTGCATGTTCTCCTTGTGTCTGCATGGGTTTTTTCTGAGAGCTCTGGTTTCCACCCACAGTTCAAAAACATGCAGTCAGGTTAATTGAAGACACAGTGGGTGTGTGTGTGTGTGTGTGTGTGTGTGTGTGTGTATGTGTGTATGTGTGTCTGCCCTGCGATGGACTGGGGCCCCATCCAGGGTGTTACTGTGTGCCTTGCGCCTATTGAAAAGCTGGGATAGGCTCCAGTTCGATAAGCACATATTGTATAGATATGATATTAAATATTATATTTGGTTCAGATACATTTGGCCATGATGTGTTTACTAAAAAAAATAAGTCTGTTTTTCTGAGTATAGTGTATGAAGTGTCCATTTTTCCAGTCACTCTTTTAACACAGATTGAGCAGAAGATGCTTTTTGGATTCTGTGGAGTCTATTTGTCTAAGAGGGTCTATGAAGATACGTATAATAATAAATAAAAATGACCATCATTTCGATTCGTTTATCATATGCATTTTTTATGATGCTTTTAGGAGAATGAGTGCAGTTCAGCTTCCTGTGGTAAACATGGTGCACTCTCAGTTTTATTATTTACTTTATCATTATTACCCTGTTCGTTTTTTTTTGGTTTTTTTTGCTGTGGCTTTTCAAATTGCACAGTTGATTAAATCTATTAATAAAATACTGTAGTAATGGAGCAATCATATGACACTATGAAACTTTCGTATTGTCACGAAGTTCTCATAAAATCTGATTTACTATATACAGTGATGTGAAACAGTAACCCCCTTACTAAGTGCCTGGGTCATTTGTGACACTAAAGGATATAAGGTTAATAAACAAAATATAACATAATGTGATTATAATAAATCTAAACTTTTTGTGTCGGGCCATAGTTTTTAGCTATTCACTCACTCACTCACTGTCTTAACCGCTTATCCAATTAGGGTCGCGGAGGGGTGCTGGAGCCTATCCCAGCTTTTCAATGGGCGCAAGGCACACAGTAACAACGGAGCGCCAGGATACACACAATTTTATAACTGCCAAACAGAATGTTAAAACTGACTTGGCACGTGTCTATACTTATTTACTCATGTTTCTTTTCTCTGCAACTTTATTACCTATCTGTATATACACTGACCAGGCATAACATTATGACCACTGACAGGTGAAGTGAATAACACAGATTATCTCTCCTTATTACGGCACCTGTTAATGGGTGGGATATATTAGGCAGCAAGTGAAAAATTTTTCCTCAAAGTTTATGTGTGAGAAGCGTAAGGATTTGAGCGAGTTTGACAAGGGCCAAATTGTGATGGCTAGACAACTGGGTCAGAGCATCTCCAAAACTGCAGCTCTTGTGGGGTGGTCCTGGTCTGCAGTGGTCAGTATCTATCAACAATGGTCCAAGGAAGGAACAGTGGAAATCCGGCGACAGGGTAATGGGCGACCAAGGCTCATTGATGCATGTGGGGGGCGGTTCCCACCTGGGGATCGAACCCAGGACTTTCTTGCTGTGAGGCGACAGTGCTACCCACTGAGCCACCACAAGAGCTGCAGTTTTGGAGATGCTCTGACCCAGTTGTCTAGCCATCACAATTTGGCCCTTGTCAAACTCGCTTAAATCCTTACACTTCTAACACATAAACTTTGAGGAAAAAATATTCACTTGCTGCCTAATATATCCCACCCATTAACAGGTGCCGTAATAAGGAGAGATAATCAGTGTTATTCACTTCACCTGTCAGTGGTCATAATGTTATGCCTGGTCGGTGTATATACAGATAGGTAATAAAGTTGCAGAGAAAAGAAACATGAGTAAATAAGTATAGACACGTGCCAAGCAGTTTTAACATTCTGTTTGGCAGTTATAAAATTGTGTGTATCCTCATTTAAATGAAAGGGTTAACTGGTGGAGGGAAATATCTAAGTACCTTAACAAGTGGGTAATAGCATGTATGATGTGCACCAAGAAAACCTTACAGGTTTTCTTATTACAGGCTGGCTCTCTGTAATAAGAGAGGTATGTGGCTCTTGTTTGCTATCTGGGGTATTTTGATATCATGGTTTGGGTTCACATGGGCTCTTGAAGTGAAGGGTCACTGCAAATCAATACAAACCTATTCTGATCAATATGATATGGCCATACCCACAGGTCATTACAGGTCACTGAATGGAAAGGACTATAAAAAGGATGTTAATTATATCCTGTAGCCTGAACCCAGTAGACCACACATGAGAGATTTTGGACTGAGGAATTAGAGAGCACCTTGATCAAACATTTCCAGCACCATGATCAAAACACCTGTTAAGTGAATGTCTTTTAAACGAATAGCCATGTATTGATTTGCAGTGACACTTTACTTGAAGTGGACATTTCCAAAGATTTTTGATGGCTTGTGGTGGCCAAACTCTTTAGTAAGACTTTATGTTGTTTTTATTTGTTTTTGTGGCTTGTGTTTGAATAGTTGGTCTTGTATTAAGAAATTTACAGGATAATGTCAATATCAATAGAGTGGTTCATCACTCTAAAATTTAATAGATGCTGGATGGGACAATAAGACACAAGTCCAAAACCACAACTATGAATCTCCAGGCATTAACCAATTATAGATAATGTTATGGTTTGACCTGCACTGAGCTGTTCACTCAGATAATCCCAGAATGTTCTAAAATTCCCTCTCACCGATGTGCAGGACTGATCAGCAGCTATTCGTTGCCAATATCTTTGCTGCTAAACTGTTTCAATCATAATAAATAACAGGCCTCATTCATTTGTCATAGCAGCTTACATTTTTAATGATGCTTTTAAAAGAAATTGTGCAATCCAGCTTTCTCGTACTAAACACAAAGCTGTTATGGTGGGCCTAAGGCTATGGTGGGCCTATGGCTTATCATTACTACTTCTTTGTGACCATGCACCTTTTCAAATGACAGTAATAATATGCAACTCTCATATTTTTATCCATGCCTGGGACCAAGTGGGCCATCATGTGCCTTTTATTACGGAGTGGCTTCCGTCTGGCCACTACCATAAAGGTGTGATTTGTGGAGTGCTGACTGGACGGTTGATCTTCTGATAGGTACTCGCATCTCCACAAGGATACGCTAGAACTCTGTCAGAGTGACCCTCGGGTCCAGCCCACCTCCCTGGCCAAGGCCCGTCTTCCCTGATCACTCAGTTTGGCCGGGTGGCCGGGTCTAGGAAGATTTTTGGTGGTTCCAAACTTCTTCCATTTACGAATGATGGTGGCCACTGTGCTCATTGGGACCTGTAAAGCTGCAACAATTTTTCTGTACCCTTCTCCAGATCTATGCCTTGACACAATCCTGTTTCTGAGGTCTGCAGATAATTCCTTTGACCCCATGGCTTGGAGTTTGCTCTGATATGCACTGTCAACTGTGGGACCTTATATAGGCAGGTGTTGGCAATCCTCAGTCATGTCCAATCAATTGAATTTACCACAGGTGGACTCCAATTAAATTGTAGAAACATCTCAGGCAGTATCAGTGAAAACAAAACGCACCTCAGCTTTTGGGTGTCATATCAAAGGGTGTGCACACTTGTGTACATATGATATTTTACATGTTGATTTTTAATAATGACAAAAAATGAACTCGATTGAAATCTATTATAAAATGAGTCTGTAATGTAATAAAACCTGGAGAAGGTGAAAGTTGTGTGCAGACTGTATATTAGAAAACTAACTAAATACAATGTAGATACTGCAGACGCTAACATACACTAATCACCACATCTGTTTTCTTTTATTACAGATCTAGGAGATTCAGCATTCTAAGTAATTGCTTAGATATTTTACTGTAATTCAATTTTATGGTCTCTTGCTGTAAGAAAACATCATTAAACAGTGCAATGACAGTGTTCATTCAGTAATACTGCCTAATTCTGTAAATACTTTAAACAGTGATGAGCTTTGTATCATATAGCTGAATATCATTATTTTACAATCATATGAAATACCACATTATAGTGTAAATAAATGACAAGATTCATAAATTTTGGTTAATGTTTAATTTTAGTAAAACTACGTATATTTTTTACACTGTATTAAATATTATTTGTCATATGTTTGTGGTAGTTAAATAAACTTATTTGACATCTGTGATTTATTTTGCATGTAAATGCATTACTGTTTAGAGTATGGTCTCAATCATAGGCGGCATACATCCTCAGCCATGTGTGACGTGATATACGGACAAAGCAAAATTGTATTTTCCTGATTATTTATTCTATTCGATTTTCAAAGCTGCATTACCTCCACTGGTGCCAGTCACTAATGCCTATCGTCAATCAGGTAGAGAGAGAAAAATCAATATCAGAACAACAGTAGCAATTTACTCTAAGCCATACGTACATGTCACCTATCATTATTATTAACTGCTGTCCAGTTGATTCTGACTCCTGGCAACTATATGGATAGTGTTTCACCAAACATCCGGTTGTTTGTTTTGATCTCAACTAAAGGTAAAATCTAAATCCAAAAAATCCAATCATCTCCACCAGTATTATTGTCTTATCTTATGCAATCATTTTTTTATTATTTATTAGGATGTTAACGTCATGTTTTACACTTTGGTTACATTCATGACAGAAACGGTAGTTACTCATTACACAAGATTCATCAGTTCACAAGTTTAATGTCAAACACAGTCATGGACAATTTAGTATCTTCAATTTACCTCACTTGCATGTCTTTGTACTGTGAGAGTAAACTGGAGCTCCCGGAGGAAACCCACACAGACACGGGGAGAACATGCAAACTCCACAGAGAATGGACCCAGATCGAACTCAGGACCTTCTTGCTGTGAGGCGTCAGTGCTACCCACTGAGCCACAATGCCGCTCCATGCACTCATTTAATCTTGTTTTTTTTTTAAATAAAAATGTGACAGAAATTAGCAACTCACTATATATATCCCGACTAGGCATAACATTATGACCACTGACAGGTGAAGTGAATAACAATGGATATCTCTTCATCATGGCACCTGTTAGTGGGTAGGATATATGATGTGTTAGAAGCAGGAAAATGGGCAAGCGTAAGGATTTGAGCAAGTTTGACAAGGGCCAAATTGTGATGGCTAGACGACTGGGTCAGAGCATCTCCAAAACTGCAGCTCTTGTGGGGTGTCCCCGGTCTGCAGTGGTCAGTATCTATCAAATGTGGTCCAAGGAAGGAACAGTGATAAACCGGCGACAGGGTCATGGCGGCCAAGGCTCATTGATGCAAGTGGGGAGCGAAGGCTGGCCTGTGTTATCCGATCCAACAGACGAGCTACTGTAGCTCAAATTGCTGAAGAAGTTAATGCTGGTTCTGATTGTCAGACTCCATGCCTCGACGGGTCAGGGCTGTTTTGGCAGCAAAAGGGGACCAACACTATATTAGGAAGGTGGTCATAATGTTATGCCTGATCGGTGTATATATACTACATACTATATACTATATATATAGAGCATTTTAATGTCATGTCTTACATACTTTGGTTACAGTCATGACAGGACACGGGGGGAACACACAAAGTCCACACAGAAAGGACCCGGACCACTCCACTGGGAATTGAACCCAGGATCTTCTTGCTGTGAGGTGAGAGTGCTACCCACTGAGCAACCGTGCCACCCCTCACTATATGTATTTTACCAATTAAAATATACTTTATTTCATATTACGCATGAACTGAAGGCATGTTTTTGGAATTTGTTATAAGTGAAACACTGCAGTCACCAGGGAACACAGGAAGTAAAGAAATAGACTAGAGAAAAATAAAAAATCTGTCTTACTGCATTGCTAACTACAAGAAACAGTCATCTTTTGGCAAGGTCAAAAGGAAAACCCAAACGCTCCTCCTACACTGAGAGAAAATGCTCAGATGTAACTCAGGAACCACCAAAAATAGAACTGCCATGAATTTGAAGCAAATGTTACATCACCATGGGTTTAGAAGCTATCATGCAACCATGCAAAACTATTCCTTTAAGTTAAATCTTACAGTGCAGTGCAGACCACAAAAGAAGATCAGTTTATATCTCTCTGATTTAGATACTGCAGGAGGTACTGCAGTGACCACCATGTTGGTCAGAAAGAAAAGCATGTAGTTCTTCATTATTGTGCTGTTCCAGTTCAGTCACTAGCTCAGTTCAGTGGGTTCAGTGCTGTTGTATTTTTCACTCATTAATCTTGTAGTACTGTAGAAAGATGACATGTCTGAATCTGAGAACCTCTCCTGAAAGCATGTGAGACAGTTGATTTCTCTGCATGCCTGAGAGAATTATAATAAAGTCGAACTCGTACAACCGGCTTTGTTGTACAGGCAGAGGCATGTGTGACCGCATTACTATATAAAAAACACTGGAAAGATACAACGTTTAGGCACAACTGTCAAATACACACATTTTGTTCATGTTTAAAGTAAAAAGAAGTAAACACGACCTCTGAAGCTACAGTGGTGCCTTGAAATTCGACGTCATTTGGTTTTGGGAGTGGCGTTGAGTTTAAAAGACGTTGAGATTCAAGGTATTTTTCTTATAAGGATGTATGGGAAACCTGTTAATGCATTCCATGGTTCCGTGGAACTGCATATATTTTAGACTAATATAAAATAATGGGGTTGTTTTTGACACTTATACACTGGAAATACCACAAACATAATACACTGGTACCTTGTAACTCAACGAAATTTGTACCCTTAAACTCAATGTGTTCAGTTTTTTTTTTTTTTTTTATTATTTATTTAATTTCAAATTAACAATGAACAGTCCCAGGTGGTGCAGCGGGATATTCCACTGACGCACCAGCACCCAGTTCCTGAACTCCCAGGTTCGAGGCTCAGTGTTGCCACCGGTCGGCTGGGTGCCATCTGGCGGGCATAATTGGCAGTGCCTGCAGCAGATACAAATTGGCCACTGTATCTTCAGGGTGGGGACTGGACTATATGTGGGTGGGTGGGTCTTCATATGCTGTGTAAGGACCCTGATTGTCAGAAGAGATGCCCGTGCAGGAAGCACAGACGAGAAGAGGAGGGCTGTACACGTGTAAAGAAGGCGTGGGCAGCGGCGTGCTCTCCTTGGATGCAAATCTGGAGTCTGTCAGCAGCAGAAGACAAATTGGATACACTAAATCGGGAGGAAAAATGGGGAGAAAAATGCATAAAAAAAAAAAAAAACAATGAACAGTTGCTTTGTTCAGCGCTCGGCTTGAGCAGTGCGGTAAAGCGTCATCAAAGTGTGAATATGAAACAAATCTGCATCTGTGTGGAATAACAGTCAGATTCACTCTGAAAGCGTCCACATGTATCTGTGTTTAGCTGGATTTTCTCCTGTTTCACTTTTAAACTTGTGTTACAGCTCGGGGTTCTGAGAAATTGTAAGAATCAGATTTTATTTCAGTGTTTTTCATATTATATTTGTGTTATTTTCAGTATATAAGTGTCAAAAACAACCCCATTATTTACATTAGCCTAAAATATATGCAGTTCCATGGGACCATGGAATGCATTAACAGGTTTCCCATACATCCTTATGGGAAAAAATACCTTGAAACTCAACACCTTTTAAATTCAACGCCACTCCCAGAACCAATTGACGTTGAGTTTCAAAGTACCACTGTATGAAAAAACAATTGAAAAACAGTTAAATGCTCTTTACCTTTACTTCTTTAATGTTTTCTTATGATTCTTAATCGTGGAGATGCCTGATCTTGGAATACCGTATTCCGTCCAGTAAAGGCGCATTCACATGAGAAGTGACAAAATAGCTTTTTGCACTGCTGTGCTGTTATTTCCTATGAAGTGTGCACAAAGCTTAACGTGACTTATCGTACTAAAACAATGAGCAAAGAATTTCATGTTAAGCCGAGCGCTGAACAAAATGACAGTCGCACAAGGGTACAAATTTCTCAACGAAGTGCATCGAGTCTCAATGATTTTAAGTTTAGCAGAGGTAGAGTTACAAGGTACCACTGTTTTTATTTTATTTTTTAAAAGTATTAACTACACTGCTCAAAAAACTAATTGGACACATAAATATCACTGTATAACATCAAATCAATTAATCTGTCCAGTTAGGAAGCATAAGCAATTATGAATCATTTCACCTATTTGTTGCAAATGAAAGTGACAACAGGTGCACTGGATGGGCAACAGCAAGACCATTAAAATGAGTATGGTTTTACAGGTGGTGGCCACAGACTATTACTCTCTCCTTTTGTATTTTGCTAGTGTCCCTGTAGGCGGTACCTGCAGTCCATTCAGGTTGTTAAGGTAAACCAGTTCCTCCAGAATGGCACATCCATGTGTAATGGGGTGGCACAGTGGCTCAGTGAGTAGTACTGTCACCTCACAGTAAAAAGGTCCTGGGTTAGATCCCCAGGTGGGGCAGTCCAGGTCCCTTCTGTGTAGAGTTTGCATGTTCTTCCTGTGTGTGCGTGGTTTTCATCCGGGAGCTCCAGTTTCCTCCCACAGTCCAAAGACATGCAAGTGAGGTAAGTTGGAGATACAAAATTGTCCATGACTGTGTTCAATATAACCTTGTGAATTAATGAATCTTGTGTAACAAATAATTACCGTTTCTGTCATGAATGTAATGAAAGTGTAAAACATGATGTTAAAATCCTAATAAATAAATTATTTGTTATGTTCCATGCACAGCATTTTAAAAATATACACACAATTTTTATAAACTTTAGCTAAATATATAACTGCCTTTCTGAAAGCTTTAGCCTGCAGAACTTGAAATAGATCATGGTGGATTTTGATATGCATTCTGAATTATGATCCTGTTTAAGTGAAATCAATTCTTCCATCTATTCTTGCAATGCTTACCGTGCCACTGGCTGCCACACAACACCTAACACCAGCCTAATAAATCCACCCCAGCTTTACAGTTAGCAAAGTGTTCTTTTTAATTTATTTCATGGCACTCGTTTTCAAAAGTTCATAGTTTCATAGTTTAAATGCTGATGTTGTGAAAATGCTGACAGTTAAGGTTTCCTTCTGATGGCTCTTTTATGTGGGTCATGTTTGAGAAAATGACGCTGCACAGTGGACAGTGGAGAGAACTCCTGCATTGGCTCAATTCTCTCCAGGGTCCTTACTGTGCCTTGTCCAGTATACAAGCATTTTTGTGTAACAGTTTCTTGGTCTTCCAGATAACGTGTTGACTTTCATAGTTCATTCGACTGCAAATTCTTAATGATACTTCATATTGCGGAAACTGCGTGCTAGGGACCTATTGATATTTTTTTATAGCATGCATCGACTTGCTTCATTTTCAGATCCTCAGACAGGTGCTTGTTCATGGCTTTGTGCATGGCTGCTGGGTTTTGAAAGGTAGATATTTATTTGTAAAGATAAGAGCTTCCATAGGGACAATTCTAGACCTGCCTAATGAGTCCCAACAAGTCAATGAAGGCCCAATTCAAGCCAATTTTTTTATTTTTTTGACTTTTCAACTGAAGGTAGCTTCAATAACCTATACTATTTTATTTGATATCTTGAGGGGCTAAGTGGGTAGCACTGTCGCCTCACAGCAAGAAGGTCCTGGGTTCAATTCCCAGGTGGAGCTGCCTGGGTCCTTTTTGTGTGGAGTTTGCATGTTCTCCCCATGTCAGCATGGTTTTCTGATATCCTTCCACAGTCTAAAGACATGCAAGTAAGGTGAATTGGAGATACAAAATTGTCTATAACTGTGTTCAATATAACCTTGTGAATTAATTAATCTTCTGTAACAAATAATTACCGTTTCTGTCATGAATGTAACGAAAGTGTAAAACATGATGTTAAAATCCTAATAAATAAATTATTTGTTATGTTCCATGCACAGCATTTTAAAAATATACACACAATTTTTATAAACTTTAGCTAAATATATAACTGCCTTTCTGAAAGCTTTAGCCTGCAGAGGTCCTGGGTCCTTTTTGTGTGGAGTTTGCATGTTCTCCCCATGTCAGCATGGTTTTCTGATATCCTCCCACAGTCTAAAGACATGCAAGTAAGGTGAATTGGAGATACAAAATTGTCTGATATTAAAGGACTTGAACTGATGAATCTTGTGTAGCAAGTATCTACCTGTCCTGGCATGAATGTAACCAACGTGTGTAAAACATAATGTTAAAATCCTAATAAATAAATTATATTTTTAGAGTATTTTATTTGCAAAATAAATGTTTTCAGTTTTTGATAGTTGGCTACAGAGGTTGTGTTTACTTTTTAAAAATCTACAAAAAATTTTATAATTAAAGGAAATAAACAGCTTGTTGACCTGACTTGTGCTGTTCTTAGGTTGTTTCCCCCTATCACTGTAACACAAGCCAGACAAACCAATAAGCAGTGATTAATGCCATCAGCAAAAAATGTTTTTGGTGGAGCGTGTAGCCACTGATGCACCGCTGCTTTCACATTATCATCGCATAAAAATCTTCTTCCCCTAAAAGCTTCTGTGAGCATCCAAAAAGGTGGAAATCAGATGGAGCTAAATCTGGACTATAAGCTCTCTCTCAGTCTCTCAGACACGACCAATTACTACTCCTCCCACCCTCACCGTTTCCAACCAAAATATAAAAGTGTGGAAACTTTTTGAAGATCTCTAATAAATATGCAGTAACTTTGAGTTTCAAAGTTGCCAAATAGTGGGTGTCTGTAATCATCTGGACAGATTATGTCAAACATGGACAAAGAACCAGAGCATATAGCAACAGTGGTCACAAGTCAAAGGTTACTGACAAGGATAAACCATTAAAGTACTATTGTTTTTTTGGTTACTGTTTTAAGCACTTTTCCCTCTCCAATAAGCTTGCCAATGGCCCAAGTTGCAAATGTCATGTGACATATACGCTACAAACACTCATTTGATTGTAGCACCATGTGACCAGGGCGGCACAGTGGCTTAGTGGGTCACCTCACAGCAAGAAGGTCCAGGGTTCAGTTCCAGGGTGGAGTGGCCTGGGTCCATTCTGTGTGGAGTTTGCATGTTCTCCCTGTGACTGCATGGGTTTCCTCCGGGAGTTTCCTCCCACAGTCCAAAAACATGCAATTAAGGTGAACTGGAGATACAAAATTGTTGATGACTGTGTTGATGCACTTGAACTGATGAACCTTGTGTAATGAATAACTACCTGTTCTGTCATGAATGTAACCAAAGTGTAAAACATGACATTAACATCCTAATAAATAAATAAACCATGTGACCAGAGAAAATATTAATTATTGCTTTGACGACTACTCAAAAATCTACAATAATTGGAACTAAGCCCAGTACCAGGCGCAAACCATTAAAATGCTGCACAAATTGCACAAATGTGGGCATTCTCTAAGCATCTGTAAATACTAGAATTTTTTTGTCAGACATCCAGAAGGTGAAATGGGATTTAGTAAAAACCTCCTGCCTTGTGAGCTGGTCTAATTAGCTATGGGTGATGTACTGCAACTATATCACTATTTTAATTAGCTCAGTTATTGCACATTTGTCACAATGAGTATACACTGAATTTGTAAACATAATAAACAAACAATATTTAGTGCAAAATGTCTTTGAATTGCTCTTAAAACAGGTACAAAGGACTAACTACATCTAGCCCAATGTCATTAAAAAGAGCTTATAAGTGGGTGTCGGTTCAGGGTAGGTTAACTAGGACTGGACTGACTGTGCATAAACAAATGTACCTTGATCATATGCTGCACTATAAAGATGTCCTCTCAGCAGTGAAAATTTCTCACTATGCAAATATCATCAATGCAGGTGAAGGGAATACTAAGTGTCTCTTTTCAACAGTGAAAAGACTACTCCAGCCACCTGCACACGACATGAACAGTATCAGCACTGAGGAACAATGCTCAGCTTTTTTGAAGTTTTTCAATTCCAAAATTTGCACAATTCATGAGCAGCTGTCCTCTGAAATAACTGTGCAGTCTGACTCACTGTCTGCAAGCATCACAGATCTGTTCTCACCCTCTGTTTTATGTGACTTCAGTCTTCCAACTGAAAGTCATATTTTTGAACTCGTTTCCAAGTCCAGTATGTCTACTTGTTTTTTGGACCCAATTCCTACATCCCTACTAAAAGTTTGTTTGCCTTCGATCATTTCCATCATATGTAGAATTATTAACTCTTCCTTGACCACTGGTATAGTTCCCCCTTCACTGAAAGTTGCCATAATCCGACCAACTCTGAAGAAACCTGGTTTAGACCCTTCTGATTTAAATAGCTATCGGCCAATTTCAAATTTACCATTCATTTCCAAAATCCTTGAGAAAGTGGTTGCAGCTCAACTTCAGCTTCACCTTCATAATAATAATCTTTTTGAAAGATTCCAATCCGGTTTCCGCCCTAAACACAGCACAGAAACTGCACTGGTTAAGTTAACCAATGACCTCCTTAGAGCAGCTGATTCTGGCTTACTTTCTATTCTTATTCTCCTTGACCTCAGTGCTGCCTTTGACACCATATCCCATCAGCTCCTCATGGATCGCCTGGCTAGCATTGGGGTCTGTGGCACTGTGAATCAGTGGTTTGCCTCCTACCTCGCTGACAGAACACAGTTTGTACAGATCCAGAATCACAGGTCAGAGTGTCTCACCGTTTGTAATGGAGTTCCACAGGGTTCAGTGCTGGGACCGCTCCTGTTTAACATTTATCTCCTTCCGCTTGGCAATATTTTTCGGCATTATGGCATTCATTTTCATTGCTATGCTGATGACACGCAGCTTTATGTATCCACTAAGCCAACTTCTACTACTCCTCCGATTACTCTTACTGCTTGTCTCCGTGATGTACATACATGGATGACAAACAACTATTTAAAACTAAATAGTAGTAAAACCGAGATACTTCTTATTGGATCTAAGGCTGCGCTTTCGAAAAATAATATTAGTTCATTTTCCGTTGCTGAGGATATCATACCTGTGTCCACCCATGTTAAGAGCCTTGGTGTTATCTTGGATAGTACCCTTTCTTTTTCAACTCACATAAATAATGTTTCCCGGATTGCTTTTTTCCACCTGCGAAATATCTCCAGACTGAGGCCCGTCTTATCACAGCACTCCACGGAAGTCTTAGTCAATGCATTAGTCACATCACGGATTGACTACTGCAATGCAATCCTGGCTGGCATTCCCAAAAAACTTATTCAAAGACTTCAACATATCCAGAACTCAGCAGCACGGATAATTACATGCACCAAGTCCACTGAGCATGTCACACCACTGCTGATCCAACTGCATTGGCTCCCAGTATCGCAACGGATCAATTTTAAAATTTTATTACTGACATTCAAGGCACTTCATAATTTATCCCCTGCATATCTCACAGACCTTCTACAGTGTTACACTCCTTCCCGCTCGTTGCGATCTTCCTCAGCAGGTTTATTGGCAGAACCAGCCATTAACCTTAGTACAATGGGTACCAGGGCTTTCTCCTATGTTTCACCTAAACTCTGGAACACACTCCCCACCCATATTCGAACATTGCAATCCATCGCAGAATTCAAAACAGCTCTTAAAACTCATCTTTTTAAACTGGCTTATTCACTTTAACATATCTTGTACTTTTTGTTTTATGTTTGTGTTGTGATCATTTGTTTGTTGTAGTTGTAATAACTTATTGTATGTTTTATTTCTTGTTTTAGTTGATGTAAGGTGACCTTGAGAGTCATGAAAGGCGCCAACAAATAAAATGTATTATTATTATTATTATTATTATTAACTGTGAACCAGCTAATGTTCTAACAAGGCTGCCCTCTGCTGAGGGAATAGATCATTGCAATGGGTCTCTTCTTTTTTTCTTTTATGCATTTTCTCCCTTTTTCTCCCCCTTTAGCATGTCCAATTGCCCAATTTGCATCACGCATCCTCTCTGTCTATGCCGATCTCTGCCCTGACCGAGGAGATCGAAGCTAACCCACATCCCCTCCGACACATGAGCAGCAAGCCGTATGCATCTTGCCACCCACACATTGACGAGTGTGGCGCCACCTAGCGTTGCGTGCCGAGAGACACACCCTAAGAGCACTTCTTCCTGATCTCCATGTAGGCGCCTCTAATCAGCCAGCAGAGGTCGTAACTGCACCATTCAGACAGAGAGAGACCCACTTCCGACCCTAGTCCCGTCCATCTGAACAACAGGCCAATCGTTGTTCATATAGCCGCTCAGCCTCGGTTGGTAATGCCAAGTTCACACTACACGACTTTCCAAGTCGTCAGGTCGCTGTACAGTTCACACTATACGACTGAATCTCCTGCACTCGGGAGTCTTTCAGTCGGTGGATATTTCACACTACACGACTGATCGGCGATAGGGGGTTTCACACTACACGATCCATCACCAACTGGAATCGCAGACGAGCTTCTCTGGTCTCCCTTTTTTTCTTTCTTTCTTTTTTTTTTTTTTTTTACAAAAACACACGTGAGAAGTGACGAGAAGTTTAATGATACCACGTCCAAAAAAATGAACGTCAACAAGTAGCGAGAGATCAAAGGGTTTGTGCGCTGATGTGCAGCGTAATATCAAGGAGGACAAATAAATGAATCTGAGTGGATTTGGGAACACGAACAGTATATGGCTTGTTCTGTAGTAAGTTTTGCAATGCAGCGTGGGTATTATGTTTTGTAGAGGACGATCAAATCAGAAATACTGTAAAAAACGTGTGTGTGTCGGTGTATCCTGATATAAACTATATTAATTAAGCCCCTGTCCCCTGTCCTCTCCTGCATTTCCCCTCACGCTGTATCCTGTGTTCTCATTGGCTGTTCGACATGTCACTCATTCCCAGTTGCCCGTCTGAGATCAGATATCTGGCGTGCTAGAAAACTCAATCCAGTCGCCGAGCGCTCGGCGAGCCGGTCGGGTCGAGTTGTTGGATAGTTCACACTTAGCGACTGAGAGCCGAGTTTTGATCGCCGAGCAAACGCTGAGTTGCTCCCGACCCGGAAAATCAATCGCCGACCAGTCGCCGAGCGAAAATCAGGGCAAAAATCGTGTAGTGTGAACTAGGCATAAGGCAGAGCTGTATTTGATACGACGTACTCGAGATCCAGCTCTGGTTGCAGCGCGTGTTTTTACCGCTGCACCACCTGAGCGGCTTGCAATGGGTCTCTTCTTAATATACACTGAAATTATATGTTAAATCATTCAAAATGGCATTTAACTTGTAACCACACGAAATAAATGCTTTTATTTTTGCTATTCTTTTTAATAGTTTTTATACTTAGATCACGACAGAAATGTGAAGTCCTAGATCCTAAAACTTGTGAATGTGAATCTGTCCTGTTTCTGTCTAATTTTAAGAAATTGTTCTATATTTGTTGTTCTCTCTCATAATTTAGCTAATTTTTAATGAACTGTCTTATGCTGCTCTCTTTGTTTTTATCTTAATTATTCTTGATGTTGATGTACTATTTTGATTTTGTACTATGATTTGTATGGTGTACGTATTTGTTTTGATTATTTGTCTTATGTAAAGCGTCTTTGAGTATCTTGAAAAGCGCTATATAAATAAAATGTATTATTATTATTATTCATTCACTGTCTGTTTTACCACCGCTTTATCTAATTTAGGGTCGCAGTTGGTACAATTTACTGGGCAAAATTTAGGAACTACCCTGGACAGGTCGCCAGTCCATCAAAGGCAAACACACAGACAAACACATATGGCAATTCAGTATTTTCAATTAACCTGGTTGCATGTCTTTGGACCGTGGGGTAAACATGCAGACTCCACAAAGAAAGGACCCAAACTGTTCCACCAGGGGCTCGAACCCAGAACCTTCTTGCTGTGAGGCAACAGTGCTACCCACCGAGTCACTGTGCCATCCTATATTAAATTAATAAGATAATTATTTACCTGAACTAAAAGATCCAACCCAAAACATTAAAAAGGCCAAATGGCATTATTTCTTCTCTGCCAAACTAAGTCTTTGTGATATGCAAATTTAGGCATCCTCCTAGCGTCTGTCCAAGCCTTATTCTGATCATTCTGTCAGACTGCCAGAGGGTGGAATGTAGGGGTCACCAGGTCTCTAAATTTACATTTAAACATCACCTCCATGCCAACGAACGATTTAAAAGGCATGTCAGTGTTTGAACAATTTCTTTAACTAATTCAGATGAATGATTACACAGAAAAGTACTGATTGCATTGTAAGGTGGGGGAGATACTGTATCATGTTACGATGGGTACTTTCTTCAAAGGCACTAGAAATGTTGCTAGAACACAAACCTCATTACCAAAAAAGTTGAGACATTTTGTAATGTCTTTATCTTTTATAAGCTTTTATTAAAATTACTATTAATGTTTTGGCTTCCACAGATGAATTGGGAACTGGTGAGGGTATCATGACTGGTATCAGGAGGAGCCACCAAAGGCTAAGTGTATGCAAGCAAAGATGGGTCAAATCTCACAATTTTGTTCCAAACACTGTGAGAAAAATGTCAGTCAGTTGATAAAAGAATATAACGCAATGCAAGATTGCAAGTAATTAAGGACTTTCACTGTATACTGTACATAATATAAAAAAAAGGCGGAGCAATCCGGAGAAATCTCAGTATGTGTATGGCAAGGCTTGAAACCACTGTTGAATGTGTGTGACCTTTAAGCCCTCAGATGGCATTGCATAAGAAGCCCTTATGTTACCATGATAAATATAGCCACATCAGCTTGGAAGTATTTCAAAAAACTGTTGTCACATAACACAGTCCGCCCCTGCATCACGAAATGCACCATAGAAAAGAGAGTGTCAAACATCAATTCTATGCAGAAATGCTGTTAAATACTCTGGGCCTGTGATCATCTCTATTAGACTGAAGGACAGAGTAAATGTGTGCTGTGGTCAGATGAGTTCACCTTTCAGCTTGTTTTCGGAAAAATTCATGTCAAGATGTCTGTGACAAAGAGGAAAAGGACCATGATGCTGCCTAGGTTGCCACTCTACTTTCTTATGTACTTTGACTACTGACTCTTTCTCTGAAGGCCATTTTGGGCACTTGACAATACATTGATTTGGCTTTCACAGGTAAATTGGTAACAGGTAAGGGTATCATGATTAAGTATAAAAGGAGGATCTACCAAAGGCTCAGTGTTTGCAAGCAAAGATGGGTCATAACTCACAGTTTTGTTCCAAACACTGTAAGAACTTGACAATCCATGTCTTGATCAAGACCACACAAAGTAATTACTATGTGTCTTTTTATCTGACCAGTGATGGAAGCCTAGTGGGTTGAGCTTTGGACTATGAACTAAAAGGTTCAGAGTTCAAATCCCAGCTCTGCCATGCTGCCACTGTTGGGCCCTTGAGCAAGGCCCTTAACCCTGTCTGCTTCAGGGGTGCCGTACGATGGCTGACCCAGTACTCTGACCCCAGCTTCCAAACAAGCTGGGATATGCAAAGAAAGAATTTCGTTGTACTGTACATCTGATTATGTATATATGACAAATAAAGGCATTCTATCATTCTATTCTTAAGGCTCCAGACCTCCTCTTGATCCGTTTATGTGGTTTAAGGGCAGCACATTAAGGTGGAGTTCTTTAACATCCAGTGCAGTCTAAGCTCATGTTATTGCACTGCCAAGCCACCAGAGGGCAACCTTGTCTAAAACCTGCATGCACCCAGCAAATATTGTTCATAACTGCAAGTCTTGCAGTTATGCAGTGTCTAAGTCTTTTGTGTTTGACTTTTGCCTTGCCTAACTACTGTAATTATCTGTATTAGCCCTTTGTACTTTTACCTTGTTACCATATTATTACCTTAATAATAAGGTAACAGAGTAATTATTACCTTAATTCTGATCTTGCCCTTTTGTACACGTTAGCACCAACACCTCAATGCAGAATGCTGTCCTTCAATTAACACAAAGTTGTCAAGTTTATCTGATCCTGGATACATAAATAGGGACTTGTAAAGTAACAATTTCTACTTGTGTTTTGCAGTTTCCCTTGTGTTCTTTTCTACCTCCTTCCTCATTGTGCTTTGTGTGTGTTAGGCGTGTTCTTTGCAGCGTAGCCACTTTTTTTTAAATAGCCGCATTTTTAAATTGCAACAAGATTTTTACTAGTAATTAAGTCATCATTTTGCAACAAAACTTTTAACTGCACATACAATTAAACTTCTTCTTTGTCCTCACCTCGACAAAGGTAGTCTTGACAAGAGGCCTAGTCTGAAGTTGTGAAGTTGTAGTTTTCCTTTTCTTTTAATCCTGTTCTGTTCCTGATATTTTCCTGATAACTTTTTTTGCTCACTCTGTGGTCTCACTGTAATAGGTCACCTAATGTGATTTATTTTAACACATCCAATTAGTTTTTTGCAGTCCTACGAGTTGTCAGCATATGTATTTAAAAATAACTGCAATTCCTGACATAAATTATAGTAATCATATTCATTACAGCAAATGAAAATGAAAGGTGGACACAGTGGTGCAGCTGGTAACATGGATGCCACACAGGAACCTGGACTTCATATTTATGTCTAGTCACTGTCTAAGGGAAGTTTCTTGGGTTCTCCCTGTGCCAGCATGGGTATGTATGTACTATATGTATACATACCTGTATGTATTCTTTTTTCCTGTAGAAGGTGAATTTGCTGCTCTAAATTGACCCTAGTTGTGAGTAAGTGAAAATACACCAATGAGGCATAACATTATGACCACCTTCCTAATGTTGTGTTGGTCCCCCTTTTACTTCCAAAACAGCCCTGACCTGTCAAGGCATGGACTCCACTAGACCCCTGAAGGTGTGTTGTGGTATCTGGCACCAAGATGTTAGCAGCAGATCCTTTAACTCTTGTAAGGGCCTCCATGGATCGGACTTGTTTGTCCAGCACATCCAAAAGATGCTCGACTGGATTGAGACCTGGGGAATTTGGAGGCCAAGTCAACACCTCAAACTCGTTGTTGTGCTTCTCAAACCATTCCTGAAGCATTTTTGCTTTGTGGCATGGTGCATTATCCTGCTGAAAGAGGCCACAGCTATCAGGGAATACCGTGCAGTGGACAGGGGTCAGAATGGGCACCCTGACTGGTCTGCGGCTATGCTGCCCCATACACAACAAACTGTGATGCACTGTGTATTCTGACACCTTTTTATCAGAACAAGCATTAACTTCTGCAGCGATTTGAGCTACAGTAGCTCGACTGTTGGATCAGACCACACAGGCCAGCCTTCGCTTCCCATGTGCATCAGTGAGCCTCGGCCGCCCATGACCCTGTCGCCGGTTTACCACTGTTCCTTTCTTGGACCACTTTTGATAGATACTGACCACTGCAGACCGGGAACACCCCACAAGAGCTGCAGTTTTGGAGATGCTCTGACCCAGTCGTCCAGCCATCACAATTTGGCCATTGTCAAACTCTCTCAATATAAACCACTATTAAGTTTAACAAAGTTTAGAACTGCAAGTTCTACATAATCATTCTTGCAGGAATTTAATTGTTTTGCTGCTTACACCCAGTGATTCCAGGAAAGATGATTTATTATTAATTATTTATTTATTTATTTATTTTATCAATTTATAATCATATTAATGATAACAATAATAATAATATTACTTTTGGTGGCTCATGGGTAACTATGTGGAGTAGATTGGCATCCTGAGGTAGTAAGTGAATTCAATAAACAATGAACAAATGTGTACTTAATCATTTAATAAATGACTAAACTTCCCATCTCGTTTGTTTGTTTGTTCTGTTTAGTAATAATATAAAAAAGAAAAAGCTGATTATTTTATATGTGGGTAATTGTATTTCGTTCTATCATGTAATGAATGACAATAAATCTGAGTCTGATGACTGTGTTTGATATTAAACTTGTGAACTGATGAATCTTGTGTAATGAGTAACTACCGTTTCTGTCATGAATGTAACCAAAGTGTAAAACATGACGTTAAAATCCCATTAAATAAATGAATTCATGAATCCTTTCATTGTCATTGCACATTGAACTTGTACACTTGCACAATGAAATTCCACCCCCTATACAAATACAAATCAACACTTAAACAAAACAGAAGCTGAACAGAAGCGATTGCACATGTCCCATTACACGTGTCCCATTGACATTTTTTAAATGTAAATTATAAGTTGCACATTGCACATTGACTTTGTGGCTCATGGGTAACTAGTGGAGTAGATTGGCATCCTGAAGTAGTAAGTGAATTCAATAAACAAATGTGTACTTAATACACATTTAATAAATGACTAAACGTCCCATCTTGTTTGTTTGTTCTGTCTATCTATCTGTCTGTCTGTCTGTCTGTCTGTCTGTCTATCTACCCCCATCCATTTCCCAGCACTGTTAAGCTTCCCTGTTCACAAAGGAAAACATGACAGACTCAGTTTTAAATGTCTATCATCTTGTGATGTAACCACTACAACCTGAAATCTACCCAAAGCACCTGTAAATTCTGCAAATAAAGAGTAATTGTGCATGTGTACAAGTTTATGTTCTGTAGGGTGGTGTTGAATTTCATTTTCAATTCTACAAAACTTGGAATTTGATCAAATATGTGCAGATTTTTGCTATTAGACATTTAAACTCTTCAGCATGAAGCCGTAGCCTAGTGGTTAAGGTACCGGACTAGTAATCCAAAGGTTGCTGGTTCAAACCTCACCACTGCTAGGTTGCTGCTGTTGGGCCCTTGAGCAAGGCCCTTAACCCTCAGTTGCTCTGTATACTGTAATTGTAATGTAAGTCGCTTTGGATAAAGGCGTCTGCTGAAAATGTAAAATGTAAGCATGAGGGATGTCATTTCATGTAAGTGTGAAAACACAGCTTGTGTGTGGGTGTTATGGCGCTTCACAGCCTACAGGTCGCACTGCGGATTGTAAACAGAGAGCTCATTCTGTAGACGCTCCATTTTGAATGTTTTCATGCCAAAGTTAGCGCCTATTCGTTGCTGCCATGCTGAAGTGAGGTAACGAGTAGTTTTATTTTCGTAACATTTTTGTACAGTTTTTTTTTTGCTCTTTGGACAAAATTTGGACTATTCGGACTCATTTAATCCCGATGTTTTGTTGAAGCGACTTGACGGAGAAGTGCTCGCCTAGTGCTAACAGTTAGCAACAGGAAAAAAAACAAAACCATGTCAGATGAAGCAGCAAATCAAAACGACAACCTAAACACTTAATGGTATGTATTTCTTTTATTTCTGTTTGCTTTGCTTATAAAGACATACATTTATTTGTTTATCTTATCCCGGTTTAATGTTTGTGGTGAATTGGTCATTTTAGCTTAGTTTAGCTAGCAGACGTGCATTGCGTTGCTGATGACACCGTGACATTGCTTGGTATGGCTCCATGGTATGGTGACCTTCTAATTTAGCGATATAAAAATGAGCATTTAACAAAATAATACTTTTTAACATGCACCCGCGACATGTATCTGCGTGCAGTGTCTACAACTGTAAATACAGGCCTTTCTATGAGTTTAGCCACAGGTTAATTCCCAGTCCGCCTACCAAAATACTACGTATGTCTTTAAAGTACCGCACACTAGTTCAATATGCTGTTACACACTACTATATACTGTTTATAAATAGTACCGCACACTAGTTCAATATGCTGCTACACACTACTATATACTGTTTATAAATAGTACCGCACACTAGTTCAATATGCTGTTACACACTACTATATACTGTTTATAAATAGTACCGCACACTAGTTCAATATGCTGTTACACACTACTATATACTGTTTATAAATAGTACCGCACACTAGTTCAATATGCTGCTACACACTACTATATACTGTTTATAAATAGTACCGCACACTAGTTCAATATGCTGCTACACACTACTATATACTGTTTATAAATAGTACCGCACACTAGTTCAATATGCTGTTACACACTACTATATACTGTTTATAAATAGTACCGCACACTAGTTCAATATGCTGCTACACACTACTATATACTGTTTATAAATAGTACCACACACTAGTTCAATATGCTGTTACACACTACTATATACTGTTTATAAATAGTACCGCACACTAGTTCAATATGCTGCTACACACTACTATATACTGTTTATAAATAGTACCGCACACTAGTTCAATATGCTGTTACACACTACTATATACTGTTTATAAATAGTACCGCACACTAGTTCAATATGCTGTTACACACTACTATATACTGTTTATAAATAGTACCGCACACTAGTTCAATATGCTGTTACACACTACTATATACTGTTTATAAATAGTACCGCACACTAGTTCAATATGCTGTTACACACTACTATATACTGTTTATAAATAGTACCGCACACTAGTTCAATATGCTGTTACACACTACTATATACTGTTTATAAATAGTACCGCACACTAGTTCAATATGCTGTTACACACTACTATATACTGTTTATAAATAGTACCGCACACTAGTTCAATATGCTGCTACACACTACTATATACTGTTTATAAATAGTACCGCACACTAGTTCAATATGCTGTTACACACTACTATATACTGTTTATAAATAGTACCGCACACTAGTTCAATATGCTGTTACACACTACTATATACTGTTTATAAATAGTACCGCACACTAGTTCAATATGCTGTTACACACTACTATATACTGTTTATAAATAGTACCGCACACTAGTTCAATATGCTGTTACACACTACTATATACTGTTTATAAATAGTACCACACACTAGTTCAATATGCTGTTACACACTACTATATACTGTTTATAAATAGTACCGCACACTAGTTCAATATGCTGTTACACACTACTATATACTGTTTATAAATAGTACCGCACACTAGTTCAATATGCTGCTACACACTACTATATACTGTTTATAAATAGTACCGCACACTAGTTCAATATGCTGCTACACACTACTATATACTGTTTATAAATAGTACCGCACACTAGTTCAATATGCTGTTACACACTACTATATACTGTTTATAAATAGTACCGCACACTAGTTCAATATGCTGCTACACACTACTATATACTGTTTATAAATAGTACCGCACACTAGTTCAATATGCTGCTACACACTACTATATACTGTTTATAAATAGTACCGCACACTAGTTCAATATGCTGTTACACACTACTATATACTGTTTATAAATAGTACCGCACACTAGTTCAATATGCTGTTACACACTACTATATACTGTTTATAAATAGTACCGCACACTAGTTCAATATGCTGTTACACACTACTATATACTGTTTATAAATAGTACCGCACACTAGTTCAATATGCTGTTACACACTACTATATACTGTTTATAAATAGTACCGCACACTAGTTCAATATGCTGCTACACACTACTATATACTGTTTATAAATAGTACCGCACACTAGTTCAATATGCTGTTACACACTACTATATACTGTTTATAAATAGTACCGCACACTAGTTCAATATGCTGCTACACACTACTATATACTGTTTATAAATAGTACCGCACACTAGTTCAATATGCTGCTACACACTACTATATACTGTTTATAAATAGTACCGCACACTAGTTCAATATGCTGTTACACACTACTATATACTGTTTATAAATAGTACCACACACTAGTTCAATATACTGTTACACACTACTATATACTGTTTATAAATAGTACCGCACACTAGTTCAATATACTGCTACACACTACTATATACTGTTTATAAATAGTACCGCACACTAGTTCAATATGCTGCTACACACTACTATATACTGTTTATAAATAGTACCGCACACTAGTTCAATATGCTGCTACACACTACTATATACTGTTTATAAATAGTACCGCACACTAGTTCAATATGCTGTTACACACTACTATATACTGTTTATAAATAGTACCACACACTAGTTCAATATGCTGTTACACACTACTATATACTGTTTATAAATAGTACCGCACACTAGTTCAATATGCTGTTACACACTACTATATACTGTTTATAAATAGTACCGCACACTAGTTCAATATGCTGTTACACACTACTATATACTGTTTATAAATAGTACCGCACACTAGTTCAATATGCTGTTACACACTACTATATACTGTTTATAAATAGTACCGCACACTAGTTCAATATGCTGCTACACACTACTATATACTGTTTATAAATAGTACCGCACACTAGTTCAATATGCTGTTACACACTACTATATACTGTTTATAAATAGTACCACACACTAGTTCAATATGCTGCTACACACTACTATATACTGTTTATAAATAGTACCACACACTAGTTCAATATGCTGTTACACACTACTATATACTGTTTATAAATAGTACCGCACACTAGTTCAATATGCTGTTACACACTACTATATACTGTTTATAAATAGTACCACACACTAGTTCAATATGCTGTTACACACTACTATATACTGTTTATAAATAGTACCGCACACTAGTTCAATATGCTGTTACACACTACTATATACTGTTTATAAATAGTACCGCACACTAGTTCAATATGCTGTTACACACTACTATATACTGTTTATAAATAGTACCGCACACTAGTTCAATATGCTGTTACACACTACTATATACTGTTTATAAATAGTACCGCACACTAGTTCAATATGCTGTTACACACTACTATATACTGTTACACACTACTATATACTGTTTATAAATAGTACCGCACACTAGTTCAATATGCTGTTACACACTACTATATACTGTTTATAAATAGTACCGCACACTAGTTCAATATGCTGCTACACACTACTATATACTGTTTATAAATAGTACCGCACACTAGTTCAATATGCTGCTACACACTACTATATACTGTTTATAAATAGTACCGCACACTAGTTCAATATGCTGCTACACACTACTATATACTGTTTATAAATAGTACCACACACTAGTTCATTATGCTGCTACACACTACTATATACTGTTTATAAATAGTACCGCACACTAGTTCAATATGCTGTTACACACTACTATATACTGTTTATAAATAGTACCGCACACTAGTTCAATATGCTGTTACACACTACTATATACTGTTTATAAATAGTACCGCACACTAGTTCAATATGCTGTTACACACTACTATATACTGTTTATAAATAGTACCGCACACTAGTTCAATATGCTGTTACACACTACTATATACTGTTTATAAATAGTACCGCACACTAGTTCAATATGCTGCTACACACTACTATATACTGTTTATAAATAGTACCGCACACTAGTTCAATATGCTGTTACACACTACTATATACTGTTTATAAATAGTACCGCACACTAGTTCAATATGCTGTTACACACTACTATATACTGTTTATAAATAGTACCGCACACTAGTTCAATATGCTGTTACACACTACTATATACTGTTTATAAATAGTACCGCACACTAGTTCAATATGCTGTTACACACTACTATATACTGTTTATAAATAGTACCGCACACTAGTTCAATATGCTGCTACACACTACTATATACTGTTTATAAATAGTACCGCACACTAGTTCAATATGCTGTTACACACTACTATATACTGTTTATAAATAGTACCACACACTAGTTCAATATGCTGCTACACACTACTATATACTGTTTATAAATAGTACCACACACTAGTTCAATATGCTGTTACACACTACTATATACTGTTTATAAATAGTACCGCACACTAGTTCAATATGCTGTTACACACTACTATATACTGTTTATAAATAGTACCACACACTAGTTCAATATGCTGTTACACACTACTATATACTGTTTATAAATAGTACCACACACTAGTTCAATATGCTGTTACACACTACTATATACTGTTTATAAATAGTACCGCACACTAGTTCAATATGCTGTTACACACTACTATATACTGTTTATAAATAGTACCGCACACTAGTTCAATATGCTGTTACACACTACTATATACTGTTTATAAATAGTACCGCACACTAGTTCAATATGCTGTTACACACTACTATATACTGTTTATAAATAGTACCGCACACTAGTTCAATATGCTGCTACACACTACTATATACTGTTTATAAATAGTACCGCACACTAGTTCAATATGCTGTTACACACTACTATATACTGTTTATAAATAGTACCGCACACTAGTTCAATATGCTGTTACACACTACTATATACTGTTTATAAATAGTACCGCACACTAGTTCAATATGCTGTTACACACTACTATATACTGTTTATAAATAGTACCGCACACTAGTTCAATATGCTGTTACACACTACTATATACTGTTACACACTACTATATACTGTTTATAAATAGTACCGCACACTAGTTCAATATGCTGTTACACACTACTATATACTGTTTATAAATAGTACCGCACACTAGTTCAATATGCTGCTACACACTACTATATACTGTTTATAAATAGTACCGCACACTAGTTCAATATGCTGCTACACACTACTATATACTGTTTATAAATAGTACCGCACACTAGTTCAATATGCTGCTACACACTACTATATACTGTTTATAAATAGTACCACACACTAGTTCATTATGCTGCTACACACTACTATATACTGTTTATAAATAGTACCGCACACTAGTTCAATATGCTGTTACACACTACTATATACTGTTTATAAATAGTACCGCACACTAGTTCAATATGCTGTTACACACTACTATATACTGTTTATAAATAGTACCGCACACTAGTTCAATATGCTGTTACACACTACTATATACTGTTTATAAATAGTACCGCACACTAGTTCAATATGCTGCTACACACTACTATATACTGTTTATAAATAGTACCACACACTAGTTCAATATGCTGTTACACACTACTATATACTGTTTATAAATAGTACCGCACACTAGTTCAATATGCTGTTACACACTACTATATACTGTTTATAAATAGTACCACACACTAGTTCAATATGCTGTTACACACTACTATATACTGTTTATAAATAGTACCGCACACTAGTTCAATATGCTGTTACACACTACTATATACTGTTTATAAATAGTACCACACACTAGTTCAATATGCTGTTACACACTACTATATACTGTTTATAAATAGTACCGCACACTAGTTCAATATGCTGTTACACACTACTATATACTGTTTATAAATAGTACCGCACACTAGTTCAATATGCTGTTACACACTACTATATACTGTTTATAAATAGTACCGCACACTAGTTCAATATGCTGTTACACACTACTATATACTGTTTATAAATAGTACCGCACACTAGTTCAATATGCTGCTACACACTACTATATACTGTTTATAAATAGTACCGCACACTAGTTCAATATGCTGTTACACACTACTATATACTGTTTATAAATAGTACCACACACTAGTTCAATATGCTGCTACACACTACTATATACTGTTTATAAATAGTACCACACACTAGTTCAATATGCTGTTACACACTACTATATACTGTTTATAAATAGTACCGCACACTAGTTCAATATGCTGTTACACACTACTATATACTGTTTATAAATAGTACCACACACTAGTTCAATATGCTGTTACACACTACTATATACTGTTTATAAATAGTACCGCACACTAGTTCAATATGCTGTTACACACTACTATATACTGTTTATAAATAGTACCGCACACTAGTTCAATATGCTGTTACACACTACTATATACTGTTTATAAATAGTACCGCACACTAGTTCAATATGCTGTTACACACTACTATATACTGTTTATAAATAGTACCGCACACTAGTTCAATATGCTGTTACACACTACTATATACTGTTTATAAATAGTACCGCACACTAGTTCAATATGCTGTTACACACTACTATATACTGTTTATAAATAGTACCGCACACTAGTTCAATATGCTGTTACACACTACTATATACTGTTTATAAATAGTACCGCACACTAGTTCAATATGCTGTTACACACTACTATATACTGTTTATAAATAGTACCGCACACTAGTTCAATATGCTGTTACACACTACTATATACTGTTTATAAATAGTACCGCACACTAGTTCAATATGCTGTTACACACTACTATATACTGTTTATAAATAGTACCGCACACTAGTTCAATATGCTGTTACACACTACTATATACTGTTTATAAATAGTACCGCACACTAGTTCAATATGCTGTTACACACTACTATATACTGTTTATAAATAGTACCGCACACTAGTTCAATATGCTGTTACACACTACTATATACTGTTTATAAATAGTACCGCACACTAGTTCAATATGCTGTTACACACTACTATATACTGTTTATAAATAGTACCGCACACTAGTTCAATATGCTGTTACACACTACTATATACTGTTTATAAATAGTACCGCACACTAGTTCAATATGCTGTTACACACTACTATATACTGTTTATAAATAGTACCGCACACTAGTTCAATATGCTGTTACACACTACTATATACTGTTTATAAATAGTACCGCACACTAGTTCAATATGCTGTTACACACTGCTATATACTGTTTATAAATAGTACCGCACACTAGTTCAATATGCTGTTACACACTACTATATACTGTTTATAAATAGTACCGCACACTAGTTCAATATGCTGTTACACACTACTATATACTGTTTATAAATAGTACCGCACACTAGTTCAATATGCTGTTACACACTACTATATACTGTTTATAAATAGTACCACACACTAGTTCAATATGCTGTTACACACTACTATATACTGTTTATAAATAGTACCACACACTAGTTCAATATGCTGTTACACACTACTATATACTGTTTATAAATAGTACCACACACTAGTTCAATATGCTGTTACACACTACTATATACTGTTTATAAATAGTACCGCACACTAGTTCAATATGCTGTTACACACTACTATATACTGTTTATAAATAGTACCACACACTAGTTCAATATGCTGTTACACACTACTATATACTGTTTATAAATAGTACCGCACACTAGTTCAATATGCTGTTACACACTACTATATACTGTTTATAAATAGTACCGCACACTAGTTCAATATGCTGCTACACACTACTATATACTGTTTATAAATAGTACCACACACTAGTTCAATATGCTGTTACACACTACTATATACTGTTTATAAATAGTACCACACACTAGTTCAATATGCTGTTACACACTACTATATACTGTTTATAAATAGTACCACACACTAGTTCAATATGCTGCTACACACTACTATATACTGTTTATAAATAGTACCGCACACTAGTTCAATATGCTGTTACACACTACTATATACTGTTTATAAATAGTACCACACACTAGTTCAATATGCTGCTACACACTACTATATACTGTTTATAAATAGTACCGCACACTAGTTCAATATGCTGTTACACACTACTATATACTGTTTATAAATAGTACCACACACTAGTTCAATATGCTGTTACACACTACTATATACTGTTTATAAATAGTACCGCACACTAGTTCATTATGCTGCTACACACTACTATATACTGTTTATAAATAGTACCGCACACTAGTTCAATATGCTGTTACACACTACTATATACTGTTTATAAATAGTACCGCACACTAGTTCATTATGCTGCTACACACTACTATGTATTGTTATAAATAGTATTGTACCTGAGTAGGTAGCATTGTGTGGTAGTGCTCATTACTACGTACTGTTAAAAATAGTATAGTACACTAGATAGTATTGTGTGGTGCTGCACATTATTATGTATAGTTTATTGTCCAGTAATGCATATTGTCTTCCTGCACAGTAGTAGACAATACTGTGAAATACAGTATAAAAATAATACTGCACAGGGATACACAGTATTAAAATAATACTGCTCTGTAGAACACGTTATAAAATACAGCACAGCAACACAGTGTTTGAATAATACTGCACAGTAATACACAGTATCCGAGTAGTACTGTACAGTGATGCACAATAATGCACAGTATAAAAATTAAGCCTAGTGTCTGCATGGCAGTGCAGAGATCCAAACCCACAACCTCCTAGTTGGTAACTTACAGCTCTACCCACAGGGATATCACTGTAATACAATAATAATAACAGTAATAATAATAATAATAAGTTGATTTTGATCCCTGGCTACTGTGTGTGTAGTATTTTTTTAGTACACCCTGTCGTCTGTTTCAGTCTTCATGCTAAAAAATGCTCCATCCATTTTGTTGCTGGCTGTCCTCTTCCTTTTTTACCTTTCACTCCTCCAAGCATACTTGCCTTTTCTAGTGAATTGATTCTTCTCAAATCATTTCCAAAATGAGAGAGCTTCAGTTTGGTTATCTGAGCTGTGGGTGAATTATTAGGTTTGATTTGGTCGAGGAGCCATCTGTTTGTCTTCTTTGCTGTCCAAGTCTTAGCCAGTACCAAAATGTGAAGGCATTGATACTCTTCATGTCACAGTTTTTACTGTCCAGCTTTCACATTCATAAAGAACCACCGATAAGAAAATAGCCCAGACAGTTCCAATCTTTTTTGGAGAGACATTGTATTTCCTTTCGTATTGCCTGACTGCTAGATCCTGTTAATTTTTGATCCAAGTAAGCAAAAGCTGCCCATCACTAGTATCTTCCTCATCAATGGTAAAGTTAGTGGTCTTTCTTGTTGTCATGACCTGAACAGCCTTCTGGTTTTTTTTTTTATATATATATAATTTTTCTGCTATGAGTGTTGTTACTCACTTATTGAATGTTATTGATGTTTCTTTCAACAATTTTTAATCCTAGATCATTTTCCACCAGTCCTGGAATGGTGACAGAATACATCCTTGTCTAACTTCTTTGCCAGTGTTTGTCCATTTTCTGTCACGAATGTGGCTTGCTGAACAGTGTAGAAATTCCACATTAGAAGGATGAGATGCTCTGGTATTTCCATTGTTCCATAATTTTGTGTTGTCAACAGAGTCAAAAGCTTTGCTGTAGCTGACTTCCTTCTTAAATTCCTTGGCTTTTTCTATAATCCACCGTACATCTGCAATAATATATCTTGTGTTTCTGCTTTTTCTGAATCCTGCTTGCACATCTGCCAGTTTTCTTTCAGAGTAAGGCTCTAGTCTGGTTGAATAATCTTCAGCTTAATTTTACTGACGTGCTATAAGAGACTTCTTTCTTTGTTGTTGGGATATAAACTGACCTCTTCTAATCTGCCGGCCATTTAGTGGGTTTTCAAATTTGTTGTTTAACTGAATCTTTAAAATCTTGAAATATTCCATTCCATTCACTGTTTGGTTCCCTTAAAAATGTTTACCCTTTTCTTTTTTTGTTTTTACATTTGGTCTCTGTTCGTCTCTGATTCTTCAGTGGTTTACTAGGTAGCACCCTTTAGCAAATAAACAACCCACATGACAAGAGACATATCACGATTCCACATACAGTGAACCTAATGGAGTCTTGAATGCTTTAGGCTGTTACTGGGTTGAAATGACTCATTACCCATAATCAAAATGATTCACACAAATGATTCCTCATCATAGGCTCATAACTGGGTCAGCGCTAGTATTTTAATTTCGTAATCATTCCGTTTTGTAATGGGATTAGTTCTGTGTGATGAAATAGAGAAACCTGATTAACTTGTTCAAGTAGGGCATGATAAACCCTGTTCGAGAATTTTCATATATATGTTCGTGAATATATATCATAATCTCTAACTTTAATTTGCTTTTGAAAATCTCACAAATTTTAGTTTTACTAGGTTTCTTTGTTTATTAGGATTTTAACGTCATGTTTTACACTTTGGTTACATTCATGACAGGAAACTCATTACACAAGGTTCAGCAGTTAACACAGGTTATTTCAAACACAGTCATGGACAATCTTGTATCTCCAATTCACCTCACTTGCATGTCTTTGGGCTGTGGGAGGAAACCGGAGCACCCGGAGTAAACCCACGCAGACATGGGGAGAACATGCAAACTCCACACGAAAAGGACCTGAACCACCCCACTTGAGGATCGAACCCAGGACCTTCTTTATTTATGCATTTTCTCCCTGTTTTTCTCCCGATGTAGCACACCCAATTTTTGTCCTCCGCTGCTGAGAGATACCAGATTGCATCCGAGGAGAGCACGTCGCTGTACACGCCTCTTCCGACACGTGTACAGCCCTCCTCTTCTCGCCCCTGCATTCTGCACAGGCGTCTCTTCCGCCAATCCTTACACAGCGTATGAAGACCCACCCACCCACACATAGTCCGGCCCCCACCCTGCAGATACGGTGGCTAATTAGTATCTGCTGCAGGCACTGCCAATTATGCCCGCTAGATGGCGCCCAGCCGACCGTTGGCAACACCGAACCCAGGACCTTCTTGCTGTGAGGCGACAGTGCTACCCACTTAGCCACCGTGCTGCCCGAGTTTTACTATGAAATCAATAATAATGTTTTTTTTTTTTTGTATTTTAGCTATGTCACATTAATACTGTTCGTTGTTTGTGTGTGTGTAGTATGATAGCAGTTTTATCTATTTAATATAAACGTAATATTAACACTAAGTAAAATGCTTGAATAAAAACAGTAGGTGGTGATTTATTTGAAAACAGCATAAAGATGAAATTCACACCAGGTATGCTGTTAAATGTTTTTAAAAAATCTACATGCTACAAAATGCTGTGAAGTGGGTACATTAGGGGCATTAACTTAAGGCTCCGTTGTTCCGTTGTGCAAAAACATGTTGAAGTTCACTCCTTTGCATTCTCTGTGCACAATTGTAAACAGTTTAGGAAATTCACTAAAGTCAATAACATCATTAAGCGATTAAAGCCAGAGAAATGTTTGTGTAAAGGGCTCGGTAGAAAATTCATGATATAGGGGTGTGTTAGTGACATACACTATATTGCCAAAAGTATTCACTCACCCATCCAAATCATTGAATTCAGGTGTTCCAATCACTCCCATGGCCACAGGTGTATAAAACCAAGCACCTAGGCATGCAGACTGCTTCTACAAACATTAGTGAAAGAATGAGTCGCTCTCAGGAGCTTAGTGAATTCCAGCGTGGTACCGTGATAGGATGCCACCTGTGCAACAAGTCAAGTCGTGAAATTTCCTCGCTACTAAATATTCCACAGTCAACTGTCAGTGGTATTATAACTAGGGATGCATCAATACCATTTTTTCCCAACCGAGTACAAGTACATGTATTTTTGTACTTGCCGATACCGATACCAATACCTATTTAGAATGATGGAGTTAATGAGTTAATGGAGTTAATGAGTTGGAAGTTAATAAATATTTTTGCAGTGTCGGTGTTTTGTTGTTATGTTTAGTAGAGAAATACTGTAAAACGTGTGTGTGTGTGCCGGTGTATTCTGATATAAACTATATTATCCCCCTGTCCCACCTGTTTACACTCCTCTCCTGCGTTTCCCCTCACACCGTATCCTGCGTTCTCATTGGCTGTTCGACATGTCACTCATTCCCAGTCGCACATCTCAGACCAGATATTTGACATGCTAGAAAACTCGATCCGGTCGACGAGCGCTCGGTGAGCCGGTCGGATCGAGTTGTTGGATAGTTCACACTTAGCGATCGAGAGCCGAGTTTTGATCGGCGAGCGAACGGCAAGTTGCTCCCAAGCTGGCAAATCTAGCGCCGACCAGTCGCCGAGCGAAAATCAGGGCAAAAGACGTGTAGTGTGAACCAGGCATAACGCAGCAACGTGCACTAGGCACACTGTATCGGATGTTTAGTATCGGAGCGCGGTATCGGGCAAATACCCGATACCAGTATCGGTACTCATGCATCTCTAATTATAACATAGTGGAAGTGATTGGGAATGACAGCAACTCAGTCACGAAGCGGTAGGCCACGTAAAATGACAGAGCGGGGTCAGCGGATGCTGAGGCGCATAGTGCGCAGAGATTGCCAACTTTCTGTAGAGTCAATCGCTACAGACCTCCAAACTTCATGTGGCCTTCAGATTAGCTCAAGAACAGTGTGTAGAGCTTCATGGATTGGGTTTCCATGGTCAAGCAGCTGCATCCAAGCCTTGCATCACCAAGCGCAATGCAAAGTTTCGGATGCAGTGGTGTAAAGCATGCCGCCATTGGACTCTATAGGAGTGGAGATGTGTTCTCTGGAGTGACGAATCACGCTTCTCCGTCTGGCAATCCGATGGACGAGTCTGGGTTTGGCGGTTGCAGGAGAACGGTACTTGTCTGACTGCATTGTGCCAAGTGTAAAGTCTGGTGGAGGGGGGATTATGGTGTGGGGGTGTTTTTCAGGAGTTGGGCTTGGCCCCTTAGTTCCAGTGAAAGGAACTCTTAATGCTTCAGCATACCAAGACATTTTGGACAATTTCATGCTCCCAACTTTGTGGGAACAGTTTGGGGATGGCCCCTTCGTGTTCCAACATGACTGCGCACCAGTGCACAAAGCAAGGTCCATAAAGACGTGGATGAGCGAGTTTGGTGTGGAAGAATTTGACCAGCCTGCACAGAGTCCTGACCTCAACCCGATAGAACACCTTTGGGATGAATTAGAGCGGAGACTGTGAGCCGGGCCTTCTCGTCCAACATCACAAATGCGCTTCTGGAAGAATGGTCAAAAATTCCCATAAACACACTCCTAAACCTCGTGATAAGCCTTCCCAGAAGAGTTGAAGCTGTTATAGCTGCAAAGGGTGAGACGACATCATATTAAACCCTATGGATTAAGAATGGGAGTCACTCAAGTTCATATGCGTGTGAAGGCAGACGAGCAAATACTTTTGGCAATATAGTGTATGTGCTTACATCTAAATCATGTTTTTTTGGGTTGTCCCTGCTTGTTTCAGCAGGATAATATCTTTTGCACATTCTGCATGTGTTATCACAGCTATACTGGCCTGGCTGCAGTCCGGACCTTTTTGAGTATAGGCTCAAAACGGATTTCTGGGTTTTTTTCTGGTTTTTTTTTTCATTTTATGTGAATGTTTTGATTCATTTTATTGTTTTTCTGCTGTTACTGTCCCAGCTTTCTTTAAATTGGGGTTGTAAGGTTTTTGGTGATAACTGCTTAAATAGGATTTTGATTTCACACGCTTCTCCTCGCAGCTTTACTTACACCTCCCCGATGCTACACTCTAGTGCATATGTGTGTACAAAGCTGTATTCCAGAAATCACTGTACACCTTTCAGATCACACATTTGTGTCTTTGGGGCCCCCCCCTTCACCTGACATTAAATGTGTTATTTTCATTACTTATTCATTCATTACTAAATCCAGCTGTTCCTTGAGGTTTTCAATTCTAGTAGTGCATGTTTTTGTTTTCATTTTTTCCATGTGCAGAGTTTTTGACTTTTGTTATTGATGTCTACACTGATCAGTCATAACATTAAAACCACCTCCTTGTTTCTACACTCACTGTCCATTTTATCAGCTCCACTTACCATATAGAAGCACTTTGTAGTTCTACAATTACTGACTGTAGTCCATCTATTTATCTGAATGCTTTGTTAGCCCCCTTTCATGCTGTTCTTCAATGGTCAGGACTCTCCCAGGACCAATACAGAGTAGGTATTATTTAGGTGGTGGATCATTCTCAGCACTGCAGTGACACTGACATGGTGGTGGTGTGTTAGTGTGTGTTGTGCTGGTATGAGTGGATCAGACACAGCAGCGCTGATGGAGTTTTTAAACACCTCGCTGTACCTGCTGGACTGAGAATAGTCCACCAACCAAACATAAATCCATACAACAGCGCCCCGTGGGCAGCGTCCTGTGACCACTGATGAAGGTCTAGAAGATGACCAACTCAAACAGCAGCAATAGATGAGCGATCGTCTCTGACTTTACATCTACAAGGTGAACCAACTAGGTAGAAGTGTCTAATAGAGTGGACAGTGAGTGGACACGGTATTTTTAAACTCCAGCAGCATTGCTGCGTCTGATCCACTTATACCAGCACAACACACACTAACACACCACCACCAAGAGAATGATCCATGATCTAAATAATACCTGCTCTGTGGTGGTCCTGTGGGGGGCCATTGAAGAACAGCATGAAGGGAGGGTAACAAAGCATGCAGAGAAATAGATGGACTACAGTCAGTAATTGTAGAACTACAAAGTGCTTCTATATGGTAAGTGGAGCTGATAACATGGACAGTGAGTGTAGAAACGAGGTGGTTTTAATGTTATGGTTGATCGGTGTATATTGTTATACACTGTACTATTTATTGTCTATTTTTTATACTGAGGGCCTTGCTGTCCCTTTGCTGCTGTAACACTGTGAATTTCCCCACTGTGGGACTAATAAAGGATTATCTTATCTTATTTTAATGCAACTTGTTCACCATGGGTAAACAGTTGCTTTAAAAAAAACTTCTGGATAAAGATTTTAGAAGCTTTAACTATCATTTAAGAATCATCCAGAATAGGGCTGCACGATATTGGAAAACACTGACATTGCGATTTTTTTTTTTCCCTGCGATATATATTGCGATATTAAAAAAATGCAGGAATTTTCACCACATTATTAATAATATTAATAATGCATGTATCTTACTCTAAATAAGGGGCTCATCTGTGAAAAAGCGTGGTGCCTACAAGGGATACAAAAAATTATGACAAGCTACATCTTTGTACTCGGTTGAAACTGAGCATTAAATTAAGAAAGCTTCAATATCTCTTCTCTCACAGAAAAATAAACATGGCTGACGGAGCGGACAAAGTTATTTTCAAACATAAATAAACAATTATTGATTTTTAACGAGTGTTTTTATTAGCAAGTTTGGGCTTGTCAGCAAATGTAACCGTTTTCTGTACACGAATCGAGATGTTATATTGACATGTTAGCGCTGTGACTAGGGTTGCCAACCGTCCCGCAAAATACGGAATCGTTCCGTATTTGAAAACTAAATGTCGCGTTCCGTATTGAACTGATACGGGACGCGCTTTGTTCCGTATTTTTATCAATGGGAGAGAAATGCTGCAGATTAGACAGTTCAATACTAGAGCTGGGCGGTTCCTGAATCAACCGGGTTAATGATCCGAATCTTTGAACTGAATCAGGAATCACGAGTCCGAAATCTCAATGAACCCGGATCCTATGAGTCCTCTGACTGGCTGCTGCTCAGTACACAAGGCGTGTGAGCCGTCATTGAAAATGAGAACGGTGTGAATTTTCGTTTTGTGTCAAGCAGCAGGAAAGTTGTAGCATGACGTATTTGATATAATTTGCATTAAGAAACATCGCACGTCCTGCGATGTGACTATCACGCATGCACACATCGTGATGACGATGCTGAAACGAAATATCGTGCAGCCCTAATCCAGAACATTATTAAATAGTAGAAAGATTAATGCTTCTCCGATACTTGGCCTAGATTTGGCCACCCAGCCACACTTAATAACTGAGCCAGGAGATGTTGATCAAGAAAGCTACAAAAAGGCCAGTGGCAATTTCAGGGACTTTCCTTAAAACCTCTAGTGAAATACTCTAGTCTACGCTGAATATTTTTCAGTGTAATTTTACTGGTGTATAGTCATAAATTACCACAGAAAACCCAAAATAGTATGTGGTTAAGACAGAGTTTGACAGATGCTACAGCAACACCGTTATATGGGCCAGTGATAGCTCAGTGGTTAAGGTACTGGACTAGTAAACAGAAGGTTTTCGGTTCAAGCCCCGCCACCACCAAGTTGCCACTGTTGGGTCCCTTAACCCTCAATTGCTCATCGTGTTCAGCTCATTGTGTAAGTCGCTTTGGATAAAAGCGTCTGCTAAATGCTGAAAATGTAAATGTAAATGTTATATTGTCATCGTTGATTATATAATTAAAATAGCGTCTGTGAGAAAACCTAGAAAACCCATTGCAGTAGAAAATGAATCATACATACTTAACACGACTGTTGTGACTGGGTTTTGTGATATGCCTTGCAATAAATAAAAAGCAGTTCAAAAATGATTTTTCTTAATTTTTGTCAATACACACAGAAAAAATTGCATAATTATGTTAAACCATGTTTTTTTTTTTTTTTTTTATAATGGGTCATTTGACCACATACATGATTTGTCTCCGTTTTTATACCTGCTGCCCTTCCTGACACAACCCTTCTATTTTTCCAGGCATGGGACCGGCACTTAGGGTGCACTGATATGTGTTCCTCCAATGGCTAGGTTCATTTAACGTCATGAGCTTTTTGTATTTGTGAGTCCAGGCAGGGGTTTATTCATTGATTCCTGCAAGCTGTCCGAACAAAGCCTTACACTTAAGATGAGGTTTTGGTCAGTGTTTCCTGAAATTCTTTTGATATTTTAGCTGTTATGGTCAAAGGAATAAAATATGAAAGTAGTCACACATTATCTGCTAGTGAAAAACTAACATAACAGTGTTCTATTAACACTATATGCTGATCAGCCATAACACTAAAACCACCTCCTTGTTTCTACACTCACTATCAGCTCCACTTACCATATAGAAACACTTAGTTTACAATTAGTTCTACAATTTAAAAAAGTCTGTCTGTTTCTCTACATACATTTTTAGCCTGCTTTCACCCTGTTCTTCAATGATCAGGACCACCACAGGACCACCACAGAGCAGGTATTATTTAGGTGGTGGATCATTCTCAACACTACAGTGACAGTGTTGGACAAACACCATGTCCACTCACTGTCCACTCTATTAGACACTCCTACCTAGTTGTTCCACCTTGTAGATGTAAAGTCAGAGACGATCGCTCATCTGTTGCTGCTGTTTGAGTTGGTCATCTTCTAGACCTTCATCAGTGGTCACAGGACACTGCCTATGGGAGCTGTTGGCTGGATGTTTTTGGTTGGTGGACTATTGTCAGTCCAGCAGTGACAGTGAGGTGTTTAAAAACTTCATCAGCGCTGCTAATCCACTCATACCAGCACAACACACACTAACACACCACCACCATGTCAGTGTCACTGCAGTGCTGAGAATGATCCACCACCCAAATAATACCTGCTCTGTGGTGGTCCTGACCATTGAAAAACAGTACAAAAGGGGGCTAACAAAGCATGCAGATAAATAGATGGACTACAGTCAGTAATTGTAGAACTACAAAGTGCTTCTATACGGTAAGTGGAGCTGATAAAATGGACAGTGTGTGTAGAAACAAGGAGGTGGTTTTAATGTTATGGCTGATCAGTGTATATATAGTTAACAGTCTCTATATGTAGGCTCCGTCTGCTGATGCCTTTAATTTTTATGCATTTACATGGATGTACTACTGTGCTCTTACGTTTTTATTCTACATTCAGACCATCAGCGATGCAACGTGACAAAGTGACCAGGTGTCATTCATTTTCAGTTAGAGCTGGTGATTTCCATTAGCGACATGAAGTGGGCGTAGTTGGCGACACGAAAAAGTTGAGCATAGTGTAACTTTCTCGGTATGCACATTATCTTTGCTGTCGTGAAACAGTACACTCTGTTTTTGGTTCCTAATAGTTTCTACTGGAGATAAAAGAGAAACACATTGTCGCAGTGTCAAACTTCCACAAATAAACTGCAGCGATTGCAAAGAACAAGCAGGTTTCTTGTCATATTGCCAGCACAGTGATGGACTATGCAGGGATGAAGCTTATAGATGAGCAATTTTCTTCCAGGATTTTGATTTTTAGCAGGAACACGTAGGGCTGTCGCGGTGAAAGAATTTCCCCTTGCGATATTCAACCTGTCTCAATATCGCGGTACGCGGTAATATCGCCATTTTTTTTTGTTTTTGAAAATTACTTAATTAATCTGCATTTTAGAGCTATATAAACAAGCTTTATTGTTAGGCTATGATTCGGTATATTATTGCTTTATAATGACAAAGATGAGACGGCTTTAAGACCAATGAAATGCGTGTTTAATGTTAAATACAGAACAGAGCAGGGATGCGCGTCTTTTCTCTATTAAAAAAAGGTTTAAATTTAGCTCCTAGGCTAGATATACAGTGTGAAACGAAAAAAAAAAGTGTTTAGGCTAAATATTGTAAATACACATCTAATCAAAATATGGTAAAAAAGAAATATAATAAAGTCTGTAAGAGTTTAAACCTGCGTTATTATGCGCGCTAGAAGAACCAACACGTTCATCTGATGTGGTTTAGAGAGAATCTGAGTGGGGTAGCGATGTTCCCCTCGGTACTAAAACTCTCTCTGATGGGGCTCGTTACACTAATACACGTGTACTGTACCTGCATGCGACTTTACAATGCGACAAACTATCTATTTAGTAGGTATAATTAACATAACAATATATACTACATTTCAAGTTATTATTCGTTTCAATACATTTTTATTCAACGAAAAAATACATTTAAATCATTCCAGCAAGACCAGAAAGAGAATATTTGCAGGCTGCAATGCCATATTAACCGTCATTAAGTGTTTTAGTTCACCAAGGCTGTTTGAATATAGTCTAAATTACAAGTATTTATTGAGTGTGAACTCAATTTGATCATTAATAAACTTGCCTATAATTCCTGTTGCGATTGTTTACATTTTAAAACACAAAGCCTGACACTCAGCAGCAACGCATGAGAACAGGTTGCGGGAAAATGACGCTCCTAGCTCATTTTCATTATGAATTCATTTAACATTTATTACGCCCGAATGTAAGCGTAAAACAAGATGGACCCTGCAACAATATAAACAAAAAAAAATTGAAGAAAAAAAGAAAAAACGTGAACACCGCGGTGTTGCGGTTGCTTGGCATGCCCTGCGGTTGGCTGGTCTATACCGCGATATTTCTAAATTGCGGTTAGCGCGACAGCCCTAGGAACACGTCTGATTTGTGGTAAAAACTGGGTGGGTGGGAATCTGATCTGTGATCAAATTGATTTTTTTTTTTACATGCTCTGTAGATAAAAGCCAATAAAGTACACTATACTGTCAAGGCATTTGCTTTTTTTTTTTCTTGCTTGGCATTAGTTAACCATGCAGTCAAAAATTAACAAGCGATAAAGACACTTCTGGTGTAAAAACGGGGCGATGAGCGATCAGCAATTTGGGCAACGAGGCAAAAGATTGCTGCCCATCTGAACATAGGGTTACACTTTTGTAGGTTGAAGAAAAAGCTGCCCTATTAGACTTTAGAAAAAAGATATAGTGTGTTGCTTTATGTAAGCAAAAAGCAAATGGTATGTGACCGGCATAATCAAAATAAAATGTGAAGTTCTTTCTTCTTCTGTTTCTTCTCAGCGTTCAGGGATGGAGCCGAGAGGTGTGAAGAACAGCACAAAACAAGATGAGCGTTTAATTTTTCTGAATTACGGAGACAGCCCAACTGAGGAAGTTTTACAGAACCGATCACAAAGCACCATGTCCATAGCACCCACCTCTCTGGTCCCAGTAAGCCCCTTGATGCAGCCCGTGTCTGGAGATGTTCCCAATGGACTAATCAACACACCCCCTCCAGATGAACTCACCATTACTTTACCGTCCTCTGTGGATCTCTACACTGAGGATCAGGAATTAAAAATGATGGGAAAGGACTTGAAAGCTCTGCAGTCTTTTCAACAGCAGTCTGCTTTGGGCGTCTACAGTTTGGGGGACAGTTTCACACGCCTCGAGGCCAGCATTGCAGATCTAAACAGTTCAGTTCCATCGGTGGACTCTTTAATTGGGGAAATGGATCCTAGTCTGTTCCCTCTGAAAAGTGAGGACTTTTCACCAATCGGTAAAGGAGATGTTGATCTAGATCAGTCTCCGTTCGAAAAAGATGACACCATTAACCCGAAACTTTTCAGCGAGAACACCTTGGACCTCTTGCATGACTTTGACCTGCCAGGGTCACCTGCTGATTTCTATGTCAATAACGAGTTCCCATCATTGGATGACGACTCTCTACTGGGGGTCATTGAATCAGACAAGGACTCCAAGCTTATGGAGTCAATAAACAGCAGCAATGGCACCTCCACCAACATCAACGGCGGCACCGGCTTAAGTTCTCCTGGCATTACCACAAGTATTCAGAATATAGTGGTTAAGATAGAGAAGGAGTCTCTGCTGCAGCTTTGTACTCCAGGCGTGATCAAGCAAGAGAATGCCAGCGGGAGGAGCTTCTGTCAGCTGACTTCTGATCTGGGAAGCCCGATCAGAAATACGCCCATCGCCATCTGTGGCGTTAGCACCTCCAGCGGCCAGAGCTACCACTTCGGAGGCCCAGTGTCAAGCACCAGCCAGCAGAAAGAACAGAAGCCCATCTTTAGTGTGTACACACAACCGGGTACTGGGGAAGAGTGGGGCAGGGGAATCGGAATCACAACTGGAATACAGCGGAGGACCAGCGATAACTTCACCTCTACCCAGAGCTTCACAACTAGCTACAGGTAAGGGAGATAATCCATCTCTTTGGAATTTGGGTGATTATAGATTTACTTAGAATTGCTTACTGGAACAACTAGTTAACCATTCAAAAATACCGTACATTTGTCATTGTATTTCATATTATTCCTGCTTGTTTACTGGATATAGAATTATATTATTCTGAAATAGCGCAGCCATCTAATGTGCTAGCACACCACTGTGGAGTGTGCAAACTTGCAAGTTTAAATCTTAGCAAGTCCACACAAACACAATTGGCTGGGAGGGAAGGTCAGACAGGGTTCCCCTTCTCGTTGCTGCTGCGATATCTGATCTCCGGGACTAGTATGGGCATAACACATAACAATACAGCTTTTTGTGGGAACCAACACTGGCAGGTGATATGAAGTGGGCACAGATCGGACACTTGTCGGAGGGAGCGTGTGGTGATCATTAGAATTGGAATTGGTCAGATTGAGAGATAAAAAAAAAAAACTAACACACCACCACCATGTCAGTGCCACTGCAGTGCTGAGAATGATCCACCACCTAAATAATACCTGCTCTGTGGTGGTCCTGGCCATTGAAGAACGGCATGAAAGGGGGCTAACAAAGCATGCAGAGAAACAGATGGACTACAGTCAGTAATTGTAGAAGTACAAATTGCTTCTATATTTCATTTTCATTTCATTTTTATTTTCAGCATTTAGCAGACGCTTTTATCCAAAGTGACTTACAGTACTGTGATAGTACACTGTTTAAGCAATTGAGGGTTAAGGGCCTTGCTCAAGGGCCCAACAGTGGCAACCTGGCAGTTGTGGGGCTTGAACCAGTGACCTTTCGATTACTAGTCCAGTACCTTAACTGCTAGGCTACAACTGCCCTCATGGTAAGTGGAGCTGATAAAATGGACAATGTGTGTAGAAACAAGGAGGTGGTCATAATGTTATGGCTGATCGGTGTATATAAATTGTACTGGTTATCCTGTGTAAATATCCACATGTTTATGTAAATACCTTTTCTTCTTCTTTCTTTTTATCTTTTTGGAGAGTGTCAAAGTAAATATCGTTGTACACAAGTATAATGACAATAAAGGTTCTTCTTCTTAATTTGCACTATGAGGTGGTCCTAGCAATCCTACGGCAAATTAGTTAGCAATCGGTTGGTCTAAGTGTCCGTGATGTTGAGATAAAGCAGCTAAAAACATGACTCAGGTAACTGAGTTTGGAAAACTCCCAACCAATTCTGTGGAGGCAGAGAGAGGGGGGTGTGTCAATACACAGATGAGAATTTTGTCTTTGAAACCGTTGATGAATGTTCTAGGTTTACATTCAACCGTTAAGGTAGAGCTGTGCTGTGTGCTGTAGCTTCCATTTATTCTATCATTTAATTTTGAAGTGCCACATGAAATGCGACACTTTCCTGTTAATAATGTGTTTGTTTAGTTAGTTTTTTCTTTGAAGCAGCTGCTTTCATATACTATCGATAACACATCGCCATCCGTGGTGTTCTGTCCAAAAGCACACTCCCTTTTTTGCTCCATTGCTTTTATATGCGGTGCGACATCCAAGGTTTGGAGACTCCAAAGCCGTAACTCGACTTCTCAGCCGTCGTTCACATCTTTCAAAATAATCAAATTAACGAAAGTTAAGTTCACGCCCACTCCTGTTCCTTCCGATGTAAACAGGCCCAGGCCATGCAAGTATCATTGCATCTGCGGTAGATGCTAGACAAATCAAAAGTGCAGAGCGTTTCCTCTACATGCTCAGCCAGGAAATACGAGGTCAGGCAGCAGACGCAGGCAGATCCCAATGTGAAAACTGTTTTATTTCTGTTCTTTTTCTTAACCTCCTACACTTATTTTCACATAGATCTTTAGGGTTGGGCTGTTTTTGTCATTAAGTGCCTGATCCACACTGTTCACTCTACATTTCTGCTGTATGCAATGTAACACTTCATGACTTATTTGCTTTGGGGCCACATTAAGTAAAATGAAAGTTATTTAAGCGCTAATCTTTACACCGAGACGGCTACTCCGTGACTAACTGTGTACAGCGTGTATGGCGTGGATACCCTGGACAAAGGGATGATTCCCATACTGAGCATAATGGCGCTTAGGGGCCACATTAAGTAAAATGAAAGTTATTCAAATGCTAAGGCATTGCGATACCATAACAGCTGATCTGTTCACCGAGGTGGCTACTCCGTGACTAACTGGGGCGGCACGGTGGCTTAGTGGGTAGCACTGTCGCCTCACAGCAGGAAGGTCCTGGGTTCGATCCCCAGGTGGGGCAGTCCGGATCCTTTCTGTGCGGAGTTTGCATGTTCTCCCCGTGTCTGCGTGGGTTTACTCCGGGTGCTCCGATTTCCTCCCACAGTCCAAAGACGTGCAAGTGAGGTGAATTGGAGACACTAAATTGTCCAAGACTGTGTTTGATATAACCTTGTGAACTGATGAATCTTGTGTAATGAGTAACTACCGTTCCTGTCATGAATGTAAACAAAGTGTAAAACATGACGTTAAAATCAGAGATGGGACGATCGATCGGCTATAAATCGATATCAGCCAATTTTTAATCAAAATATGCTATCGGCGATCTGCGATATTTCCCAAATGTAGCCGATCCGATCGTGTGATATATAAAGACCATGTTAAGCTTAACAGCTCAGTGGATTGATCCAGACTTTGAGCTACAAAGCACCAACCATCACATCACCATTCATCAACAATCGTACAGAAACCATCGTGAAAGCTCTTCATGACCTAAAATAACATAATTAACGTTGTGCATCATACATAGTTCAGGATCATCCGCTCTGACAGAAAACTTTTAGCTCCACAGATGGAACGAGTCTGACTCGGTTACAGATCTGTGGTAATAGAAGTTTAATTAAGCTTTTTAATTGAGCTTTTTAATGTAAGAGAGTCACACAAAATGTTCTGTAGTAGTTGGTGTTTATTTAAAACCACGACATTAATTAATAACAGTAAACACAGAGAGATAACTGAGAAGAGAAACTTACGCTTCACATAAAATGAATCGACTCATGAATCACTTATATCGATACTGTGAACAGAGTGTCTCTCTTAAAGGCACACACACACACGTCAATGCTTCTGTCAGCGGTTTATCTTCACTGTTCGTCCTATTTTTAAGGTTTTTTCAGACTGAACTGTATAACATCTAACCTGCGTGTGTGTGAGCGTGGTCAGTGAGAATAATTCAATCTGTCTCCCGTGGGTGAAAAATGAATTGCTTTAGTTTTAGAAGTAAAAAAATCTCGCAATGCCGCCACACCCCCTGGTCAGGCACTTGCGCCCCACAGGTTGAACCCCCCCCCCCCATCGGCATCGGCTATCGGCCGATCGCTCTGAAACGAAATTGGAGATGAAAATCGGCGTCAAAAACCCCGATCGGTACATCTCTAGTTAAAATCCTAATAAACAAATAAACCGTGACTGTGTACAGCATGGATACACTGGACAAAGAAATAATTCCCATCCTGAGCAAAACGGTGTGAGATGATTTCAACACGCCACTCAAAACGCAATTTCAAGACTTTTTCAATAAATGTTGTCAAATTATGGTTAACTGAAACTAGGTCATGAGAATCCACAGATATTTTGGGACTGCCGTGCATGGTATGTAGCATTTTGGATTAAAGAGATTAAAAATGATAAAGTTAAGCAAGTAGGCATTACTAAAGGACAGCACCGGCCAAGTAGAGCTGCAGACTCGTATGCACTCCCTCTGACATGTATTCAGTCACTGGGCACTTCTTTTCACCTGAAAGCGACAGAAAGCTGCATCACATATGGAGAGACATGCTATGCCCCTTGTGTATTATCCACCACTTGCACAGGTGCTCTGTCCAAGGTATTCCTACCTTGTGCCAGGTAAAACCAGACCTGCCACAACCCTGACCAGGATAAAGCAATTGATGAACATGAAATAAATAAATATAAATATCAAAAGTATAATGTATACAGTACTTCTTGAGTAGGCAGTTGTAGCCTAGCGGGTAAAGTACGGGACTAGTAATCAGAAGGTTGCTGGTTCAAACCTCACTACTGCAAGGTTGCCACTGTTGGGCCCTTGAGCAAGGCCTTTAACCCTCAATTGCTTAGCCTCTATATTGTAAGTCGCTTTGGATAAAAGCGTCTACTAAATGCCGAAAATCTAAATGTTGAGTGTTTTGAACCAACATTAAACGTGTTATATTAAAAATATTAGGACGGCTCAGTGGGTGTTGCCTCCCAGCAAGAGGGTCCCGGGTTCAATTTCCAGGTGCAGCAGTCCAGGTCCTTTCTGTGCGGAGTTTGCTTGTTCTCCCCATGTCTGTGTGGGTTTCCCGCTGAGAGCTCCAGTTTCCTCCTACAGTACAGACATGTACGTTAGGTGAACTGAGGATACAAAATTGTCCGTGCAAAGATTTGGCACAGAACTTGAACTGATGAATCATGTGTACCCTGTAACTACCTGTCCTGTCATGAATGTACCAAAAGTGAAAAGGTGACATTAAAATCCTAATAAATAAATAAATACATATATTATTATGTTATGTTTGAACAATCCCGTGTCACGGCTGAACAGCCTCTTGAAAGATTTACTGCCTATTTACTGACTACAGTAGCTACATTAACCACAAGGAAGTATCTGTATTAATCCAAGTCAGCCGGCCATTTGAAACACGCCCTCATAGTTAGAGTTGTGGCAGGGTGGAAATAAACATAAAGGCAATGCAGCGGGATTCTGGATCAGGGAGTCGACCAGGAATTTTGTATCCGTGCCAACAAGGAAGCAAATCGGGAGAAAAAAAACACTGGATATTCTGCTCCAGTACTCAAGTTACTACGAGTGAAATCTCAATTAACCCTTTTACTTCTGATGGAAAGTGGATTGCATTTATTCATTTTGTGGATTTTTTGCAGACCCTGTATTACAAAATACATAATCTCATGAAACAGAACTTGTTAGATTTAATCTCCTGTCTGATTAGATTCAAGATTCAAGAGTTTTATTGTCATGTGCACAGAAGAACCAGCAGTTACACTGTACAATGAAATTCTTACTTTGTTCGTCCTCCAAACATCAATAAGTATTGTACATAAACAAAATTAAACTAACAGAATAAAAAACTTCATATAAAACTTAAAAAAAAATAAAAAAAAATTTAAACTATAAAAAACGTTCTGTATACAGAGGTTTAAAAATAGGAACAACCTGCACAGCCTGGGCCTGCACATATACATTAAATAAATAAAAAAAATGTTTTTATTAGCAGACCAGATGAGAGATATTTTAAAACATGTTCTTAAAGCTGCTCAGGTGGCGCATAGGTAAAAACACACTAGCACACCAGAGCTGGGATTTTGAATACATCGTATCGAATCTCCGCTCTGCCATCCGGCTGCATGAACAACGATTGGCTGTTGTTCATAGGGTAGGAAAAGCCGAATAGGGACTCCTCATAACTGACCGAATTATGACCTCTGCTGGCTGGTTGATGGAGTATGCACAGAGTCGAGGAATAATGCTGATCAGGGTGTGGCTCTCCGTGCACAAAGCTGATCCGCATATGAACTCGCCTCGTGCAGGTGGACAGATGAAGTCAGCTACTGCGCATGTGTCGGAAGGGGGCGTGTGACAGTCTCGCTCTCCTCAGTCGGGGCGGGGGTCAGCTCCCGTGGAGAGGAAGCATAATGCAATCGGGAGAAAAAGGGAGAAAATGTATTCGAAAAATGATCTTGATAACGTGTTAGTATTCCTAGACACAGCAAACATAAATTCACTCATACAGAAACGTAACAATGGCACTTCTCAAGACAGAATGAATACATGGCTGTTAATAGTATTTTTTTTTAAAGAACCAGGTGCATGACATGTAAATAACCATAATTGCTAACATTATTTTAAAATTATATATAATTTTAAAATTATATAAAACAAACATACCAAAAAGTAGAGGCCACATGTTGCAAGAATAAAATACATCAAAGAAATATTTACAACCTGCTTTAAAAAAACTTGCCTTCAAATGGGTACTGCACCAGTAGTTTTGTGGTTTAGCATTAAATACTAGGGATGTAACGATACACTTTACCCACGATGCTATATGATTCACGATATCTGGGTTCACGATACGATTTTTTCCAGATTTTTTTTAAACAAAATGAAAATGGAGACAAATTATGACAAAGTTTCCTTTTATTATTTCTTTTAAAAAAAATAAAATACTGTATTTGTGCTTATCTGTTATTTATCTAAATAATGAATGCCCTTTTATTTCTGAGGTAGGTACAAACTATTCCAAATTATGCTTATTGTGTAAAAAAACTGAAATGAAATTAAATAAATGAATAATACAAATAAAAAAAGTATCCTCACATAAATATCAATTAAGGAATCTTATCTTATCTTATAAATTTGGCTAGAAAATCCCCTACCTGTCAACTTTGTGAAGTGTCGTCAACCAGGCGGGGTGAATAGCGCCAGTGCCCTCTGCTGTTTGAAGTGAATATAGATTCATTTTAAATGAATAACCGATTCGAATTGTGGCACATGTGCACCGATTTTTAACTGTCTTGTGGTGCATCGTTACATTCCTATTAAATACTATTTAGCATGATTTTTTTTACATGTCTTAAGGTGCTGTAGAGCAGTGGTTTTCAACCAGGGGGCTGCAACCTGCACAGAGGGAAGTTGCATTTTATTAAGGGCAGGAAAATTATAAGGCTGTTGACATACAGGAGCTCTCCTGTGATGTCTTATGAATCTATTTCATACTACCATTTGCTTATGCTGGGTTTTTAAGAATGGAGAAATATCTGATTTGCCCACCTCATAAGTACAAAGGTCAAAAGATGGAGACTACAGATTATTCTGATTCAGTTGTTGATGCAAATCCTGCTGAAGCTGAGAAAGCTTGCACCACCAGCTACACAAGCTCTGCAAGCACTGGCAGTAAAACTCACTAAATCAACCAAAATCAGAAAATACCAATATATACAATGATCAGCCATAACATTAAAACCACCTCTTTGTTTCTACACTCACTGTCCATTTTATCAGCTCCACTTACCATATAGAAGCACTTTGTAGTTCTACAATTACTGACTGTAGTCCATCTGTTTCTCTGCATGCTTTGTTAGCCCCCTTTCATGCTGTTCTTCAATGGTCAGGACCCCCACAGGACCACCACAGAGCAGGTATTATTTAGGTGGTGGATCATTCTCAGCACTGCAGTGACACTGACATGGTGGTGGTGTGTTAGTGTGTGTTGTGCTGGTATGAGTGGATCAGACGCAGCAATGCTGCTGGAGTTTTTAAACACCGTGTCCACTCACTGTCCACTCTGTTAGACACTCCTACCTAGTTGGTCCACCTTGTAGATGTAAAGTCAGAGACGATCGCTCATCTATTGCTGCTGTTTGAGTTGGTCATCTTCTAGACCTTCATCAGTGGTCACAGGACGCTGCCCACAGGGCGCTGTTGGCTGGATATTTTTGGTTGGTGGACTATTCTCAGTCCAGCAGTGACAGTGAGGTGTTTAAAAACTCCATCAGCATTGCTGTGTCTTTTCCACTCATACAGCACAGAAATTCCAGCACAGAAAAAGACGCAGCTGTTTCTGCATCTTAATACCCACAATCCATCAGTTCTTCAGTCTTTCCCACTGCAGCTTTACAGTGGCGCCTCACTCCACTTCAACTCCAGCTGTTCTTACTCTAAATTTTTCACCTCTTGTCATCCAAATCGCTGATCACTCATTGCCATGTGTTCACACTGGAAGCATCATCAGTGACACTAGCAAAAAAAATTTATAAAATAATATAAAGCAAATGCAATGAGGGTATGATGTATTTTACTGGCTGGTATCTACAGAGCATTTAGAAAAATAATTTGATAACAAATTAATATTTCTTCAGTTTTTACCACAAAAATGTGTTCCCACTAACCAAAAGATCTCTTGTGTTCCCACTGAAATAAAATATCCTGCAGGATATTTGCTCATCTATGAATTTCATCCCTGCGTAGTCCATCACTGTCTGTGCAGTCATCATCACTGACGTCTGTTAGGGGGTGTTTGACAACTTGACAATGAGTTTCTGATTCAGCTCTAGTTGGAACCATCACTAATGCACGTCCCACTCTGCTCAGTGGTCAATTCCACATCGCTTTGCTCCTTTTTTTTATAAAGTTAAACTTTGCTCAACTTTTTCTCTCCATCAACTCCACCCACTTCTCATCACCAACGTTTGCTCCACCTCCTGTCGACGGAAGTCTCCAGCTTTAATTAAAAATGAGTAACAGGCGGTAGCTTTGCTGCGTCCTGTTGCTTTGCTGCCGGTGCAGCAGAGTAAATGAATACTACACTGCTAAATAATGTGGAAACACAATCACAATGCCATGGCTATTTCACGCTTCAGGCACTCTTAAATGAATTAGCATGTAAATCAGGCACAGCTCGTATTTTCCTAGCTTGTTGGTCAGATAAATGCTTTGAGCACTTCTTTGAAATTGAAAATTACAAAACCACTATACGTTAATACCCATTTTCTTTTTGTGAACAATTGTTTTATTGTTTTTAAACTTAAATGTTGTCATACATGTTATCGTGAACACATACGAACAACGTTTCCATTCATATAACCATTCATATGATTTCCCTCAGCACTTCATGCTGCGTGCATGACCTAAGTCGTATTTGTTCCAGTCACTGGTCGGCTGCATTAAGCGCAGTCTTAAAAAATGCCGTCTGCAGCAGTCAGAGGCCGATAGTAGTGAGCTTTTAAAGAAAAGCTAAAAGTTTACCAAGACCCAAATCATCAAAAGTTACAACTGGCACAAAACAAAAAGGTGGTTTGTACACTGTGCAAAGCTTTGATGGTACCACAGCAGCACTAGCACCATGTTGCACGTCTATATTGTTTTAACTTCTTAATCGTGGAGATCGTAGAATACCGCATTCCTTAGCGAGTTCAGTTAGGGCGCATTTTTACTTCTATATTGTTTCATTAAGCTCCTTTTTATCGTGAGATCTTGGAATACTGTATTTGTTCAGTTAGGGCACATTCACACACGCCGCGCACTTTGCTGTGTTGGGCTTGCGATTTTTGTGGTTGCTGCAGCGATCAAAGCACAAATAGCTTCTCATGTGAAACACCTACCACTTTGTTTACATTGCTTAGAAATTTAAGTACATTTTGAGTGAATGTGTAGGTTAGAATCTGTGCTCAATCTGTCTTTACTGTACGTTGTACTTAATGAGACGTGCCCACCTCTATTTTATTTCTGCTATAAGTTGAAGCACTTTGCTTTGTGTACGGAATGCCATTAACACGTGTTGAACTTTGTTTAATATAGAGCACTTGAGAATTTGATCATATGGACATAAACCCTGTTTACATTTAGTTTTGTGCCATACTATTATGCCTTTTTTGAAGAAAAATTAATCGTTAGATTAATCGATAAAAATAGTCTATAGATTAATCGATAGAACAATAGTCGTCAGTGGCAGCCCTAATAAATAACAGCTCTAGCGAGAGCCTAGTAAAGACTCCACTGATTGGAGCGCCTTCTTCCAAGCATCAGTAGTTCTTGACTGAGCTCCATGTATACGAGCATCTAAAAGTTCCAAAGAAATAATGTCCAGTGCACACAAAATCCATTGCCGTCTTGAGATAACTTCCATCGGCTGGCTTATAGTTTTTTTTGCAGCTGTCAAAGTACAGAGCATCAGTCCTTTCTGCTGGACTGAGAGATTGAGAGAGGAAAAATCATTCAAAAGAAAAGTAGATACTGAGCATGGAACATCATGGTCTAGTAAGGCTGAGAGATCGGTGGCAATGAAACTGAGGACCTTAGAACAAAACCAAAAGTAATGTAAAAAAAGTACCAGGCTCCCCTGAGGAACACAGATCACAAATCGGTGACTGAGTAAGACGCATATGAAATCTTCTCACTGTTGTTAAATCTATGCAGGAATTCCAGTGTATTATTTGGTGATTTGGGTTTCTTGAAGATAAGTAGATGGTTTCCCAAGCACGATCTACAAAAAACTCTTTATCCTCCACTGTAATATCTTTAGACCAGATCAAGCTCACTCACAGCGGAGAGCAAGAAGCCTTAAGTAAGAAGGTGCAGATGTTAGAAACTAAACACGACTTCTTATTAGGATTCACCACTTTAAGCATTGGATGTAACTGTAGCTTAGAGCTTAGGGGTGCTCCATAAGACAGGTTAATACCCATTTTCAACATGGTGGAGGAGACACTGAAAGCCGTTTGTAATGATGAGCGGTTTGCGCTTCATTCACTGCAAGGCTGGTTGCATGATACACAGCAAAACCGGTTACTGCCGGCTGTATCACTGAGCGAAGAGCTTAAAATAAAGCACAGCACTGACAATATTGACTGGCAGTATTGACAGTTTATTCACATGCAGTTTGGTATGGAACGAGTTTCAGTTTAAAACAACAAAGCTCTGCAACAGTCGTTGTTTGACTCAGAAAATAAAAAAAAGTGGGTAGCACTGTCGTCTCACAGCAAAAAGGTCCTCAGTTCGATCCCCAGGTGGGGCGGTTCGGGTCCTTTCTGTGTGGGGTTTGCATGTTCTCCCCGCGTCCGGGTGGGTTTCCTCCAAGTGCTCCGGTTTCCTCCCACAGTCCAAAGACGTGCAAGTTAAAATTGTCCAAGACTGTGTTGGATATAACCTTGTGAACTGATAAATCTTGTGTAATGAGTAGCTACCGTTCCTGTCATGAATGTAACCAAAGTGTAAAACATGACGTTAAAATTCTAATAAACAAACAAACAAAGAAAAACAGCAAAATAATAAAGTAGTAGGTTCATAAAACCTAATTGTTTTGGTAATCGAAGTGTGATTTAAATCATAATAAAGAGCTAAGCTGAACAAGTTGATTTCAGGATTGTCTTTGCTGTCTGTTTTTATTGACTCTTTTTCTGCTGTTGTACAAACCGTAGCAGTGGAGTAGATGACTGGCTTGTCTGTGATCTGTTTGCTATTGAAAATGAATGGAGCATAATAAAGAGGAGAATCAAACAATGGTGACCGCAGACTGTTGAGCAGCTGAAGTCTTGTATGAAGCAAGAACGGGCAAAAATTTTACTTGCAAAACTGCATTCTTGTTTTCACGGCATATTATAAAACGTCCCTATTTTTTTTTATAGACATAGTGCTTGTATGCTTTATATTAATTAATCCAGGTTTTTTTTCATCCACTTGGCTGCAGGCCAAAAGTGGGCCATAAAGCAGCCACTCGTGGTCCCTGAAGTGGGTTCTGGTAATTGTATGCTATATAAAAAATAATGGTAATAAAATGTGAAGAAACATGATTATTAGATGTTTATTATTTTTCAGCAGTTATTGACTACTTTTTAGGCTGTTTTGGCTACAAGAAGCAGCAAAGGGCAGCTTTTTAAAAGAGCCTACATTCAGACGAATATCAGGAGCTAAGTGTAGATGGGAGTGTGGTGAACATGGTCGCATGCAGTGAATGCAGTAATGTGTGGCGGCTCATGGCCAGCAGCAACAGATGGTGAAACAGAAGAGAGGGCTCAACCTTAGTGTTCATGTGAGCTTGATTAGCTAGCCTTCGTGATGCACAGGTTTTGAGTGGGAGTCAGGTTTGTTTGTTTTTTTTTTGGTTTTTTTTCATTTACATGCGTGACATTTAACGCTAGACCAGGCGGTGTACTGAAGCTTAATGGGTTGGCAGCAGGGCACAGGCGCCACTGACTTCTCACGAAAGCGCGATCACGACCTGACTGGTTTTGTGAGTGTCTGTTATTAGGCGTTGCTTTCATTTTTTTTTTCCGTCTCACGGTGTGTGTCAATCACAATTTGGCCCAGTTGAGTTCAGCTGCCACGTCATCTTTACTCCTATAAACAAACAAGTTCATTCAGACTCACTTGCAATTTTGTCATTGCACAGAATCTGCAAATGATTTATATATATATACAGTGTGATTTATGGATGTTGATTTAATGTTTTTACTATGAAACGTTGTATTTGCTTTTTCACTGACGTAGAACACAATGCCAAAAGCTTTAGGACTCATTCAGGTTCTTCAGACTAGGAACGCTAATTTTAGTGTTCAAGTGTTTTAGTATCTTTTATATGATACAGAATATCCAAAACAGTAATGCCAAGTTCACACTACACGACTTTCCATGTCGTCAGGTCGCTGTACAGTTCACACTACACAACTGGATCTCTTGTAATCGGGAGTCTTTCAGGTCTTTGTGTATTTCACACTACACGACTGATCGGCAATAGGGGGTTTCACACTACACCATCTATCACCAACTGGAATCGCAGGCGAGCTTCTCTGCTCTCCCAAACTACGTTTTGTCATGAAAACAAACGCGAGAAGTGACGAAAGGTTTAATGACACCACATCCAAAAATGCATGTCAACAAGTAGCGAGCGATCAAAGCTTGTATGGTAATGTGCAGCATAAAATCAAGGAGAAAAAATAAATGAATCTAAGTGGATTGGGCTACACGGCCAGCATGGATTCTTCTATAGTGAGTTGGAGGTTAATAAATATTCTTGCAATGCAACGTTGGTGTTTTTTAGAGAACGATGAGGTCAGAAATACTGTAAAGCTTGTGTGTGTCGATGTATTCAATATATAAACTATATTGTGCCCCTGTCCCACCTTTTTACAACAACTCCCCTGCGTTTCCCCTCACACCGTATCTTGTGTTCTCATTGACTGCTCGACGTAGCACTCATTGCCAGTCGTGCAACTCAGATTCAGATATCTGACATGCTAGAAATCTTGCTTCGGCCGAGCACTCGATGAGCCGCTCGGATCGAGTTGTTAAGTAGTTCACACATAGCTATTGAGAGCCGAGTTTCGATCGCCGAGTTGCTCCCGAGCTGGCAAATCTAGCGCAAAATCAGGGCAAAAATCGTGTAGTGTGAACCAGGCGTAACACTGGACACCAGTCTATCATCGGCCCTTGGTTATCCCCCTCCTGTATGTAGACGCCTGGCCGGCTGAATCCCAGCTGTTGTGGGTTAGCTAAATTAACCACTGCGCCACCAGAATGCCCCCTGATTGACACATAATAGCTAAAATTCAGAAAAAGTCCTGATTCTAGCCGGTCAGGTGGCGCAGCGGTAACAACACGCTGCAACCAGAGCTGGGATCTCGAATACATCGTATCGAATCTCAGTTCTGCCTTGCCGGCTGAGGCTGAGCGGCCACATGAACAACGATTGGCCTGTTGTTCAGATGGGCGGGACTAAGCCGGATATGGGTCTCTCTCTGTCAGACTGGTGCAATTACGACCTCTGCTGGCTGATTAGAGGCGCCTACACAGAAATGAGGAAAGAGTGCTCTTAGGGTGTGTCTCTCCGTACACAACGCTAGGTGGCGCCACACTCGTCAATGTATGGGTGGCAAGATGCATACGGCTTGCTGCCCACGTGTCGGAGGGGGCGTGGGTTAGGTTCGATCTCCTCGGTCAGAGCAGGGCTCGGTATAGGCGGAGAGGACGCGTGATGCAATTGGACGCGCTAAAGGGGGAGAAAATGCATTAACAAAAAAAGTCTTGATTCTTTTCCATCATTTTTGTAGTAACAAAACGTACGAGGTAGCCGCATCATCCAGTTCACCTTGTGCTTCATCTGCTGGTTCTGACACCTTACTTCACTTGCAGACTTTTGTCTCTTGGTTCTACAGTCTTTGAAATGTAAAGTTAGGCATAGTTTTGCATTTTAAGTTTTCAATTCAACTTGGTGAACCTCGTTAAGGAAAACTCCAGCCTGCAGCATGACTGTGTTTTTATTTTCAGTACATGGTATTCCACCCACAAGTGCCTTTAAGGTCATTAGTTGAATGAGAAAAGGCAAATAAGGTAATTGGGCAATTTTGCTGAGTCATATCTCCGGGCTGAAGTCTGACCTCACTGACCTGAAGTACACCTGAATTTACAAAAATGAGATAACGCATTGGATATGGTTTAAAATATACATGCTGCTCTTGTTCTTTTTCAGTGTTCGTAAGGTGATTCATTCACATGCTTAGCATTTTTGCCCAGACATGTTCTACAACTCCGCAATCTCAGAAATCAGAGCTCTGCTCGAAATGATTTGCACTTTAAATAGAACTGATATTCCAGCTAGTAGCCTGGCACAGACTGTCATTGAGTTTCTTATGACATAAGCTTGTCCTGCTTGATAGCAGTTTCTCTTCTATAGTGGGAATAAGTGCTTTATAGAGGAGGAAAAAAGAAATGTAGCCGAATAGGCACTTAAAAAGTATATCCACATGTCTATGTACTTTTAACTTGGTGTCTTATCTATGTGAGCTGTTTGTTTGTTTACAGACAATCATCTTTTTGTATGATCTGGTTGTCTAAATGGGATTTATAGTTTTGTAGATATGCTATCATAGGTACAATACAATACAGATTTCTGGAGTGATTATTGTGTGCATGTAAACACACACACTGACATCCGTTATGCTCAATTCTGCACCCTAGACCTGCACCGCATCTAGACCTTGTAAATAATAAATAATTAAAATGTTAGACATTAAATGCTTAAACAGTGTAAGTGTACAGTAGTGCTGAGCGGTATGGCCAGAAAGTTGTATCACAGTATTTTTTTTTATTCTGACGGTTTCACGGTATATCAGGGTTTTTGGTTTTTTTTTTGTATCACTGGGATTTTATTTAGGTCCAGAGTACAAAGAATATAAAGCATTTTCTTTTCATCTTATGTATATATAAAGTAGGTTTTAAGAAATATAAGATTTGCTTGGCCCCACAAAATGACTCAATATATTAAGGTATGAATATCTATGCAACAGTTGCAGAATGTAAACAATTTTCACAACAAAAATCATAACATTTTATTATGTTGGTATTATACAGTTCCCTTAGTTCTCCCAGTATAATCGTTGTACTGTTATACTGAGGTATTGCTCTATTGTACAACATGATCTCAGATCTGTTGTTGGAAAGCAGGCGATTGTATAGAGCTCTGCTTCCAGCTTGCTTCAGTGTTGTTGGTATAATGTTAAAAAAAAAAAAAAAAAAAAACTATTTTTCAATCCCATAAAAGCGAATCCACTTTTTAACCTATAGAGAAATCATGTCCTTGCATAGGTGGATTGTTACTGCGTTTTAATGTCAAGCTATTGACGTGCTATATTAATCTACAGCCTTTTTACATAGATTTACATTTCACAATTGTAGAACTATTATTCTGTAATACAGGTAGAGTGAATCGTACATGTCACTGTGTGTAACTATTACAACCTTTAATGCATTTTAAACAGCGCTCTTCTTTATGCATTTTTTAGACGCTCCCTTAGTTTGTCCACGCAGATGAACCTCGCATTTAAGAAATAGCGTTAACTAAAAATGAACAAAGATCCTTTAAAAATCGATTTGATTGCTGTTTGTTCCTGGCTTACTGCAGAATCAGTTCGTGCAATTTGATTGATTTTTGGATGTTTATTGGCCGAGAACGAGATGAAAAAACCTCAGACGTCAGGAGAACATCCAGTATAAAACTAACATGACCACGGTGTTGTACAGTGTCTAGTACGCGAATCCCTACTCCATATTGTTTAATTTTTGTTTGCAGATAGAGATAATAAATGCACTTCAAAAATAGAAATACAAAAAGTCAGAACACCAGGGGATGCGGTCTCATTATTTCCTTCTTCTCAAAACTCTTGCCCGATTTTCCCAGTCTTTATAGAACACATTTACGCATGTCAGCGCGCGCACACGCTCGCACGTTTATTTCCGGTAGAAGTGATAGAAAATGTTGAATTCTGAAAATTAAAATACGATCCGTTTTTCAATTTCTGCTTGTTTGTTTTTTGATTTTTAATCTTGAAGTGAAAAACGCAGACCCACATGTTGCCTGTATTTGAAGTCTAGAGCAACTGTATAAACTATGCCACGGTATGGCGGTATATGAAAAATCCATACTGTATGAATAATTGAAGCCGGTATACCGAATGTATTGTCATACCGCCCAGCACTAGTGTATAGCATTGATATAGAACCATTTGTAATCACACTGCACTCTGGATGTGTATTTTACTTCTCAACAAATTTAATTATTAGATTAACCTATTTAGATCTTCCCATTATGCAATGGAAAGATGCATTCTCTTTAGCGAACTATCTTTGGCCATTATTTGGAGAAATTTGCACCCCTAGTGCACATGAATGCCACAATATTCTATGTACAAGTCAGGAATTGAAATGTCAGCTTTTTACCTAAGCCCCTATGAGCTGAAGTGATGTCAGAATGGGAATAGGAACGAGATTCAAAATAATCCTCGAGTAACCCGCAGGAATGGAGATGAGTTGAATGATATCTCAACAACAACTGATTAGCTTGTTGTCTAGAATCATACATAAGCACACAACAGATCTTTTAATATCAAGCTCAGATTATAGTCAGGCTCTTGTATGAAGTAAGCTCTCTCATATCTGTCAGGCTGCACTGTTTCTTCAAGGTGAACGGCTTTGTCTTTTTTAAAGGAAGTTCGGTTCAGCAGGAATCAAAATCTGACCATTTTTGTATTCTTCTTGAACACACAGAGTCAGCTTGGTTGCAAATGAAGTGGAAAATGTCTGCAGTACTAATTTGAACACTCACCAAGGAAGGCTGCATCATGAAGGGCATCCAGTGTGCTTAATGTGCTAAATCAAATATGCGGGCGAATGATCTGCCATGGTGACCTCTAAATACTGCATTTAAAGAAGTCACATCACTAAAGACTAAAGGGTTTTAGTAGACACAATGAGCTGTATAATTAATAACAGTTGAAATGTTTGTGTTCATTAGTCCGTACATCCTTCAGCATATCAGAACTAAACCCGATAGTGTTTTCCTTTTGTAAGTGCACTTTACTAAGTGTGTCAAATTTAAGATATTTCTTTTAATGCAGTTGCCTTAATTCTTAGTGCGAATTTTGCTCTAGTCAGGCTTCAGATTTGTTCTTAGGTTCACAGTGACCTACTGGTACTAATGGGCAGTGTGTGTTAGTTAGTGCTTTGTGTGCTTTTGAGGTGTGTTTCTGATATTGATCTTATCCTACACCACTATAAGTAATCCAGCACAGTGTATTTATTTATTTATTAGGATTTTAACACCATGTTTTACACACTTTGTTTACATTCATGACAGGACAGGTAGTTACTGGTTACACAGGATTCATCAGTTCTAGTCTTTAATGTCAAACACAGTCACGGACAATTTTGTATCTCCGATTCACCTCACTGCATGCCTTTGGACTGTGTGGGAAAACCGGAGCTCCTGGAGGAAACCCACGCAGACATGGGGAGAACATGCAAACTTCACACAGAAAGGACTCGGACCATTCCACCTGGGAATCGAAACCAGGACCTTATTGCTGGAGGTGACAGTGCTACCCACCGAGCCACCGTGCCCCCATCCAGCATCCATCCAGGAAAAAAAGACTTCCATGAACACCATGAAATTTACCTATGACAATTCAGGTAGCAAGCAAGCAAGAAGCAAGAAGGTCCTGTGTTTGATCCCCAGGTGGGGCAGTCCAGGTCCTTTCTGCATGTTCTCCCCGTGTCTGCATGGGTTTCCTCCGGGTGCTCCGGTTTCCTCCCACAGTCCAAATACATGCAAGTGAGGTGAATGTGAGATACAAAATTGTCCAGGACTGTGTTTGACATTAAACTTGTGAACTGATGAATCTTGTGTAATGAGTAATTACCGTTCCTGTCATGAATGTAACCAAAGTGTAAAACATGACGTTAAAATCCTAATAAACAAACAAACCTACGACAATTCAGATGTTTGATATAGAGAGGTCCTATCACATTACTTGGAGATGTGGACTAAAGTACAGCACAGAGATATTAATTGCCAGGTCAAGGACATATCAGACCTTATTTGCTTTTGACAAGGTGCCAAAAGTCTTTCAACTGCAAAATCAGTTCGATTACCGCCACAAAATGCAGCTAGGATGAAACAATTAACCAGCACCGCCAGATGTTTATGAGCAGCATTCTATGTTTCCATGACCACTACTGCAGCAAGCTATTTTCATGACCACCAGTGCGACTTCAAGGTGCTATGGACACGAGCAAAATGTACCATTACAACCTTGAGTCAGTGAATGAGAGTTGTACTGATGACAGACAGGAACAAATCTTAATACATTAGGTTCTTTTTTTTCCTAATTAGCAACTTCAGTGGATTCAGAAAGTATTCAGACCCCTTGATCTTTTGTGCACTTAGTGTTGTGGATTTGATTTTGAATGGATATAAATGGCATTTTTACCCATCAGTCCGCACTTAATCACCCATAATGATGAAGTCAAAACGTTTTATTTTTAAAAAAATATATTAAAATGAAAAAAGCTAAAATTTCTTATTGACAAAAGTATTCAGACCCCTCGTTGTGGCTCTCCAAAGCCATTAATGTATTCAAGAATATTTGCAGCTGTACATGTATATATGACAAATAGTCATTCTGTATTCATTCAACACAAAGTGTGAAGTGTGCAAAAAAGTCAAAGAGAAAAAATATCTATCGTCTGAGTCCGGTAAAGCCCCTCCTGTCGAAGGTTTTTTATTAGAAAAGCGAAGAGCTGTTATTTAGTGTGTATGTCTTATGTGTTGTCGTGAGTTAGAAGTGAAACTTGTAACCCACCGCAGTTGTTATTTTCATACTGTGTGTTAGGTAACTTCTGCATCTGATTACGTAATGCTTTGGGTATTAAACTGATGCAAGATAGAAAGAAGAACAGCAAACTCTGTGTGGCCCCATAAAGTAGCAAACATCAGACCTAAAACAGTACAAACAGTAGAGCCTGGTCCAATAAGGAGGAACAATTACAGGTTTTGTTTTACAAAGGGACTTTACACATTTTCATGCTTTATAATTGGACAGTAAAGGAAGTTGATGACATTTTAAAATGTTTAAAAAAATAAAAATAAATAATTTAGTAGACTTTGCAAAGCTTTTTGAGTGACAACCTCAAAATTGGGCATCTGTTATTAATTTATTTATTAAAAATGTTACAATGTAAAAGAAATAAAAATAAAAATCAATACATATACAATTGGTATTTATTTAACAATGTTAAAAATACAAACACACTTTTCAGAAAAGATGGTACATTCTTTAAGAGTAAAAAGAAGAATCTGTTATTTGCTAATAAACAGGTGAATTGCTAACTGTTGAGGGTATCATGATTGAGGATCCACCAACTGCTCAGTCTTTTTTAGCAAAGAATCAGAATCAGACTTTATTGGCCAAGTATGCTCACACATACAAGGAATTTGACATTGGTTATACAGATGCTAGCAGTGCACGAAAAATACAGTAAGGACAGTCTTTTATACACACACACACACACACACACACACACACACATACTCACTCTCTAACACACATTCATACCTGTAAACAATTAGCATGTGTAATTCACATTATGGGCTCACCACTTAGTGCCAAACTTTGTGAGAGAATTCTTAATTAACAATTAACAAAATGTTTTGCAACACACAGTTGCAAATAATTGACGTCTTTCACCATCTACCTACCGTACATAATATTATGAAATGTTTTGGGAAAATGCAACCTGATATTCCTTTATGCAGAGAGAAAGATGTACATCAGTTCTTTAGAGAAGTGGTGCAGAATTCTCTGAGCCAAACAAGCCCAAGTTTCAGCTTATTTTAGGGGGAAATGGACGTCATGTTCACCATAACAAAAAGCAAACAAAAGTCAACATCTGTCATGGTATGGTACTGCATCAGTGCCCACGACATGTGTGACTTGCATATATGTAAAGGTACCACTGACGCAAGGGAGTATATTGAGATTTCAGAGAGACAAATGCTGTCATCAGGGTGACATCTTTTCCCGGGTAGTCCATCATTATTTCAGCAGAACGATGCCAATTCTATTTCTGCACATACTACACCAGTGTGGTTTTTCAGACACAGAGTGTGTGTGCTTGTCTGGCCTGCCTGCAGTCCAGGTTCGTCTTCTGTTGAAAATTGATGACGCAGAATATATGGCGCAGAAATGCAACAGCGACAAAAAATCCACTTGGGGAACTGCAACAATTAGGGTGTGTCTGTAAACTGTCTGTCTGTCTCGAATTTCCCCCATGGGGATCAATAAAGGGATCTTATCTTAGACCTAGTAAGCTCTCTACATAGACATCATTTTACGTCATCCTACGCTCGCTCCTAAGAAGAGGGCTGTCTAAATTCTTAGATGCCTTAAAATTCTGCCTACTGACGTGTCTTAATTCTGAGTGATATTCTGACTGAATACCGATGGAGCATTCGATGCTTCCTTAGTGGTGAAGACAATCCCAGCATTCAGTGAGGCACAACTTTTCTCACAAAAAATTACAAATATTGCACACGGATGTGCAGCTCTTTTAAAATGTAAATAAATTAGCATGGATTTTTTATTTGTCTTAAGTTGTACAAGTGTCATTTATTTGCCATTTTGGGCTTGTCAGTGACAGTTACTGACTGTAGTCCATCTGTTTCTCTACAAACTTTTTAGCCCCCTTTCATGCTGTTCTTCAATGGTCAGGACCATCACAGAGCAGGTATTATATTGGTGGTGGATCATTCTTAGCACTGCAGTGACACTGACATGGTGGTGGTGTGTTAGTGTGTGTTGTGCTGGTATGAGTGGATCAGACACAGCAGCGCTGCTGGAGTTTTTAAATACCGTGTCCACTCACTGTCCACTCTATTAGACACTCCTACCTAGTTGGTCCACCCTGTAGATGTAAAGTCAGAGACGATCGCTCATCTATTGCTGCTGTTTGAGTTGGTCATCTTCTAGACCTTCATCAGTGGTCACAGGACGCTGCCCACAGGGCACTGTTGGCTGGATATTTTTGGTTGGTGGACTATTCTCAGTCCAGCAGTGACAGTGAGGTGTTTAAAAACTCATACCAGCACAACACACACTAACACACCACCACCATGTCAGTGTCACTGCAGTGCTGAGAATGATCCACCACCTAAATAATACCTGCTCTGTAGTGGTCCTGTGGGGGTCCTGACCATTGAAGAACAGGGTGAAAGAAGGCTAAAAAAAGTATGAAGAGAAACAGATGGACTACAGTCAGTAACTGTAGAACTACACAGTGCTTCTATATGGTAAGTGAAGCTGATAAAATGGACAGTGAGTGTAGAAACAAGGAGGTGGTTTTAATGTTATGGCTGATAGGTGTACACAGTAGTAAACATTCTTCCATCCCAACTTTGTGCTACAAATCAAATGCTTAATATGTTTATATTAACAATATTCAAATGTTCAGTGAAAACATTGCAAATCTTATCTTTGTAATTTTGTCACTTTAAAAAATTTTCAATGAATAAACAAATCACAGATTCTTTTTTTCATTGTCTCAGCTTTGCTGGAGATTTTCTAATACTAGGTGTTGATTTCTCATACTTTTTCTGAAGTTAGCATGACCCCCCTCTCACACACACACACACACACACACACACACACACACAAACCCACACACACACACAGCCCTACTACCTGAAATAAATAGTTAAGCAACGTAAAAATCTTTTCCAGGATGCAGTTTTAACTTTCTGTTTCAGTTAACTTAAGCCAGTAGGTAGAGTTTATTACTGACATCAACCGGTTGGAGACAATTCAAGTTGGCATTTTTAACGCTAAAATTGATAAACACATGATCCTTGAACCAATGAAATATGGTAGTCACAAGAAAGCAGCAAAGTGGTATTTCACTAGACCATTTAATGATGTTATTAATGTTGACTTTTACTTTGAAACTAAAGGAGTGGCAGCATACGATTCCAGGAATGACAGCGCCAACCTCAGTTCAGAAGAGTGCAATCCTAGGAAACAGCTAAATCACTTGGCCACATCCTTAAAATCTGGTACACAAAAAGTGGTTATTAATAATAAATGTAATTAAAGCCTGAACCTTTTTACTTGCCTGAACCAAAAGAAGGAGTTTGGCTTTTTTCTGGTATGTTGTAGGACTGTGCGATATGACTAAAAAACTAATATCTCGATATGCTTTTGAGAAGTAGCGATATACGATACTATATAATGTAAACTTAAAGTACAATGGCACACCACTGCCCGTATTTGAGCTTATTTTGTTTACAAGATATCTTAAAAACTGACAGAATTACATGCTTATATTTTGTATTATTACAGGCTGTATTTGGATTCATATTGACAACATTTATATCAAACAAACCAGCAGAATCTCACAATCACATTTATGCTGTCTGTTTTACTTCAAATAAATGAGCATCAAAAAAATCCAGAAAAAGTTAAATATTTAATAATGCTTTGCCATCATTGCAAAATGAAAGTGCACGTTAAACAACAGCATCGTCACCCAGATAATTGTTCCATTAGGGATATAATCACCTTGTTTTTCTTCTTGAAGGCCACCTTATATGTTTCCATAATACATTTTTAACTGTGTTTATTCTCCTATAAGGTAAAAAGCTGAAACCAATCAAGAGAGAGATTGAAATTCCACCCAAAATCTGAATTCGGAAGCTCTGATTGGTTTGTACAGCTGTTTTTCAAGGCTTGAACTATTAATTAATCTCTTTCACAAATGAACTGATTCATTTGTGTAAGCAAAACGAATGAATCTTTATCATAGATAAGAGCACAGCTCCCTGATTCGATTCCAATAGAGTCGTTTCTGACTCTTTACTCAGTGATTCAGTTTGCATGTGTGTGCGTGCAAGCGCCCACCCACTCATGCACTAGAGAAAGCGTTATTCAGAGCGCTTGTGCTCTGTTTTAAATGTTCTCAAATGGTAACTTGTGTATCCTAGACATACTCGATATATCGAATATGGCCATTTTTTACATCATGTAAAAAGTAATATCGAATACAGTCGACCCTTAACTTACGAATTTAATTGGTTCCGAAGGGTTGTTCTTAAGTCAAAATGTTCGTTAGTTAAACCTATTTTTCCAATAAGAAATAATGTAAATAGAATTAATCTGTGCCAGACCTCCCAAACCACCCTCTTTTTTTGTCTTTTTTTGTTATGAATACAAGTATATTTTCCCTTAAATCTTAAATTATTATTATTTCCTTCTTTATTTCAATAGTGTTGTAATTTCACGAAAGAATAACTTCCTTCTTCTCTCTTACTCACTGTCCCCGCTGTCTGATACACAGTGACACCTACTGGCAGGAGTAATTATACAACAACAAAAAACTGCACCTTCTCTGGGGACATTTTAATAGAAAACACCGGAAAAACACCGTCCGCTGTCCAAATGTTCTCTCACTGTGTATGTATATATATATATATAGATATAGATATAGATATAGATATAGATAGATAGAGAGAGAGAGAGAGAGAGAGAGAGAGAGAGAGAGAGACGCTCGGAGTAAACTTGTTCGTGACGTCACGTGTTTCGCGAATTTCGGTTCGTAATCTGAAATTTGTTTCGTTAAGTTGAAAAAGATCGTTCGTAACCCGAAATGTTCGTATGGTAAACCGTTCGTAACCCAAGGGTCTACTGTATATCGATATTCGCGATATACCGCCCAGCCCTAGTATGTTGTGCATAAAAATTATAAACCCTGCTGGTGTCTAAATGTGTATTTTAGAATAAGAGTTAGACTTTGTACCTCAGGCTAGTTCTCATGGTTTAAATATATTGCATGAAGAAGACGTTTAAGTTGCTTTCTGTGTATAAAGGTTTTATTGCTGTAAAAAACTATCTAGTCCTACAAAGTGAAAAGGCTGCAAATATAACAATTCTCAAAGCTACCAAAGGTTCCAAATGAAAACTGGCTTCTAGAATCTGTGAATGTGAGTCATATTATCCTTCCTCTGAAACTGCAAGTGGGCTGTAATATTATGTAACAAACAAAATGTGCAAGTCTTTTCACAGGCCTCAGTCAGGTGATACTATGTTCACCTAGTGTGTTTGTGGCGGCTGCATGGAAGAGATTTCTGTAGATTATGTGAACTGTAATCTGTAAATCCACAGGCAGGTGAGGTGTTTTGCCACAGTGTGGTACCATAACCAGTGCTGCCAACATCTAGAGATTAGGTATTTGTACCTCTTGATACGGTGAATGAGATTACCATACTGGCGACTGTTGCTGGTTACTTGTCAAGGTCAAGAGGATCTAAAATCCAGACTGTAACCTTATACTGAGGAGAGAAATCTGGATTAGGAAACGCAAGCGGTGACTCTGTTGTTTGTATACTGGACTACTAATCAGAAATTGGTGGTTCATGCTAGGGCTGGGTGGTATGACCAAAAATTATCACCGTATTTTTTAAGATTCTGACGGTTTCACGGTATGTTTTTTTTTTGTATGACTGGGACTTTTTATATGTCTGTGGCTTATTCTACTGTCATAGGTACATAGAATATAAAAGGTTTTCAAATTACCATGTATATAATGAAGGTTTTGAGTACTATAAGCTTTGCTTGGCCCCACAAAATGACACAATATATGATGAAATCAGTACACGTGAAACAGTCGCAATAAATAATTTTTGCCTCTCTCATCTGTAAACACTGTTATGCTAACGCTACCTGGCTAACTTGTGTATCTAATCTGTACAACACTCCATAGCGTTTTAGCGGCAAACAATATTGTATGATTTGCTGCCTACTGAAGCCTACAGCTGTTATATTAACTATGCTACAGTTTGGCGGTATATGAGAAATCCATACGGTATGAGGAATCAAAGTTGGTATACCGAATGTACCGTCATACTGCCCAGCACTTGCTCAAGTCAAGCGCCAACATTTTCACTATTGGACCCCTGAACAAGGCTCTTAACTGTAATTGGTTACAGGTGTAAGTTGCTATGGATGAAGGCATCTATTGTATTGTAAGTCACTGTTTGATTAGTGCAGTTGGTAGAAAAGGGGTTTTATTCATTTCCAACAGCTAATGGTTGATTAAAATGGAACCAGTCTGTTTGTCCATTTTGTGTGGTGGGATTAAGCTGGATAGGGTTATGACCTCTGCTGGCTGATTGATGGGGCCTTCACAGGGATGAGAAAAGAGTGCTGTCAGGGTGTGTCTTTCCGTACACAGTGCTGAGCTGCACTGCACTCGTCAAAGTGTGGGTGATAAGATGCATACGGCATGCTGCCCACGTGTCGGAGGGGGCGTGGGTTAGCTTTGTTCTCCTCAATCAGAGCGGGGATCAGCATCGGTAGAGAGGAAGCTATATATATAAAAAATGCTGGTCCGTAATTGGTTCCTAGTCTGAATACTTGGATGTGACTTGGTCTGACATAAATTAGAAGCTATCCACAGTTAAGCAAGCTTTCCATCATTGTTGACTTAGAGGTAGGTTTGCAAAAATATACAGTATGTTTTTTTAAGTATATGGATCAGTTTTAATATTTTAGTGGATACATAATTATCAAGAAAAATAATTATTGGAATCACAACATTACATCAGAAAAAATCTGAAGCAGAATTTGTGAGAACTGAAACTAAAGTTGTGGGGGCCTGCAGTAAACACATCTGCAATTTCTTCGTATAAGCAAAAAGAGTCAATATATATATCGTATCGAATCTCAGCTCTGCCATAACTTAGACCAGACCTGGGCATTGTACGGCCCGTGGGCCACATCCGGCCCGCGAGACATCCCCAACCGGCCCGCATGAGGTTCGTGGCAATTAAAAATTAGATGTAAATAAATGTACATCAAACATGCAATATAACAGGATTGATTTTGACGAGAGCGCTGTGTCTTTAAATATCCGTTTCGTTTCGATTTGCGTTTGCGCGTGTGTGCGCGCGTGTGTGCGCGAGTGTAGCAGCTTCACTGTAATGTGAACAGAACTGAGTGTGATTGACGGTGGAGTTTTTAACAAGACACGAACTTCTGAATTGTTTATTTACTAAAGTCAGATGTAACGCTGGTTAAGGATCAGAATTTAGGCTCTAAATCGCTGTTGCGGTACTAAACAGAAATACAAGCATATGAACGATGCGGGGGGTCACACCTGAAGCTTCTCTAACTAAACTGCAAAAGCAACAAAGACTGTTTTATAAAGTTTAACACGTCCAGAACTGAAGCAGTCAGGACCAGCTCTGTGATTTAAAAAATAATATTAAACAATAACAAAGGACTGAAAAACAAATGAGGTAATTAGACTCAAAACAAAACAGTGTAAAGTTTAAAAACCTGCACATTTTGTTCACATTTGTTTTTGCGTTTGTTTGTTTAAATAGTAAAATAATGTTGATGTTTTTACTCTGCCTACTTCTAATTTTCTAAATTAAAACATTAACAGCTTATTAGAACTGTACAATTCACTGCTTTTCATAAAGAGTGGACAGTTGTAGCCTAGTGGTTAAGGTACTGGACTAGTAATCAGAAGGCTGCTGGTTCAAGCCTCTCCACTGCCAGGTTGCTGCTGTTGGGCCCTTGAGCAAGTCCCATAACCCTTAATTGCTCAGACTGTATACTGTAACTGTATTGTAAATCGCTTTGGATAAAAGCGTCTGATAAATGCTGAAAATGTAATGTAAATGTAAATAAAAAAGATAAAATGAATATTGAGCAGAATTAAGTTCACCTTATTGGTCCGGCCCTCCACAACAGTCCGAGTTTCTTATGTGGCCCCTTGGAAAATTTAATTGCCCACCCCTGACTTAGACTAATGCCGTTACGACCTCTGCTGGCTAATTGATGGCGCCTGCACAGAGACGGGAAAAGAGTGCTGTCAGGGTGTGTCTCTCCGTACACAGTGCTGAGCTGCACTGCACTCGTCAAAGTGTATGTGATAAGATGCATACGGCATGCTGCCCACGTGTCGGAGGGGGCGTGGGTTAGCTTCCTTCTCCTCAGTCAGAGCAGGGATCGGCATTGGTGGAGAGGAAGCATGACGCAATCGGGCAATTGCACGCGCCTTAAGGGAGAAAAAGGGGAGAAAATACATAAACAAAATATATATATATATACAGTGTATCACAAAAGTGAGTACACCCCTCACATTTCTGCAAATATTTCATTATATCTTTTCATGGGACAACACTATAGACATGAAACTTGGATATAACTTAGAGTAGTCAGTGTACAGCTTGTATAGCAGTGTAGATTTACTGTACTCTGAAAATAACTCAACACACAGCCATTAATGTCTAAATAGCTGGCAACATAAGTGAGTACACCCCACAGTGAACATGTCCAAATTGTGCCCAAATGTGTCGTTGTCCCTCCCTGGTGTCATGTGTCAAGGTCCCAGGTGTAAATGGGGAGCAGGGCTGTTAAATTTGGTGTTTTGGGTACAATTCTCTCATACTGGCCACTGGATATTCAACATGGCACCTCATGGCAAAGAACTCTCTGAGGATGTGAGAAATAGAATTGTTGCTCTCCACAAAGATGGCCTGGGCTATAAGAAGATTGCTAACACCCTGAAACTGAGCTACAGCATGGTGGCCAAGGTCATACAGCGGTTTTCCAGGACAGGTTCCACTCGGAACAGGCTTCGCCAGGGTCGACCAAAGAAGTTGAGTCCACGTGTTCGGCGTCATATCCAGAGGTTGGCTTTAAAAAATAGACACATGAGTGCTGCCAGCATTGCTGCAGAGGTTGAAGACGTGGGAGGTCAGCCTGTCAGTGCTCAGACCATACGCCGCACACTGCATCAACTCGGTCTGCATGGTCGTCATCCCAGAAGGAAGCTGACGCACAAGAAAGCCCGCAAACAGTTTGCTGCAAACAAGCAGTCCAAGAACATGGATTACTGGAATGCCCTGTGGTCTGACGAGACCAAGATAAACTTGTTTGGCTCAGATGGTGTCCAGCATGTGTGGCGGCGCCCTGGTGAGAAGTACCAAGACAACTGTATCTTGCCTACAGTCAAGCATGGTGGTGGTAGCATCATGGTCTTGGGCTGCATGAGTGTTGCTGGCACTGGGGAGCTGCGGTTCATTGAGGGAAACATGAATTCCAACATGTACTGTGACATTCTGAAACAGAACATGATCCCCTCCCTTAGAAAACTGGGCCTCATGGCAGTTTTCCAACAGCATAACGACCCCAAACACAACCTCCAAGATGACAACTGCCTTGCTGAGGAAGCTGAAGGTAAAGGTGATGGACTAAACCCAATTGAGCACCTGTGGCGCATCCTCAAGTGGAAGGTGGAGGAGTTCAAGGTGTCTAACATCCACCAGCTCCGTGATGTCATCATGGAGGAGTGGAAGAGGATTCCAGTAGCAACCTGTGCAGCTCTGGTGAATTCCATGCCCAGGAGGGTTAAGGCAGTGCTGGATAATAATGGTGGTCACACAAAATATTGACACTTTGGGCACAATTTGGACATGTTCACTGTGGGGTGTACTCACTTATGTTGCCAGCCATTTAGACATTAATGGCTGTGTGTTGAGTTATTTTCAGAAGACAGTAAATCTACACTGCTATACAAGTTGTACACTGACTACTCTAAGTTATATCCAAGTTTTATTTCTATAGTGTTGTCCCATGAAAAGATATTATAAAATATTTGCAGAAATGTGAGGGGTGTACTCACTTTTGTGATACACTGTATATATATATATATATATATATATATATATATATAAAAATGCTGGTCGGTTATTGATTCCTAGTCCGAATACTCAGATGTGTCTTGGTCTGACATAAATTAGAAGCTATCCACAGTTAAGCAAGTTTCCATAACTGTTGACTTAGAGGTAGTTGTGCAAAAATATATGTTTTCAGTTTTAATATCTAATATTTTAGTGGATTCATAATTATCAAGAAAAATAATTATTGGAGTCACAACATTACATCAGAAAAAATCTGAAGCAGAATTTGTGAGAACTGAAACTGAATTTGTGGAGGCTACAGTAAACACATCTTCAATTTCTTTGTATAAGCAAAATGAGTCAATGAAGCACTTCTGCACTGCAGTGTAGGAACCTTCAAGACTAAAGCCTATTATAAACTATACTTACCTTCTTCAGTGGTTGTTTTTACTGCAAGTTGAATCTGTGGTTTGCTAAAACGACTTCTGTTTTTCACTATGTGTGTTTAAGGCCACCCCAGAGTGACACAAACCACCAGTCAGTTGGCATTTGTGCGGAAATTAAAGGAGCTGGTGTTTGATAAATGAAAGGCCGTGTGGGTGTGTATCTGTGCGTGACTTGAGAGCGCTGTTAGGAGTTCACACATTAACGTCTACTTGTATCAGCATCAGTATGGAGTCATTTCTAAGCTTTTGTGGTTGGAAGGGGGTGGATGCCGTTATTTTTTAATAAGTAAAACAAACAAGTCAAGCGAGGCATGATGAGGCAAGATCCAAGTGCTGTGAGTCAACCTGGATTTTAGTCACATAACGTTAGCATCAGTGAAAGTACCGATTGACCTAGATCTCACAGCAGTCTGTATCCACTGTGTCTACTGCGTTCACTGTGTGGTTATTTGCACAGAGACTGGCTAAAGCTCTGACGTCTGCTGCTAAAGCATGTGATTAAACAGATGGTGCTCTAAGCAGCGCTTAGGCAATATTTTAAATCATGCTGACAGTTCTAAGAAATCGAGTGGATGTGTGTATTTGTAAATGACTTGAATGTTTGACTACTAGTTCAAATACAATTAGCTGTACATCTGCTCATTCAAGTAACTATTATTATTATTAATTATCGAGGGTGCTCGGCTGGCACAGCACTCTAATACGCAAGCCCAACGCAAGATCCTAAATCTCGAGATAAGGAATCACCTTCATACAATAGTAGCTAGAGGTTAAGGTACTGGTCCAGTATTCAGAAGGCTGCTGCTTCAAGCCCCATCAGGCGGCACGGTGGCTCAGTGGGTAGCACTGTCGCCTCACAGCAAGAAGGTCCTGTGTTTGATCCCCAGGTGGGGCGGTCCGGATCTTTTCTGTGTGGAGTTTGCATGTTCTCCCTGTGTCTGCGTGGGTTTCCTCCGGGAGCTCCGTTTTCGTCCTACAGTCCAAACATGACGTTAAAATTGTAATAAATAAATACATCAAGCCCCACTATTGCCAGGTTGCCACTTTTGGGCCCTTGAGCAAGGCCCTTAACCCTCAATTGCTTAGAAAATATACTGTCACAGTACTGTAAGTCGCTTTGGATAAAAGCGTCTGCTAAATGCCGAAATAGAATAGAATAAAATGCCTTTATTGTCATTGCACAGTGCACAACGACATTTTTGAGCATCTCCTTCACGGTACATGTATGTACACACAGACATATATACACATGTATTTACAAAATAAACATATACACATCTAGATACAAAAATAAACGTGTGGTTTTAAGAACTTTACATCCTAGGAAATAATGTGCAATTTATAGGGACTGTGCAATAACCTTCTTCTTTTTTTTCTGTAAAGTTTGATAGTTTAGTGTTTTTATGGCAGAGGGGTAAAAGTTTTTCAGGAGTCTGGAAGTACGGGCCTTGATACTCCTATAGCGCCTACCAGAGGGCAACAAGGAGAACAGGTTGCAACAAGGGTGAAATGAAAATGTAAAATGAATCTGTCAGTCTGAGCCGGGGAGGGATACAAAGAGAGTAGTTTGGTCCTTGTGTGTGCTGAGGCTTTGCCTCAGGCAAGTAGTGTAAAAGTGTCCGGAAGCTTTACCTCAAGCCTGAAAGCCGTCGGCCCTCCACAGCCAGCATTAGTGTCATGCAATTGCCTGAGGTTGCTAATGTGTATCAGGTTTTTGGGTATATCCAAACTAAGACCAGAAAAAGGAGAAGGGGGGTAAAAGAAAAAGGAGAAGAATGCCTTTATTTGTCATATATACATGTACAAGTGTGCAGTACAATGACATTCTTTTTTCGCATATACCAGCATGTTTGGAAGCTGGGGTCAGAGTGCAGGGTCAGCCCCCCTGGAGCAGACAGGGTTAAAGGTATTGCTCAAGGACCCAACAGTGGCTGCATAGCAGAACCTAGATTTGAACTGACAATCTTCCTATTGGTAGCCCTACCTACTAAGTTACCACTGTCCAGATAATGGAAACTTGAAAAACTCTTTCATGGAAGCCAGACTTGAACGTAGGTCCTGAGGATTTAGAAATTGTGCAGCACTCACTCGACCATACGCACCACCGAACAATGTTTATAGACTTAAGTGTTTAGGTCCACATCAAACATTAGAGAGGAGAGATCATTATAATGATGTTACGATGATGAGAGGAAAAGCATTTGAAGCAGAAGCAGAAGACCACATTGGGTTTTTTCATTTCTGTAAGCCAGGCCACCATGATGGCTCAGTGTGTAGCAGAAGGTCCTGGGTTCGATCCCCAGGTGGGGCGGTCCAGTCCGGGTCACTTTTGTGTGGAGTTTGTATGTTCCCCTCGTGTATGCACGGGTTTCCTCCGGAAGCTCCGGTTTCTTCCCACAGTCCAAAGACATGCAAGTGAGGTGAATTGGAGATACAAAATTGTCCATGACTGTGTTTGACATTAAACTTGTGAACTGATGAATCTTGTGTAACCAGTAACTACTGTTTCTGTCATGAATGTAACCAAAGTGTGTAAAACATGACATTAAAATCCTAATAAACAAATAAACTTCTGTCAGCCAACTACAGGAATCTGACTACAGTGGGCTCAGGCTTACTAAAACAAAATAAATGTTGTTTAATCTGATAAATCGTCATTTCTGCTGTAAAGTGCAGATAGTAACTGCTGTGTTGTGATGAGAGCCGTGTTACATACGGAGGATTGCACTGTGCTTTGTGTATTTTTCACCACTCCTGCCAGCTTCTAATGTCTTTTGTCTCCCTGAAATTATGCCAACTGTATCCGTTTCCCCTTCAGTCTGGTGGCACAGCTACGATCTAAACTAGAGCTAGAATAATACATCTTCAGTGCCTCCTGATTTTATTTATTTTGTAAGAAGATCTGGCAACCTGCCAGCTTTTTTTTCATTTGCCGGTAATCCATTAAAGTACACACAGAGATAGAGCAGACCTTTTAAAACTAAAATAGTCTGGTTTAACTGTGTTGTTTATAATTGGTGTCTGTGATTGAAGTCCCCTTATGCCTGCACACTGCCGTTTACCCTTTCTGCTGCATAAAGCAGACAGTGACCACAGTGATAAATCAGACAGCTAATGATCAAAAGGTCACTGCTTTAAGTGCCATCTTTGCCAAATTGCCAGTGTTGGACGTTAAGCCCTTAATTGCTTAAATTGTGTCTATCACAATTGTAAGTTGCTTTGGATAAAAGTGTCTGTCAAGTGCCATCAAGAAAAATAAATGTAAATGTAACATATACATGTACTGTATACATACATACGTATATGTAAATTAAAAAAAGGAAAAAGAAAAACGAATGTGAGAACCTAGCTAGGCAGCTATGCAAAAACTAGAACGACTGTCTGAAGCGATTTGAATCAAAAAGCAGGAGGGAATTCGATTCTGTTTTTATTTACATTTTTTCATCTGAAAATTCGAATAGTTTTAAAAGAAAATTGTTTTACCAGTATGTCATTAGATTGCAATGCTTTTTGCAGCACCCACCTTTGGCAAAATATGTTAACCACTATAAGGCTTTACGTAAGACTGAATATCCGCATTCAGTCTTGTAGCTAAAGAACCCACCAATTTGAAAGGGGAGATGGCCGAGGCCCCAGGATGGATTGGCGTCCTTTCCACATTGCACCCAATGATTCCGGGGAAGCCGGACCCTTTCATTCATGAAAATGAAATGAAATGTTTTGAAATGGTTACCCTTTCTCTCATGGTTCATGTTATGCCAAGTTCACACTACAGGACTTTCGGGGCTGTCAGATCGCTGTACAGTTCACATTACACAACTGGAACTCTTGTAATTGGGAGTCTTTTAAGTCGTTGTGTTTTTCACACTACACCACTGATCGACGATAGGAAATCACACACTACACGATCGTTAACCAGGAGGAATCTCAGATGAGTCTGTCTGGTCTCCCAAACTATGTTTTGTCACAAAAACACATGCGAGAAGTGACGAGGGGTGTAATGATACCATGTCCAAAAAAATGCACTTCAACAAAAAGCGAGCGATCAAAGTTGTTTGCGTAAAAGCAAGTAGGAAAAATAACGTGAATTTGAGTGGATTGAGCTACACGACAGCAGGGTTTCTGTAGTAAGTTGGAGGTTAATAAATGTTTTTTGTAGGGATGAAACGATTCACCGCAAGACAGTTAATGTTAGATTCAAAATATCCACGATTCAAATCGATTTGACATGTAAAATGAATCGATATTGCCGCTCAGGTGGCGCAGCGGTAAAAACACACGCTGGAACCAGAGCTGGGATCTCGAATACATCGATTGAATGTCAGCTCTGCCTGCCGGCTGAGGCTGAGCGGCCACATGAACATCGATTGGCCTGTTGTTCAGATATGGGCGGGACTAAGCCGGATGGGGTCTCTGTCTGTGGGTTTTTAGCCGAATTGGGCTTAATTCAAAATTGTTTTGCATAGTTTGTACCTACCTCAGAAATAAAAGGGCATTAATTATTTAGATAAATAAAACTATCACAAATACAGTATTTTACTTTCTTTTAAAGAGAAATAATTAAAGGAAACTTTGTCATAATTTGTCTTCAATTTCAGTTTTAAAAAATTGGGGAAAAAACGTATCGTGAACCCAGTATCGTGAATTGCATTGCATCGTGGGTATTGTTACATCCCTAATTTTTTGCAATGCAGAGTTGGTATTATGGTTCGGCATGGATGATAAGATCACAAAAACTATAAAGCTTGTGTTTGTGTCGATGTATTCTGATAGAAACTATATTATGCCCCTGTCCCACGTTTTTACACTCCTCCCCCGGGTTTCCCTTCACCCTGTATCTTGCGTTCTCATTGACTGTAGTTCGACATAGCACTCGCTGCCACTTGCAACCTGCTCGCAATGCTTTTCATACTACAGGATTTTGACTCGCTGACTGGTGCAGATATTTAGCACAGTAGATATTTTTCTTGAGTCTGCAAGTGCTCGGCGAGCCGCTCAGATCGAGTTGTTCAACAGTTCACATAGAGATCGAGAGCCGATTTTTTTTCCACGAGCAAACGCCGAGTTGCTTCCGAGTCTGTAGTGTAAACTAGGCATTAAAGGTCCTGGCACAGTGATGTCTGTGAGCAGCTACGAATTTTAGAGTAGCGGTTTTCTGTTTCTTGGGACACTGTTAGCGCATGTTTATTCTCTTGGAAATTAGTTACGTCTGGTAATTTCTCCTCTTTTTTGCATACAGGTTGGATATTAGATGTTTTGCATACATTAAATTTGTTTCTCACATAAAAAAACATGCCGAACAGGAAGTAGGATTACAGTTACACTTCTCATCACTCACCTCTCTGTTTATAATTGTTAACGTTAGGTAAGTACAATATAAGTTCAGTAGTTGCTAAGTGGTTAAGATACTGGACTGGTAATCTGAAGGTCCCTGCTATAGGCCCCTGTCCCTCTGTTTGGGTCCTTGAGCAATGTGCCCTAACTCTTAATTGCTTGTATTGCTGTGCTAAATTTAACAAATGTAAATATATTAAGTTGTGACTTCATCCCACCCCTGAATAACTTATTTCGTTGTTGTTTATGCATTTTCTCCCCTTTTACTCCCGACTTCCTACCGCGTCCAATTGCCCGATTGCGTCATGCTTCCTCTCCACTAATGCCAACCCCTGCTCCGATTTGAGGAGAATGAAGCTAACCCACGCCCCCTCTGACACATGGGTATAGGGCTGGGCGATATTGTATGGGGGGGGTGGATGGAGGTGGCACGTTCTGCTTCTAACAATATGGACTACAATTCTCATGCTCTCACGGACTCTCACGTGACTATCACATGTCCCCGGTCAGCCAATCCTGATCCGAATCGGTCCATCACCAGCGTTTTGATTCAGTTCAGCCGTGTTCAATTCCATGAATCTTGTTTAAACACTTCGGTTTGTTTTGTCTCGTTGTGAAGTATTGCCGATCGTGTTTGCGTGCCTTATTTTTGAATCTAGCCGTTACCGTGTATGACCCTTGTTGTCTTCCGTTTACTGTTTTTGCCTGCGCCCTTTGGTTTCCGTGAGCGTTTGGTCACTTTCTGCCTAGTGACATGTCGGTATTTAAATTCAAATATAAAGTATGTAAACAATTGTGTGAAAACGTTCATTCAAATTAACCGAATTGTGAGAATCGCCCAGCACTACGTGGGCAGCAGACGTATGCATTTTGTCACCCACACTAGGCGAGTGCATATATGTAAATCAGCCTTGTGTATGGAGAGACACACCCTGATCCGCACTCTTTCCCAGCCTCTGTGCAGGCGGCATCAATCAGCCAGCAGAGGTCGTAGTGCATCAGTTACGAGGAGTCCCTATCTGGCTTAATACCCCACCCCATATGAACAACAGGCCAATCGTTGTTCATGTGCCGCTCAGCCCAGCCGGATCGGCTCCTGAATAACTTTAAAAACATATTCTAAAATTGTTGCTCTCTTTTATGCATTGTAATGAAATATGTTACTGAATATTGAAAGAGTGTTTCGTCTTCAGCTATAAATACTTTTTGCTCAACTTCCATGGGAGGACATGCCCCTGCCCAGGTCCCGTTTGCCGATTTACACCAGATTGTATTTCAAGTTAACCGTGATTCATGAGATATGAAAAGTCTGTGTACTGCCAAAATAAACAGTTTGGTTGCATTTGTTAAATTACTTCATCAGGAAGGACATCTTGACCTTGTTGTTCTCTCTTAAAACATGTGGCACACAATAATTCAACAAGCTCTTGAACTAACCTCCATAAAATATGAACAAAAAAATATTTTGGCTGCTCCCTTATTAGAGCTCGCTACAGCAGATCATTCTGGTCTTAATACCTGATTTGGCACAGTTTATTCCCTAGATGCCCATCCTGACGCAACCCTCCTTATTTTATCCAGGCTTGATCCCGAGCTCTCGAGTTTGAATCTCAGCTCTGCTATCAGCCAGCCAGGCGCCTACACAAACACACGATTGGCTGTGTGTCTGTAGGGGGAGGGACAATGGCAAAAACAGGGCTGCTCGTCGCTGGAGCAATTACGACCTTTGCTGACCTATCAAGGTGCCTGTACAAGGGACCTCGTCCCTAGAAGGTGAAAAGAAGCGATCAGAAGGCACGTGCTTGTTGAATTGAGCGTATGACAGCCTCGGCTCTCCTCGATTAATGGTGGGGGTGGCAGCAGCGACGAGAGAGAGATAAGCTTCAACTGGACATGGCTGGATTGGATGAACAGGGGGAAAAACAAATAACTGTTGATTAGATATAGCACTGTTAAACGTTTACTGTGGCCAGTGTAACTATGCCATGGAGCAGCAGGGCTGCAGGTTCATATACAAACAGACATACGCTACAGCTTATTTCAGTTGCTCAATCAGTCGGTCCTAAGATCAATGATTATAAAAATTAGTAGGAATGTCCTGATCTCAAAGATCGGAATCGGGGCCGATCAAGGCATTGATCAGTATCGGCTTTACTAAAGCCGATCCTAAGCCCGATTCTTTGTTTTACGTCAGCATGTCCGCTGTGTGGAAATACTTTAAATTGGAAAGTGAAACAAGTCCAACAGTGAAGTGTAATGTCTGTAATGCGAGCGTTTCACGAGGCGGTAGGAGCAGAGCTGCGTTCATTACTGTACAATTTTACTGTTTATATGGTGTGAGTCGAGGATCACTCCAGTTTACAAAACAATAACTTTTAATCCGAGTATGAAAACTTCAGGATTATAACATACAGCTTTTACGAGTTACAAGACTGAACGACATCTCAGTATCAAGCACTCTGACTGGCTTAGTTATGTAACCGAGCGTTGTAGTGATGCACTTGCTTAATAAAGAAATAAATACACGGTATATTCACAAATTGTCGGGAGCAAAACACTTTATTAACTTCTTCTGTTACGGTACCGAATAGTGGACAGCTAGAGTCATCGCGTTAGCCAAGCACACTATTCCATGCACTATGGAAGCCCCAAAGGGTCAAAACACACTCACTTCACGTAGAAACGTCCATCAAACCATTGTCACAATACAACCACAGAAAAGTTTGTTACAGTTACAACACGCATACAAGTACGGTGGCTCATAAGAAACAAACCAGATATCATTTAACCAAACGATCTACAATTACTACCAATTTGATTCGGCACCTAAAAAATAAACACTCGGCCGAATACAGCGAGTTTATTATTATATGATGAGAAGAGGAACCGGCTGTTCACTTACACGGCAGAGATGCTGATTTTCCTCAAAAAGAACCTTCACTTTATTTTGAGTGTTCTAGTTTAACTACTACAATGCTGCACTAAGTTTGTTTACTTTTATTTTGTTAAAATAAAAGAACATTAAGCAATAGCTTGGATGCAGGCAATTTTTTCCCTTCAGCACTGCAGAGCTATTCAGTAGTTAAACATGTACATTGGATTAATTTGAATAACTGTAATGTACTTGAAGTGTGCACTGTGTGAACAGTATTATCTAGTTCTTATCTAGACAATATCTAGAAAATACAAGTATCGGTTTGCGACTCTGTATCGGATCAGGATCAAAATGAATGATCGGGATCGGGAACAAAAAAAACGTGATAGGGGCATCCCTAAAAATGAGTGAAAACGTCTGCTTGGTTGGTATAAAAACATTGCTTAAGAGCGATTGCCACTAGTATACCCAGTAATCTCTCTTAACAATAGGTCAAAAATTTGCTCAAGTTTAGACACTTCCACACTATCCCAAAGTGCATAGTCATAACACCCAACTTTGTTTTACAGTATAAAATACACTGATCAGCCATATCATTAAAACCACCTCCTTGTTTCTACACTCACTGTCCATTTTATTAGCTCCACTTACCATACACCACAACATTCTCAGCACTGCAGTCACAATGACATGGTGGTGGTGTGTTAGTGTGTGTTGTGCTGGTATGAGTGGATCAGACAGAGCAGTGCTGCTGGAGTTTATAAATACTGTGTCCACTCACTGTCCACTCTATTAGACACTCCTACCTGGTTGGTCCACCCTGTAGATGTAAAGTCACACACAAGCTCTCATCTATTGCTGCTGTTTGAGTTGGTCATCTTCTAGACCTTCATCAGTGGTCACATGACGCTGCCTACTGGACGCTGTTGGCTGGATATTTTTGGTTGGTGGACTACTCTCAGTCCAGCAATGACAGTGAGGTGTTTAAAAACTCCATCAGCGCTGCTGTGTCTTATCCACTCATACCAGCACAACACACACTAACACACCACCACCATGTCAGTGTCACTGCAGTGCTGAGAATCATCCACCACCTAAATAATACCTGCTCTGTGGTGGTCCTGACCACTGAAGAACAGCATGAAAAAGGGCTAACAAAGCATGCAGAGACACAGATGGACTACAGTCAGTAATTGTAGAACTACAGAGTGCAACTATATGGTAAGTGGAGCTGATAAAATGGACAGTGAGTGTGAAAACAAGGAGGTGGTTTTAATGTTATGGCTGTGTGTGTCAAAGTCAGTTGGATTTAAAGACCTACTATGGCTATAATTGTTTATATTTCAGCAATAGATGTTTTTAAGAACACGTTAGATGTCTTACCTTATGGTGGGTAGTCAGCAACAGCAAAAAACTGGTTTTTACTGTATTTCAGCCTGTAAAAAGGAACCTGAGGCTACGTTGTGCACAAGCAAACCAAACACTAGACAATTAAAGATTATAAAAAATGCTACCTAGTCTGATGAACTTTTCAACACACAAGTTGGACTTGGGGCTGGAATTTGCCATAAATATTTTGTTCTTGTCTGACATGAGTACAACTATGGTGAGAAGAAAACCACATCAGGTTTTAGAGTATTTATTTAATAATCTTTTTTGTCCAATCAAATCAGCCTGGGCATTTTAGGCTGCAGAACTGCCACTCACTTGATGTTTTTAGTTTAGTTTGTTTGCTTTTTCTGTGTAACCTTTGTGCATTCAAATTTCAAATCAGCCTGTCTGGCACCAATTACATTATAGTCAGTCACTCATATCATATAAGATAAGACCAGCTGATTATATAATCACGTGAATGTACAGGTTTTCAGTATAAAGAGGACAGTGAGTGTATTTCTGGCTGTTGAAACAAATGCACTATGATTAGATATAATATATTTCGTATTACAATTAAAAGACTGAATGCAAAATAGCACTGTTAACATGTGCCTGCATTAAATGTCCTTAAATACTAACTATTGTAAAAAGAACAGGACTAGAGGAAGATAATGCAAGCTATAAAATAAATCCCAAAATGTTTTGGGAGCCAAAAAGAATTATTGCCAGTTGTAGCCTAGCGATTAAGGTGCTGGACTAGTAATCAGAAGGTTGATGGTTTAAGCCCCACCACTGCCCGGTTGCAACTGTTGGGTCCTTGAGCGAGGCCCTTAATCCTTAATTGCTTAGACTGTATACTGTCACAGTACTGTAAGTCACTTTGAATAAAGGCATCTGCTAAAGGCTAAAAACGTAAATGTAATAGTGTTGGGTGGCTGGCAGTATGAAGGACTGGGTTAAAGCCTTATTGTGACCTTAGCCTACTATTATTCTGTTGCTTTCTCTGAAAATGAATTTCTTGGAGGAGAACACAAAGACCTCATTGTGTAACATCTTGAAGAGCTGCTATTTATGTTGTAAATCAGAACAGAGGGATTTCCCTGCCACAGGACTACACTGATTCACAGTCGTGAAAATCGCGCCACAAAAAGACAGTAAATACAGGGACGTTTACTGGACTACACAGCTAATCTAACTCCCCAGGATGATATTAACAAATCATCTACAATAATATTAAACATTAAGAAACAAACAATCCCTGTAAATTGCATCAGTGGTACAAAATGAGACAAATAAAGTAAATCATGGGTGTGTTCGAAAACTTAGTGAGCTCTCTACATAGACAGCATTTTCCGTCATCCTGCTCTCACTCCCGAGAGGGAGGCTGTTCGAATTCCTAGATGCTTTAATGCTGCCTACTATGGCACCTTAAATCTGAACGGTATTTTGACAGAATAACGAGGGAGCAACCGATAAAAAAAATATGGCGGACGGCGTGGAGCAACAAACAGAGTTATTTAGATACGTAAATAAATTATTATAGATTTTTTATTTGTATAAACTTGCACAAGTGTTTTTGCAAATTTGGGCTTGTCAGCGAATGTTAAAGCAATAAGCCACGAGAGACCGTGCGTTACTGCGATTTTATCACGGGGAAGGTTGTTTTGGCGCAACGCGAAGTGGAGTGTGCCTAAAACATCTTTCCCTGTGATAATATCATAGCAGTAACGCACGATTTGAATGAGGTGGTCATAGGTGTGCGTTTATCGGGTATTTTACAACGGCTTCGAACGCGGCTCAGCCAATCAGATTTTAGGACCGGAACTATCCATTTTATAAAACAGAAGGGAGATGTTAGTTGACATGTTAGCACGTTGTGCCGCCTCATCCCATTGATTTGAATGGCGTGAGGCTAACTGTGTTTGCTTAGTAAGAGAAAACTGATGGAATCACTGTCTAAATCAGTGGTGGGCAAACTACAGCCCAAGGGCCACATACTAGGCTGTTTGATCCGGCCCGCTGAGTATTTACAAAATTGTCCTAAAACCGTATTAATTTCACCCTTTTCCTGCCATACCCTGCGTTTTAATTGATTCCACTAGATGGCGCACGCCAAGCACTACCAACCTGCTAAAGCCGAGTCTTTCTGGTCTACACACAGATATTCATTCGTCACATTTGCCATCGCACTGAGCACTACTACCCCTCTGGAGTCGCCCATCACGCCAGCGTGATCTAACTACTTGGCTGGTTTAAAACATCACACATAAACATTTAACTTATGTCGAAAGTGCTGCTTTAAACGCTGAATTGGTTTTGTTTTGGCGATACACCAAGTAGAAACAATAATAAAAAATACATTTAAAAAATCACATTCACGCATGTGTAAACATGCACTTAATAGGATGAGTCTGGCGTTTGAATATTTATATTGGCGTTACAACCATTTATATTTATATTTAAAAATCCATCTTTTTATCACGAAAATAAATTAGTTCCAAACCCCCACACCCCCCCGGTCCAACTGTCAATTTATAAACCCAGTGTGGCCCTTGAGCCAAAAAGTTTGCCCACCCCTGGTCTAAATAGTGCGTTCGAATAACTTGTCTTATAAGTCGATGACTTATTAGAATCCTCTCTACTTAGGCAGCTGCCCAATGTAGGCAGCTCTATGAAATGAGCCGTTTCCCATGAAATATGCAACTTGCTGTGAAATTCTAAATTTAATTTAATTTGTGTTTGGTATATTAACATTTTTCATTTGAGTAGCATTCAAGTGCCTCAAGTTTACTGGTTAATTTGCACTATGAGGTGGTCCTAGCAATCCTACGGCAATTGAGTTAGTAATTGGTTAGTCAAAATGTCCAAGATGTTGAAATGTAAAGCTGCTACTTGGAGTTTGGAAAATTCCCAACCAATTCTGTGGACGCATAGAGGGGTGTGTGTCAAAACACAAGACGAGAATTTTCAAACATGAAGCCTCGCAGCGCTGCTGGATGTTCTAGGTTTACATTAAACAATTGAAGTCGGCTGTGATGTGTATTGTAGCTTCCATTTATTCTATTATTTAATTTATGAGTGATATTCAATGACCGTCATAAAATGTGTCTGTGAAATTAAGCACATTTTCCCATGAATTTAGTAGCCCATATGTATAATCTTATGTCAAGCAACAAAGACTAAATGTTGTAAACATTTTTCTAATGAAATCCTATCAAGTTCGTGCTAGCGTATTGGCTCCGATACAGCACTGCTGAATAAAAACCACGTCTGTACTTGCGCACACAGACAAAGATGAGAGACTGGAAACCTGCTCTGAATTTTACAGCCTAACTTTTGACACTGGCCTGCTACAGCGATCATCCTCAAACAGGACAGACAACTTTTTCCAGTTTTTACTGTAATTCAGGCGTCACATTTGAATGCAGGTTATGGTTTTGGCATGCCCGTTGTATGCTTCCTCTCTTTCTCTCTCTAGTGTGTGGAGACGTTGTTGTTATGCTTCATGAAGTCAGTATTCTGCCACTGGGGCTGAGGGGCAGGGCACTTCTCGCAGGCTGCAGTCAGTAGTTGCCCCCTGGTGGCCACACTAACATACTTTCTTTTCAGTTTCACTGACCTTTGGTTGAATTTGACACTCATGCGTGGCCAGATGTCAGTGCTAATCCACAGCTCATTGATTTGACAGACTGTGGGGTGACATTTTACTTCTGTCCAAAGCTAATGAGCTTCTCTAATGATTCACATTCATCAAAACATGCTGCAGTAGGAATGCATTGTAGTGACTAATCATGCTTTCTTTTACTTTGTTTCTCAAACCTATATACCTTTCAAGCTACAAATACTTTTAATGAGCTGGAAATGAGCCTGCTTTCAATCTGTTTATTTAAATATATGAGTAATGATTATTTAAAATGTATTATAGATTATCCTGGTATATTTTGGATTTATTTACAAAGACTGCTCGATCAGCCATAACATTAAAGCCACCTCCTTGTTTCTACACTCACTGTCCATGTTATCAGCTCCACTTACCATACAGAAGCACTTTGTAGTTCTACAATTACTGACTGTAGTCCATCTGTTTCTCTGCATGCTTTGTTAGCCCCCTTTTATGCCGTTCTTCAATGGTCAGGACTCTCCCAGGACCACCACAGAGCAGGTATTATTTAGGTGGTGGATCATTCTCAGCACTGCAGTGACACTGACATGGTGGTGGTGTGTTAGTGTGTGTTGTGCTGGTATGAGTGGATCAGACACAGCAATGCTGATGGAGTTTTCAAATAGTGTCCACTCACTGTCCACTCTAATAGACACTCTTACCTAGTTGGTCCACCCTGTAGACGTCAAGTCAGAGACGATCGCTCATCTATTGGTGTTTGAGTTGGTCATCTTTTAGACCTTCATCAGTGGTCACAGGGAGAGTCCTGACCATTGAAGAACAGGGTGAAAGGGGGCTAACAAAGTATGCAGAGAAACAGACGGACCACAGTCAGTAATTGTAGAACTACAAAGTGCTTCTATATGGTAAGTGGAGCTGATAAAATGGACAGTGAGTGTAGAAACAAGGAGGTGGTTTTAATATTATGGCTGATCGGTGTATCTGTAGATAAAGAAACAGCTACATCCAAACATGAGAAGTATTTGACATAAATACAATATTCCTAAAAATTTCATATAAAAAACTGCATTTTGTCTAGATTTTACCCCTTTATATCCCAATGTAGTCATTAACAATACCCAACTGTGAATCCGCTGCAGCTGACACAACCCCCCATCTGATCAAGCAGAGACAAATCACCACACGCCCTCTCTGACATGTCCAATCTGCCCCCGTTTTTCATTACATGCCAGTGATGAGCTCCCACACAGAGCTGTATCTCATACAAAGAGCCAAGTTGAGCTCCTTGTGATCCACACCCATCCACTCACACAGGTGCTATGACCAATCCCAGAGATCACATATTGCAGTAGCTGGAAGAGGCCCTGTCCGACCTTCTCTTTCTTAAACACAGCCAGCTAAGTGAGTGTGGATGCCTGGCCAGGTCGATAGCTCAGGTTTCATTTTTTATATTTATAATATAACCATGTCCACCTTGTCATGGTCAATAGAAAGTTAAAGTTAAAAGTCAATTTTGAAATAAAGATGACTGACGATCAGACCCTTGATTGTGGGCACAATTTAAGGCCTTTTTCTGTAGGGTTACAGCCCCACTGATATGTTACCTAGTGAATTATGGGTTGCATTTCACCTTTAATGGTCTCCCTGTGTAGAAATTAAATAATAGATGATTTTGAACTGTAAGGCAATGATTGTACATATAACCTAGATACAAAATATTATCCTTTGCTCTTTATCAGGTTTGTCATGTACAATATGCGGCTCTGTTTTTTAGATGAGAATAGAGCACATTTATAAATAAGCAGGCCACCACACTATTTACTTACATTTTTACATTTGGCAAATGTTGTGATCCAAAGCTAAACAGTTTTATTGGCCAAGTGCGTTTTTACATACAAGGAATTTGACTTGGCATAAATGGGTGGCAATCAAAATACTACAGAAAGAAAAAAAATTCTATAATATAAATAAATATTTATTGAAAATACTAATAATATAAATAATAATAATATAAATTATTATTGGGTGGGGTGATTAGCAGTAAATAAACTTAAAAAGAGCCTCACAGTAAAGATAAACCGGCGCAGCGCACGCGTGTGTGTGTGCCTTTAGAAGAGACGCTTTGTTCACTGTATCGCTATAAGTGATTCATTGATTCATGAGTTGATTCGTTTTTATGTGAAGCGTAAGTTTCTCTTCTCAGTTATCTCTCCGTGTTTACTGTTATTAATTTAATGTCGTGGTTTTAAATAAACACAAACTACTACAGAACATTTTCTGTGACTCTCTTACATTAAAAAGCTTAATTAAAAAGCTTCATTAAACTGCTATTACCACAGATCTGTAACCGACCGTCAGACTCGTTCCGTCTAAGGAGCTAAAAGTTTTCTAAAAGTTCAGCAGATGATCCTGAACTAACGAATTTGGTAATGAATAAACTTTTGGCTCTGTAACGTTTTCTGTTCTCATCTACATCACAAGTAAGAACCGCTTACGATTTACCAAAGTGAACCAGGAGTTTATATAACGTGCTGATAGAATCGACTCAGATGTGACCAGGTTGAATGATCTTTTTAAAGTAAATATTACAATCAGCAAAATTACATCGTATGTATGATGCACAACGTTAATGATGTTATTTTAGGTCATGAAGAGCTTTCACTGTGGTTTCTGTACGATTGTTGATGAATGGTGATGTGATGGTTGGTGCTTCGTAGCTCAAAGTCTGGATCAATCCACTGAGCTGTTAACTTAACATGGTCTTTATATATCACACGATCGGATCGGCTACTTTTAGGAAATATCGCCGATCGCCGATAGCATATTTTGATTAAAAATCGGCCGATACCGATTCATAGCCGATCGATCGTCCCATCTCTAGTTAAATGAATGCCACGTTTAGCCTGTGGGAGTACCTGTGATAACCGCTTTGTTTTTTTGTGTGTGTGTGCATTAGCTCCAACACTGCCATGTCCTCCAGCACATCGAAATCCAGCGGCACACACAAAGTCTGCCTGGTGTGTTCCGATGAGGCCTCGGGTTGTCACTATGGCGTCCTCACCTGCGGCAGCTGCAAGGTCTTCTTCAAAAGAGCAGTGGAAGGTGAGAGTCACTGACAATCATTATTTTATTACTCATTATAGGGATATCCCATTTTCCCTGTTCATTGAGTCAAATACACTATATGGACAAAAGTATTGGGACAACTACAGAACAGATCACCTACATTACACACCTACAGGAGCTTTTATGACATCGCATTCCTAATCCATAGGCATCTATATGAAATTGGTTGTTTGCAGCTGCAACAGCTGCCACTCTTCTGGGAAGGCTTTCTACTGGCTATTTGTAGGGCCTGGCTCACAATTTCCATTATGATTTAGCAAGTCATGTTTGATTGGGTTGAGGTCAGGGCACAATCAAGTTCTTTCAAACTAAACTCACTCAGCCATGCCTTGATGGACTTTTGATTTGTACATTGAGGCACAGCCACAGAAAAGGGCTTTTCCCAAACTGCCCCAACAAAAGCGTACAATTGTCCGAAATGTATTTAATGCGATTCAGCATAACTAGTTTCTTTCTCCCTTACTTGAACTAAGGGGGCTAGGCCAACCCCTGCAAAACAATGCCACAGCATTATCGCTCCTCCACCAAACTTTACAGTTGGCACAATGCAGTCAGGCAGGTAGCATTCTCCTGCCATTCACTAAACCCAGACTCGACCATCAGACTGCCAGATAAAGAAGCGTGATTCATCACAGTCCAGTGGTGGTGGCAGTATACCACTCCATCTGCTGCTTGGCATTGTATACGTCTTGCTCGCAGCTGCTCGGCCATGGAAACCCATGCCATGAAGCTCCCGACAGGCAGTTTTTGTGCTAATGATAATTTCAGCAGTTATTTAGTCACCAGAGCATTGTCGACTTATGCAATATGCGCCTCAGCACTCGATGACCCCGCTCTGTAACTAGCTGAGTTGTTGTGGTTCCTAAGTGCTTCCTATTTTCAATAATACCACACACAGTTAATCGTGGACTATCTAGGAGGGAAAAAATCTCACCAACTAACTTATTGCAACTATTACTATTATATCCTATTACATTACTATGCTCTAATTCAGTGAGCACTTTAGAACGACCCATTCTTTTACAAATGTTTGTAAAGGCAGACTGCATGTCTAGCTGCTGATTTTATATACACGTGGCAATGGGACTGAATCAAACAACTGAACTCATTAGACATAGAGGTAGGGCGGCACAGGGGTCGGTGGGTAGCACTGTCTCCTCACAGCAAGAAGGTCCCGGGTTCGATTCCTAGGAAGAGCGGTCCAGGTCCTTTCTGTGTGAAGTTCTCCCCATGCCTGTGTGGGTTTACTGGTGCTCCGGTTTCCTCCCACAGTCCAAAGACATGCAAATGAGGTGAATTGGAGATACAAAAATTGTCCATGACTGTGTTTGACATTAAGGACTGTCCTGTCATGAATGTAACCAAAGTGTGTAAAACATGATGTCATGTAAAATCCTAATAAATAAATGAACATTAGGAGTTATGTCCCAATACTTTTGTCCATATAGAGTATGCGATGGTGGCATATTTCAAAATATTTTGGTTTTTATATTCATGGTTTTGTTACCCCCTGACCTTTAGCACTCCTGAGATTTTAACATAGATCTAAGTAGTGGTGGATTAGCGTAATAGACCTCTGCTCCACCCGAGTGCTGTATCGGGAAAAAAATGATAATAATGCATCTAACAAAACAATAACAGTATATCTAACACTGTCTGGGAACAGCTAGATTTGTTTTCTTAATTGTCTGTGTGATATGATGAATGGCACTGAAGACAAAGGACAGATGGTAACTTAACTCTAAACGCTTCTGATGTCCACTGCGCATTTTCCAGAGCCTCATTTTGTTCAGAAGAGATTATCAGCGTAGTGTCATGACTGCTGATTCAACAGTTCTGTTCTGTTCTCTGTCAGGTGCCAAATGCATCTCTGCAGTATTATTACAGGCAGTCTACAGGTTCTCCAAAATCCTTTTCTGAACTCACATTGTAGATTGTAGAAAGATTTTACTAGGCATTCAATTGGTCTGAAATTGTCTGAGATTTACATTTACTGGCTCTAAATAAATCAGCAATTTGTCTGGCACAAGAAAGGCAAAGCTTATATCAGTGATAATTGTCCAAGCACACCTCCAAGTCTAGCAAATCTTGGTTAAAGAATCAGTACTGGAATATCCAATAGAAAATTTTTGGTGAGATATAAAGAAAGCAGTTTCAGAATGAAAACACCATCAAACCTCAATGAGCTAGAAGCTTTTGTTTTGTTTGTTAGAGTTTATCAGGGCAGAAGGATTTTCCATCAAGTACTGAGGCTGGGGGTTTGATTTAATGTTTAAGCTCTTTTGTGAAGTGTAGGATTGGGTACCGAAACTTGGTTCCAATTAAGTACCAAACACAAAACAGCAGGTATAGGGTACAAACAAAATTTTAATTTTGCTTATCGGTTCCCAAATGTGATAACCCTTTATTATTGTAAACAAATGATACCTATCTGCAGGGATATACACCGATCAGCAATAGTCCGTGACAATGACATGGTGGTGGTGTGTTAGTGTGTGTTGTGCTGGTATGAGTGGATTAGACACAGCAATGCTGCTGGAGTTTTTAAATACCGTGTCCACTCACTGTCCACTCTATTAGACACTCCTACCTAGTTGGTCCACCTTGTAGATGTAAAGTCAGAGACGATCGCTCATCTATTGCTGCTGTTTAAGTTGTTCATCTTCTAGACCTTCATCAGTGGTCACAGGACGCTGCCCACGGGGCGCTGTTGGCTGGATATTTTTGGTCAATGGACTATTCTCAGTCCAGCAGTGACAGTGAAGTGTTTAACAACTCCATCAGCGCTGCTGTGTCTGATCCACTCATACCAGCACAACACACACTAACACACCACCACAATGTCAGTGTCACTGAAATGCTGAGAGTCATCCACCACCTAAATAATACCTGCTCTGTGGTGGTGCTGTGGGGGTCCTGACCATTGAAGAACAGGGTGAAAGCAGGCTAAAAAAAAGTATGTAGAGAAATAGATGGACTACAGTCAGTAATTGTAGAACTGCAAAGTGCTTCTATATGGTAAGTGGAGCTGATAAAATGGACAGTGTGTGGTGGTTTTAATGTTACGGCTGTTGGGTGTATGTACAGTGTATCACAAAAGTGAGTACACCCCTCACATTTCTGCAAATATTTCATTATATCTTTTCATGGGACAACACTATAGACATGAAACTTGGATATAACTTAGAGTAGTCAGTGTACAGCTTGTATAGCAGTGTAGATTTACTGTCTTCTGAAAATAACTCAACACACAGCCATTAATGTCTAAATAGCTGGTAACATAAGTGAGTACACCCCACAGTGAACATGTCCAAATTGTGCCCAAATGTGTCGTTGTCCCTCCCTGGTGTCATGTGTCAAGGTCCCAGGTGTAAATGGGGAGCAGGGCTGTTAAATTTGGTGTTTTGGGTACAATTCTCTCATACTGGCCATTGGATATTCAACATGGCACCTCATGGCAAAGAACTCTCTGAGGATGTGAGAAATAGAATTGTTGCTCTCCACAAAGATGGCCTGGGCTATAAGAAGATTGCTAACACCCTGAAACTGAGCTACAGCATGGTGGCCAAGGTCATACAGCGGTTTTCCAGGACAGGTTCCACTCAGAACAGGCTTCACCAGGGTCGACCAAAGAAGTTGAGTCCACGTGTTCGGCGTCATATCCAGAGGTTGGCTTTAAAAAATAGACACATGAGTGCTGCCAGCATTGCTGCAGAGGTTGAAGACGTGGAAGGTCAGCCTGTCAGTGCTCAGACCATACGCCGCACACTGCATCAACTCGGTCTGCATGGTCGTCATCCCAGAAGGAAGCTGACGCACAAGAAAGCCAGCAAACAGTTTGCTGAAAACAAGCAGTCCAAGAACATGGATTACTGGAATGCCCTGTGGTCTGACGAGACCAAGATAAACGTGTTTGGCTCAGATGGTGTCCAGCATGTGTGGCGGCGCCCTGGTGAGAAGTACCAAGACAACTGTATCTTGCCTACAGTCAAGCATGGTGGTGGTAGCATCATGGTCTTGGGCTGCATGAGTGTTGCTGGCACTGGGGAGCTGCAGTTCATTGAGGGAAACATGAATTCCAACATGTACTGTGACATTCTGAAACAGAGCATGATCCCCTCCCTTCGAAAACTGGGCCTCATGGCAGTTTTCCAACAGGATAACGACCCCAAACACAACCTCCAAGATGACAACTGCCTTGCTGAGGAAGTTGAAGGTAAAGGTGATGGACTAAACCCAATTGAGCACCTGTGGCGCATCCTCAAGTGGAAGGTGGAGGAGTTCAAGGTGTCTAACATCCACCAGCTCCGTGATGTCATCATGGAGGAGTGGAAGAGGATTCCAGTAGCAACCTGTGCAGCTCTGGTGAATTCCATGCCCAGGAGGGTTAAGGCAGTGCTGGATAATAATGGTGGTCACACAAAATATTGACACTTTGGGCACAATTTGGACATGTTCACTGTGGGGTGTACTCACTTATGTTGCCAGCCATTTAGACATTAATGGCTGTGTGTTGAGTTATTTTCAGAAGACAGTAAATCTACACTGCTATACAAGTTGTACACTGACTACTCTAAGTTATATCCAAGTTTCATGTCTATAGTGTTGTCCCATGAAAAGATATAATGAAATATTTGTAGAAATGTGAGGGGTGTACTCACTTTTGTGATACACTGTACATATCTGCCAGGACCTGTCTATGTTACTACATCACTCATCAACACAACAGCATGCCCAAGCTAGCGTGCATGCCTAACTTTAATACAGTGTGCAATATGGACCGCAGTAAACAGTCAGTGTGGCTTTGCTTTATAATAACAAAACATTATACAACATTATTATAACATTATATAACAAAATTAGCATAATAACAAGTGCAATACACGTGGGAACCCTACAGTGGTCAAATCTCTGTCATTTAGATAAGCAAGGTTTAAAAAAATAAGTTTAATCATGGTAGGGTTTGCTGATTCTCTTTAACAAGAACTTTTAAGCTGCATACATCTTCCACACAGCTTCTGTTTTATGTATCGACTTTGTTTGTTAGGTTTCAGGCATTTTGTTGCTGCTTGGACTTTTTCTTTTCTCAGACATGACTTGTGTGATAGAGTATGTCACAGTTTAATATTTATTGTAGTAATTAAAATTATTTAAAAGTTAGTTTTAGTCTATTCACTTTGTGATTCTTTAGTTAACACTTCTGGGACACAGTTCTGTGGAGTGATGGATCAAAACTGTTTGACCAAATAAATCAGCAGTTTGCCTGGTGCAAGAAAGGCTAAGCTTATAATCTCAGTGATCATTGGATGTGCAGCTAGAAAATGAGCACAAGTGCATGTCCAAGTCAATCAAAACTTGGTTAAAGAATCAGTACTGGAATATCCTGGAGTGGCTTTAAATCCCATAGAAACTCTTTGGTGTGATTTAAAGAAAACAGTTGCAGAATGAAAACACCATCAAACCTCAACGAGCTGAAAGCTTTTGTTTAAGAAGAATAGGCGAAGATCTCACAAGAGAGGTTTTAGAAGCTTGTTAGCACTTAGTGAATTCTAGGGATGTCCCGATCCAATCTCAAAGATCGGGATGGGGGCCGATCAAGGCATTTTTTAATTGATCGGAATCGGCTTTACTAAACCCGATCTTAATCCCGATCTTTTGTGTTACGTCAGCATGTCCGCTGTGTGGAAATACTTTAAATTGGAAAGTAAAACAAGTCCAACAGTGAAGTGTAACGTCTGCAGTGTGAGCGTTTCACGAGGCGGTGGGAGCAGAGCTGCGTTCATGTGTGAGAGTGTGTGTGAGTTAAGGATCACACCGGTTTACAAAACAACGCAGTGATGCACTCGTTTAATAAAGAAATAAATGCACGGTATATTCACATATTGTCGGGAACATTTAACACTTTATTAACTTCTTCTGTTACGGTACCGAATAGTGGACAGTTGAGTCAAGCACGCTATTCCATGTTCTAAACCATTGTCACAATACAAGCACTTTAAGAACTGGCTTTCCTTCATAACAGAAGAGCCTTTCCATTTTATTTTGGTATTCAGGTTTTACTGTAATGCTTTTAATTAACTTTTTTTCTTATATTCAAGTTAAGCTGCTACACAGATTTCTGTTCATTTTTAGTGTATCACTGCATTAAACATTTTTTTTTCTTCGAATGTAAAGTTTAAAGTAAAACTGTAATTATCTCACTCATTTTGATTGATTTTATAAAAATACCAAAACATTAAGCAATAGCTTGGAGGCAGCATTTTTCCCTTCAGCACTGCAGAGCTATTCAGTTGTTAAACATATACATTGGATTAATTTGAATAACTGTAATGTACTTGAAGTGCGCACTGTGTGAACAGTATTATCTAGTTCTTATCTAGACAATATCTAGAAAATACAAGTATCGGTTTGAGACTCGGTATCGGATCGGGATCAAAATTAATCGGGATCGGGAACAAAAAAACGTGATCGGGACATCCCTAGTGAATTCATTTATTAGAGTTTATCAGGGTGGAAGGATACAGAGTACTGAGGCTGGGGATAGAACAACAGTGCACTTGCACAGAAGAACTAGATGTTTTTCATTTCAGCTCAAAATGATGTCGACATACATTGACAAGGCATAACATTATGACCACTGACAGGTGAAGTGAATAACACTGATTATCTTTTCATCACAGCACCTGTTAGTGGGTGGGATATATTAGGCAGCAAGTGAACATTTTATCCTCAAGGTTGATGTGTTAGAAGCAAGAAAAATGGGCAAGCGTAAGGATTTGAGCGAGTTTGACAAGGGCCAAATTGTGATGGCTAGACAACTGGGTCAGAGCATCTCCAAAACTGCAGCTCTTGTGGGGTGTTCCCGGTCTGCAGTGGTCAGTATCTATCAAAAGTGGTCCAAGGAAGGAACAGTGGTAAACCGGCGACAAAGTCATGGACGGCCAAGGCTCATTGATGCACGTAGAGAGCGAAGGTGGTCCGATCCAACAGATGAGCTACTGTAGCTCAAAATGCTGAAGAAGTTAATGCTGGTTCTGATAGAAAGGTATCAGAATATACAGTGCATCACAGTTTGTTGCATATGGGGCAGCAGAAGGGGGACCAACACAATATTAGGAAGGTAGTCATAATGTTATGTCTGATCGGTGTATATTCTTAAAATTGCTTTTATGTATGCATAAATCTCTGCTTACTGAAACTTCTTGTATATTTTCATTCAATTCTATACTTCTATACACAACACCATTATACCTTTTAAGGGGGGAATTTCAATTGTAACTGTAATAATTATAAAAGACCTGCACATGAGGCTGTTATTGCAACAGTAAACGTCTATACAAATGTATAAATGTCTGTACATGAATATAAATCTGTTGTTATGCACACCTTATTTGTCCAAACAGTCATATGAATACCTCTGTACATGATTTACAGGTCAAACAGCATATAAAGTTATTTTATCAGCTGCTATTACTAGGGTGTAAGGATTTATTTTATAACCATCCCTATAGATATCAGCTGTATTATGTAGCTATTCCATTAGATAGCTCTGCTAATCAACTGTATTACTGCTACAGATCAGCTTCAACTACCACAAACCAGAACAGACCAGAGCGATTCAAAAACAGGAAATGAAAATACAAGGGAGGGTCACAATACCCTTTGATAACGTGTAGAAACGTGTTTGTTGTAGCAATGCAGGAGAGGCATGACTTAACACAAACAGCAGCCTAACTGGGTGGAGATGCTATTAATATGCAGATTAATAGGTGATGTAGATAAGAGTCAGCCAGGATATCTGCTCAGTGTTTTGGTCAGCAGGACCTCTGGTGGTGTGGTGAGGAATTGTCAATATGGATCATGACAATATTTATATATAATCCAATTTTACTGTGTAATTAAAAAATCAACCATTTTTATTATTGTCTTTTTCCAGAAATGGCACAGTTTCTTGTGATTATTTAACACTACTAGTTAACTGTCCCAGTGGTTGGTAGATAGATGGATGGATGGATGGATGGATGGATAGATAGATATATAGACAGACAGACAGACAGACAGACAGACAGAGATAGATAGATAGATAGATAGATAGATAGATAGACAGATAGATAGATAGACAGACAGACAGACAGACAGACAGACAGACAGACACTTTATTAATCCCAAAGGAAATGATAGGGCACAGCACAATGGTAGCACAGTGGTAAAGGTACTGGTCTAGTGATCAGAAGATTGTGGTTTAATCCCCACTACCAAGTTGCCACTGTTGGGCTCGTGAGTGAGGTATTTAGTCATAAGTGCAAGGAGTTTGTAAGAAGTTTCAGAAGCTTGTCTGCAAAATGTCATAAAGCAATTGTTACTGAGCTAATAATCCAGATTTGTTGACTAAACATAATGTCATTTACTTTAACTTGACTCTTTACAGGGCAACACAATTACCTGTGTGCCGGGCGGAACGACTGCATCATCGACAAAATCCGCAGAAAGAACTGCCCTGCCTGCCGCTACCGCAAATGTCTCATGGCCGGCATGAACCTGGAAGGTAAAAGACCTAAGATTTTAGAATGTTGCTTATTGAGATGCCACTTAAATATGTGCATGAATAAATACACAGTGTAGAAACAGATCAAGGAGTGGAAATGTACTGCATTCCTTTAGGAAAGGGTAAAATACACATGCCTGAAACCATAAAAGAAACTCTTACTCAAGACAACACAAGAACAGTTTTAACTTACCATAAAAATGAAAATGTAAAATAGCCCAAATTATTAACGCAAGATAAAAAATCAGACAAAAACATAATACCTATCTTGTCATAAAATGACACACACGTGTTAAACATGCCATTAAAATCCAATATATATATAATATATATAATAATGTATCTGAAATAGTTCTGCTCACATGACAGGCATGTTTACTGCTTCATGAAATAGTCTATCTTGCCTTCTTGTGCAGCCAATGCTTTTCAGTATGCATTTTAATAGAATCTAGATTGATTGATGAGGGTAAAAGAGTCGACACTTCTATACATTCCTTAATTATCTAATGCTGTTTTTTATCTAAGCATCAAAGTGTACAGTTGATCAGATTATCAAAACAAGATCATTAAGTCACGAACATGACTTAGTTTGGCGTGGGAACGAGATAATTTCAGTGGATATAAAAAGTCTACATGCCCCTGTTAAAATGTGACCAAGATAAGTCGTACGGATGTATTTCTACCTTTAATGTGACCTATAATCTGTACAGTTCAATTAAAAAAAAGAAAAAAACTGAAATCATTTAGAGGGCAAAAATAAAAAACCTACACCAATGTGGTTGTACAAGTGTGCACACCCTCATATAATTGGTCATGTGACTGTGTTCAGAATAAACCAATCCCATTTAAACTCATGTTAAATGATAGTCAGTGACACCTGCCATCAAATAAAGTGACTTCAATTTATTAAAAAAACAGGGGGCTGCATAGTGGCTCGGTGGGTAGCACTGTTGCCTCACAGCAAGAAGGTCCTGGGCATCTCCGACAGTACAGCTTACTTCTCAGTGCTCATACTCAGAATTCATATCAGAGCCAATAGACAGAGAAAGCCAGCTAGATTTAGCTTACTAGCTAAAACAGGCAGTCTGTCTGCTCCCTAGTGTCCTGTTCACGCATGGACTTTAATTTTACTCAGATTGTAGTTTACTAGCTTAGTGCAGACATTCAGAGCCGACTTATTTAACTTAATGGGGCAAGCTGTAGCCTAGTGGTTAGGGTACTGGACTAGTAATTAAAATATCGATGGTTCAAACCCCACCACTGCCAGGTTTACATTTACATTTTCAGCATTTAGCAGACACTATTATCCAAAGCGACTTACAGTACTGTTACAATATACAGTCTGGGCCCAACAGCAGCACCTGGTGGGGCTTGAACCAGCGACCTTCTGATTACTAGTCCAGTACCTTAACCACTAGGCTACGGCTTGCCCCTGTTGGTTGCTGCTGTTGGGCCCTTGAGCAAGGCCCTTAACCCTTAATTGCTTAGACTGTATACTGTAACTGTACTGTAAGTCGCTTTGGATAAAGGCGTCTGCTAAATGCTAAAGAAAAATGTAAATGTAGTATGTTGCTGTTGTCACTATGTATCACATTTTTAGATCGGATTCCTTATGCAATCCTCTTTATTTTTATCTATTTAGTTTCATGTGTTCTTTAACTCCTGTTGTAGTGTATTCCTAATATGAATTATATAAAGATCAGATCACATTTTATAAGTAAATAATTCTAGTGTTCTCAAACATTGTAACTGTAACATCTCCTGTAATTTTTTCCTCTCTACATTTAGCACGTAAAGCCAAGAAGATGAACCGCTTAAAGGGCGTGCAGCAACAAAACATCATTGAGCTCAGCCCTCCTCCAATGGCCGGGGTAACGGCACTGGTGCCCCAGGCCATGCCCCAGCTAGTGCCCACCATGCTGTCCCTGCTCAAAGCCATTGAGCCAGAGACTATTTACGCCGGCTACGACAGCACGCTGACAGACACCTCCACACGGCTCATGACCACCCTGAACAGACTGGGAGGACGCCAGTTCATCTCTGCCGTCAAATGGGCCAAAGCTTTGCCTGGTACATATTTTTATTTACTCAATGTGGTTAATAGTGAAAGGGTTTATTCTTATACATCCTTAACGTTAGGCGTTATGGTCAGATGTTAAATAACCAGCTCAGAATGGAGTCAATTAATCATGGGGTCTGTCTGAAAACCTAGTGGTCTCTCTACATAGACAGCTTTTTACATCATCCTACACACGCTCCCGAGAAGAAGATTCTTAGATGCCTTAAAATGCTGCCTACTGAGGAGCCTTAATTTACTATAAACTGACTGAATGACGAGGGAGCATATGTGGTGATGTAATCGTCATAATCGCTGTTTTAGTAGTGCATCTAAATAATCTGCCTTATAAGTTTGTCTTATTAGAATCCTCTCTACTTAGGCAGCTGCCTAGGTAGGCAGTAGGTAGCAAGGCATCTCACTAGGTTTTCAGACAGACCCTTAGTCTTGTGGTTCTTGTTTTGCTTTGACTGTAAAATGTATCCTTCATCATACCTGCTCCATCACTGCTGAGGTTTCCAGCTCTCAAGTTTGATTCTCAACTGTGCTATCAGTTTGGCCGGGCAATCAACTAACACAAGTTGGCTGTGTCTGAAGGGAGAGGGGTTGACTAGGTTCCTCACGGCTATAGCAAGTGTGACCTCTGCAAAGCAATCAAGGGTTACGGTTGAAAAAAATCTCGGATCGGCACAGCATGAGATTTTGCCTCTGACGGGTGAAAAGAAGTGGCAGAATTTAAAGAAACGTCTTACTGGGGACGTGAGTTAGTCCTTGGCTTTTCTCACCCAGGGCAGGACTGCTGCAAGCAGTTGAGTATTATAATCAGGGGAATAAGAAACTATGGGAATGCAGAATGAACTACACTTTGAAATAACATTTTAAGCAGAGTCAGTATTGCAACCACATCTACATTTACATTTGCGTCATTTAGCAAACACTTTTAACCAAAGCAACTTACAATTATGACTGAACCCAGTTTGAACAATTGATGGTTAAGGACCTTGCTTAGGGATCCAACAGTGGCAACTTGGCAGCTGTGGGGCTTGAACCGGGTTAGGGTCTTCTCATTACAAGTCCAGTACCTTACTCACTAAGCTACCAAATCTAGCTGTGACACTGACATTGTGCATGTAACTGCAGAGGCCACAATAGTCTGAATGAACAGAGCTATGAGCTAATAGCTGCTTTTCTTGCATGCAGGTTTTCGAAACCTTCACCTGGATGATCAGATGACTCTGCTGCAGTCCTCCTGGCTCTTCCTCATGTCGTTTGGTCTGGGGTGGAGATCCTACCAGCAGTGCAATGGCAGCATGCTCTGTTTTGCTCCAGACCTGGTCATTAATGAGTATGTATCATACTGATTAGCCACTCTAGGGTTGAATTACACTGGATGCACTTCTTTATATATATATGGTTTTAATAAATACTTTGATTTAAAGAAGCTTTTTAATCTACACCAGCTGAGTTGGACCCTATTGTATATTTTAAGTTTAAACTACAACTTTTTTAGCAGTCAAATTATTCAAAAAAATAGGTACTACTCAAAATATTTCATATCTGAGTACGTAAGAGTCATTTTATACAGCTACAAAGAGAATGAACTGTAGCACGCCACTATGTATATGTTTGTCATACCCTGACCAGGGCGCCACAATCCCAGTGTAAACCTCAGCTGTGCTGTCGATCAGCTGGACACCTACACAGATGATTGGAAGGACTGTGGATGGGATTCCTCATTCCTTTACAACTGCAATTGTGGCCTCTGCTGCCACTCAAAGGCACCTGTGGGAAGAGACAGGGAATAATGGAGATCAGTGGGCGAGTTTCTGTACGCGGTACTAATTCTAATGTGAATCCGATTCAGCACTGACACTTTGGCAGGTAAAAAGAAGTGGTCGGCGGTGACAGGTGTTAGGTACGGCTCTCCTCAGTCAGGGTAGAGAATAACAGAATATACACCAATCAGCCATAACATTAAAACCACCTCCTTGTTCCTATACACACTGTCCATTTTATCAGCTCCACTTACCATATAGAAGCACTTTGTAGTTCTACAATTACTGACTGTAGTCCATCTGTTTGTCTGCATGCTTTGTTCGCCCCCTTTCATGCTGTTCTTCAATGGTCAGGACTCTCCCAGGACTACTCTCAGCAGGGACAGTGAGGTGTTTAAAAACTCCAGCAGCGCTGCTGTGTCTGATCCACTCATACCAGCACAACACACACTAACACACCACCACCATGTCAGTGTCACTGCAGTGCTGAGAATGATCCAACACCTAAATAATACCTACTCTGTAGTGGTCCTGAGGGGGTCCTGACCATTGAAGAACAGCATGAAAGCAGGCTAAACAAGTATGTAGAGAAGCAGATGGACTACAGTCAGTAATTGTAGAACTACAAAGTGCTTCTATATGGTAAGAGGGGCTGATAAAATGAACAGTGAGTGTAGAAACCAGGAGGTGGTTTTAATGTTATGGCTGATCGGTGTATAATATAATAGAATAATAATACTAGCAAGGCTTCTTATAAAAAAGTAATTTAGATTTTTAAACTGAGCAGAAATATAGGTTCAGTGGGTCAGATACAGGTGAGTAATTACTTCATTCTAATTGTGTGTGCAGAGAGAGGATGAAAATGCCCTACATGAGTGACCAGTGTGCCCAGATGCTGAAGATTTCCAACGAGTTTGTGAGACTGCAGGTGTCGAACGAGGAGTACCTGTGCATGAAGGTCCTTCTACTGCTCAGCACAGGTGAGAACGACCAGCATGGTCTGAACCGTTGAATATAATGCTGGTTATCATTGTGGGTTTAGTACAGAATGAAAGGCATGTGTTTATGCTACGCTTTTGTTCCTCAGTGCCCAAGGACGGTCTAAAGAGCCAGGCTGTGTTTGATGAGATCAGAATGTCTTACATAAAAGAACTGGGAAAAGCCATTGTGAGGAGAGAGGAGAACTCTAGTCAGAACTGGCAACGATTTTACCAGCTTACTAAACTACTGGACTCCATGCACGATGTAAGTCTTTACTTTCTTTAATTTCACTGAAACGAATGTTGGTGTTTGAAGTAAATTGTGTAGCTGCATTAGCCATTAGTAAAATAAATGAACCAAAACATGTCTTGTTAGATCAATTGCATTTGGGGCTGCTTGGGTGGCGTGGTGGTCTGGAGCTTTAAAGTGGCATGATAGGCTTTGCCCGAGATGGGGAACAGATCAGTTTCATTGCTGCTGTGCAGTTGCAGCTTTTGATGGATGATATAGCCTAGGTCAGTTGTAGCCTAGTGGTTAAAGTACTGGACTAGTAATCAAAAGGTCGCTGGTTCAAGCCCCACCACTGCCAGGTTGTCACTGTTGGGCCCCTGAGCAAGGCCCTTAACCCTCAATAGCTTAGACAGTATGCTGTCACACATCTGTAAGTCACTTCTGCTAAATGTGGAAAATTTAAAGGTAAATATGGAGTGATTCCGGGAAAGTTGGGAGGCGATGTCAAAGCCAGTCATGTCTGTATGTTAACGCCTGACCTGCCAATAGCAGCGCTAGGGATTCAAACCCTGGATCCCAGCGCTAGTGGGCTAGTATAGTTTACCGCTGCACCACCTAAGCGCCAAGCTACGGTTTTATGAAATTAAACGAATAATCATTGATAAATTACCTCTATGCAGATGAGCACCATGGATTGTTACTTTACTGCAGGTTTTATTAGCCATGTACAAAAACTCTGAGCAGCTGTAACGAGATGCTGTCTGGGGAACAACTTTACAACAGTTTACTGGAAACGAGCGCAAACTAAGCACACCATTCTAAAAACATCTATAAACTAAGCAAAGCAGCATCTCCAAATCTAGTTTTTTCTTGGGTGGTTTTAATAAAGCCTCATTGAAATAAGTAAACCAAGCAGCTGCCTTAGATAAAACAATCCCACAGTTCATTGTTTTATCTTCCCAACTGCTCTCGTATTCAGGGGTCGCCACAGCAGATCATTCTAGTCCGCCCACCTGATCTGGCACAGTTTGATGCTGAATGCACCGAATGAACCCACTGTAAACAATACTTAATAATACAAATATACAAGCTGTTTTTTAAATGTTTATTTTAGCATCTTTATCTAGAGAATACTGTAGTTATTATTAATGGTATAGTTATAATTTCCATATTTACATTTACATTATCGGCAATTAGCAGACGCTTTTATCCAAAGCGACTTACAGTACTGTGACAGTATATTATCTAAGCAATTGAGGGTTAAGGGCCTTGTCCCAGTACCTTAACCGCTAGGCTACAACTGATCCAAAGATCTAGGGCAGATCCATAGATTTTGTAAACATTTAGGTGACTTTAAAAATGTCAGTTTGAGTAATCTACTGTGAAATAATATAATCTTTACTGTTTGGTAGGATGAATTGTATTAAAATACCTGCCTGTACCAATAGAATTTTAAATCTCAGCAGAGCCACTGGCCTGGCGGGGCATCCACACTAACCCAGTTTGTCGCTGACCTTTTCAAAGCCCCTCCAATGAGACAAACTGTTTGATATTTACATTGACATTTTCGACATTTAGTGGATGCTTTTTTTATCCAAAGCAGCTTACAGTTGTGACAGTATACAATCTAAGCAATTGAAAGTTAAGGATCTTCTTGCTCAAGGGCCCAACAGTGGCAACCTGGCAGTGATGGGGCTTGAACCGGCAACCTTGATTACTAGTCCAGAACCTTAACCACTAAGCTACAACTGATATGACGCGGTAAAACTGACTCAGGCAGTACAAACTATGCTTAACACAAACAAAGCTCAAAGTGATTTATTGTATTAAAACAACGACCAAGAAATTTCATTCGTAGAGAGAACTTATGAGCAGTAATAACTGAGAGAAGTTTAGTGTTCCTATGTCGTTCTTTTAGTACATTAAACCATGTTAAGCTTTATTCATGTTAAGTATTTTAGACTCTCTTGAAAAAACTGTTTCTCAGCGTTTCTCAGAACCCAGAGCTTTAACACAAGTTTAAAAGTAAAACAGTGAGGAAAATCCAGTTGAACACAGATACAGTGTATCACAAAAGTGAGTACACCCCTCACATTTCTGCAAATATTTCATTATATCTTTTCATGGGACAACACTATAGACATGAAACTTGGATATAACTTAGAGTAGTCAGTGTACAACTTGTATAGCAGTGTAGATTTACTGTCTTCTGAAAATAACTCAACACACAGCCATTAATGTCTAAATGGCTGGCAACATAAGTGAGTACACCCCACAGTGAACATGTCCAAATTGTGCCCAAAGTGTCAATATTTTGTGTGACCACCATTATTATCCAGCACTGCCTTAACCCTCCTGGGCATGGAATTCACCAGAGCTGCACAGGTTGCTACTGGAATCCTCTTCCACTCCTCCATGATGACATCACGGAGCTGGTGGATGTTAGTCACCTTGAACTCCTCCACCTTCCACTTGAGGATGCGCCACAGGTGCTCAATTGGGTTTAGTCCATCACCTTTACCTTCAGCTTCCTCAGCAAGGCAGTTGTCATCTTGGAGGTTGTGTTTGCGGTCGTTATCCTGTTGGAAAACTGCCATGAGGCCCAGTTTTCGAAGGGAGGGGATCATGCTCTGTTTCAGAATGTCACAGTACATGTTGGAATTCATGTTTCCCTCAATGAACTGCAGCTCCCCAGTGCCAGCAACACTCATGCAGCCCAAGACCATGATGCTACCACCACCATGCTTGACTGTAGGCAAGATACAGTTGTCTTGGTACTTCTCACCAGGGTGCCGCCACACATGCTGGACACCATCTGAGCCAAACAAGTTTATCTTGGTCTCGTCAGACCACAGGGCATTCCAGTAATCCATGTTCTTGGACTGCTTGTCTTCAGCAAACTGTTTGCGGGCTTTCTTGTGCGTCAGCTTCCTTCTGGGATGACGACCATGCAGACCGAGTTGATGCAGTGTGCGGCGTATGGTCTGAGCACTGACAGGCTGACCTCCCACGTCTTCAACCTCTGCAGCAATGCTGGCAGCACTCATGTGTCTATTTTTTAAAGCCAACCTCTGGATATGACGCCGAACACGTGGACTCAACTTCTTTGGTCGACCCTGGCGAAGCCTGTTCCGAGTGGAACCTGTCCTGGAAAACCGCTGTATGACCTTGGCCACCATGCTGTAGCTCAGTTTCAGGGTGTTAGCAATCTTCCTATAGCCCAGGCCATCTTTGTGGAGTGCAACAATTATATTTCTCACATCCTCAGAGAGTTCTTTGCCATGAGGTGCCATGTTGAATATCCAGTGGCCAGTATGAGAGAATTGTACCCAAAACACCAAATTTAACAGCCCTGCTCCCCATTTACACCTGGGACCTTGACACATGACACCAGGGAGGGACAACGACACATTTGGGCACAATTTGGACATGTTCACTGTGGGGTGTACTCACTTATGTTGCCAGCTATTTAGACATTAATGGCTGTGTGTTGAGTTATTTTCAGAAGACAGTAAATCTACACTGCTATACAAGCTGTACACTGACTACTCTAAATTATATCCAAGTTTCATGTCTATAGTGTTGTCCCATGAAAAGATATAATGAAATATTTGCAGAAATGTGAGGGGTGTACTCACTTTTGTGATACACTGTATATGTGGATGCTTTCAAAGTGTATTTGACGGTTATTTCTCACAAATGCGCATTCGTGTTGTGGAACACTTGAATGATGTTTTACCGCACCGCTTACAGTGCGCTCTAAAAATGTGCCTCCGGCTGATGTAAAGAAGCAGCTTCACAGGTCTGGGGAGGCTAAAATATGTATTTCTTCCCTCTCTTACTCATCTTTCTGCGCTCTTCACTGTAGATGGTGGGTGGACTGATGAACTTCTGCTTCTACACGTTCGTGAACAAGTCGCTGAGCGTGGAGTTCCCAGAGATGCTCGCGGAGATCATCAGCAACCAGCTACCAAAAATCAAAGCCGGGAGCGTCAAGCCGCTGCTCTTTCACCAGAAATAAAATTAGTGGCAGCGACAGGACAACATGCCTTAAAGTTACACCACATCATCAAGCGTTCCTCATTAACCATGCTGAGGGACAGAGAGACATAGGGAAGTGCGATGGAGGGCTTGGGGGGTAGAGAGGGGGTGTTGAAATGGGGTGATGGACGGGGAACAGTATGCAACCAATCCAGCACAGAACAACGATGGACGAGTGGTGAGTTCAAAGATGGGTAAAGAAAGAAAAAACGATGGTGAATACAGACGTTAAAAAATGATACCATTAATGTTGTCTCAGGTGTTCGATTTTAAACATTACAATAAGTAGTAGAGGTGTTTCTTACAGATCGTGATTTGTGTTTCTACACAATGTCTGTTTTTTTCCTTCTAGCAGAGGCAACACCATAGCACTTGTAGTGAAATATACTTAACGTATGTAATACGTTTTCGATTTTCAGATCTTTTACGTTTTCCAGTCAGAATTCTGAACGTTTATGCATCTTAGTTGAATAAGTAATTTTCAGTAATATGTACAGAGATATAGCTTCGGCATTGTTTCAAGCTGGCTGGAAAAAAAATTAATACTTACATAATACATATCTTTTCTATTTTAAATCTCACGATTTGCTAACTGCTAACTGAATTAAACAATGATAGCAAAAGGGAAAATACGTGCCTTTTTTTAAGCTTTTTCCCATTTGAGCCGTTTTCTGTAATAGTGCGTGCTGCATTCTGCATCCATCCTGCTCAATATTGTATTTGATTGTATTTTTATACCCACTTGCACTGGCGATTTTCCTTTTTAACCAGGCCATGTTTTCCTTCTTGGCAGCTCCATGATGACGTAGTGTGAACTAAAGTAATTCTTTTAACTATCGTATTTGGAGTCTGATTTGTAATCCGCATACTTTCCCACACCTGTCTGTTGGAGTTTCTGTTAACTAAAATGCAAATTGAGCACTTTTACTCCTTTTAAATGCTTTAAAAAAACAAGATACAAGACGCAGGTTTATGTGTGAGCAGCAGAATTTCTTTCGGTGTTGTCTGAGAGCGCCACGTTTCATTGTTTGTCATTGTTGAATGGTGTAGGAATGATTGAATGCGATGTAAATCACATTGATTTCGGCTTATTTTGGTCTTTTTTTTTTGGGTTTCATCTAACACACTAAGGAAAAAGCCAATCATCTGTACAACAAAACATAAGAGTCTCATTTTACAGACAAATATACGTGGCCAAGGGTTCACAGCAGCACCGATTATCTGTTATCCACCACAAGACACACACAACAGTGAGTGGAATGTCATGAAGTAATGGCAGAGCGTACAATCATATACTTATAAATAAAGCTATAGTTATATATAGAGATGATATATAGATGAAATAATGTTTATAATACTGCTCTCACCTACACATTGTGCACATGTGTAGTACTGTTTTTGAGCTCAGTGCGGTTGCTCTTTACATGCTTGCGTATGTACACATGCTCCGCTGTTTAATCCATCCAACTAATCCTCACAGTAATAACAATAATCTAGCTTTTCATTTCTCAGATAAAGCGCAACATGCTAGCCTCATACTCACTTCTCGGGGAATTTCTACAAGCCTGTATTGTTGTATTCTATTCTCTCTGTGCCAAAATGTGTATTAATGTCTGATTTTTAGACTCGCAAAACTGCTTGTCTTAACAATTGTCAAGAGTTCTGCTGAGCAGGAAATGGAGAAAAAAGATGGAATATTTTCATTTTCCTCTGTTAAAGCTTATAACATGTTTAATACATGAATAAAACAGATTATATCATGTCTTTATATGCTGTCCTAATGTTTTATTAGAATCAGCGCGGTCATACTCCCAGTCATGCTTACAGTAATAATTCCCCAATTCAATCAATCAATTCATAACATTAAAACCACCTACTTGTTTCTACACTCACTGTCCACTTACCATATAGAAGCACTTTGTAGTTCTACAATTACCGACTGTAGTCCATCTATTTCTCTACATACCTTTTTTGGCCTTCTTTCACCCTGTTTTTCAATGGTCAGGACCCCTACAGAGCAGGTATTATTTAGGTGTTATCAATTATATAATATTATTATTATCTTATAATAATTTCAAAAGAAACTACATTTGATTTGTATTTACTCTCTTCTGTTCTTTCCTCTCCTGCACTCTCTTCTTTATGATTTTTGATTAGAATTTCAGGTTACATGAAGAGTTTTTTTTCTTCACAACATTTGTTCTCTTCTTCTCATCTCCTTAAGCAAGGCCTTTACATTTTCACCTTTGACTGCATTTTCAAACAAGCCCAAACTGGTGGGAGAACCATCAAACTGGCAACTCTGCTGGTAATAATGTAAAGGAAGAGCACTGAATAAGCACATCCACACTTTCCAAAGCCTGTATTTGCCTGATGCTAAACTCATGGTGGGTTTGCAGTCATGGGTAAACAGAGTTTAAGAGAGGACTTAGCATGCAACCCTGTGGTGCTCCAGTGTTCAGTGTAAATGGCAGGAGTGGTGCATAGCCATGCAAACTGTTTTAGTCTGTTAGGAAGTAAGTCCAAAATCCAGCACAGGTGTATGTTAAGGCCAAGGTTGTGTATTTGGCCACACAGCTATTTCAGGTGTGGCTGTGCAACGTGTTGGCCTGTTTGCTTTCTAGGCTAACTAATATTTGTGAAATTAATAATATAAATATTATAATACAACGTAATTGCCTTTAGCCAGAAAGACTAGCCTGGGCCATGGGTGGATCTTCCATAGCAACACACTATCCAAAGAACAGCTGAAATCATAAAAAAGCCATGGCCATCACAATCTAAAACCTGTGTGAAGAGCTGACATGGAGAGACCATAAGGTAGGAGCTTGGATTCTAAAGGATCTGGAGAAATTCTGTTTGAACGAATGGTCTCAGTTTCCTTCCTGTGTGTTCTCCAGTCTCTTTATTAAGTGTAAATTATTTCAAGCTGTTGTCGTAGCATTAGAATGGATGTCAACAATTTTCTAGATTCAAGAAACATAATTCTTTCCTGATAAGGATTTATTGGGGGGAGGGGTCAATAGAAGTACTTGGTGGTTCGGTGGATAGCACTGTTGCCTTATAGCAAGAAGGTCCTGGGTTTGATTCCCAGGTGGAGCAGTCCGGGTCCTTTCTTGTGGAGTTTGCATGTTCTCCCCAATGTCTGCATGGGTTTCCTACAACAGTCCAAAGCCATGACTATGTTTAACATTAAAAATGTGAACTGATGAATCTTGTGTAACCAGTGATTACCTGTCCTGTCATGAATGTAACCAAAGTGCGTGAAAAAAATCCTAATAAATAAATAATAATAGTACTTTAATAAATAATAGCTTTCTCCATTAATGACAGAGGCAGTAAAGGTTTAGAAAAGCTCATTTTAGCCGCTCAGGTGGCGCAGCGGTAAAATAAGCTAGCACACCAGAGCTGGGATTTCGAATACATCTTATCGAATCTCAGCTCTGCCATCCGGCTAGGCTGGGCGGCTATATGAACGTTTGGCTGTTGTTCATACAGGGTAGGGAGCTGGATAGGGACCTCATAACTGATGCAACTGTGAACTCTGCTGGCTGGTTGATGGCATATAGGAATAAAGCTGATCAGGGTGTGGCTCTCCGTGCACAGGGCTGATTTGCATATAAATTCGCCTCGTGCAGGTGAAAAAATGCAATCGGCTACTGCTCGTGTCGGAGGGGCCGTGTGTCAGTTCGCTCTCCTCAATCAGGGGTGGGGGTCAGCACCAGTAGAGAGGAAGCATAACGCAATTGGGTAAAAATTGGATGCGCTAAAAATCTTGGTTGTCGGTGAGTATTTAAGTATGTTGCTTTGTGGAGGATTGGCATCATGTGTAGGTTGTGTTAATGCCTTGCACCCACCCTTTTTGACCCTGTTAACTGTAAGGTAAGTACATAACCTATAAACTATTAAGTATTAACTGTTACTATTAAGGACTAAAACAGTGAACAGTGACCGTCATCTTTTGTACTTTTTGTCTTTAGATGAAATAATACTAGAACAGTAGGATGGAAAATTTCCTGCATCATATGTAACTTGGTTGTTTCCTCAAATTAATTGTTAAACGAGTCTATCAGACATACAGACCTGTTACATATTAAGAGTGAAAACTTGTGCAGATGGGACAAAATTATGAACCCTGGCAAGACCTGTTGCAAATTTTCAATTTTGTAATACAATACTGACCTTCAAAGTCTTAGTATTAAATGATACTGATAATGGCATCTCAACAGTTAAAGTATACAAAACTAAAAGGTGTGATAGAGTTTTATGACCGTTTGTGTGATCACGTGGATGATCTCTGTCCTGCCACTCAACATCTCACACATTTACAGCATAAAACACTAATCATTAACACAGTGTAACCTGATTCTCTGGTTGGGTTACTCGTTATTTTCTAATGTATTTCAGTATAAGTATATACACCGATCAGCCATAACATTAAAACCACCTCCCTGTTTCTACACACATTGTCCATTTTATCAGCTCCACTTATCATATAGAAGCACTTTGTAGTTCTACAATTACTGACTGTAGTCCATCTGTTTCCCTACATGCTTTGTTAGCCCCCTTTTCATGCTGTTCTTTAATGGTCAGGACTCTCCCAGGACCACTACAGAGCAGGTATTATTTGGGTGGTGGATAAATCTCAGCTCCACTTACCATATAGAAGCTCTTTGTAGTTCTACAATTACTGAATGTAGTCCATCTGTTTCTCTACATATTTTTTAGCCTGCTTTTTACCCTGTTTTTCAATGGTCAGGACCACTACAGAGCAAGTATTATTTGGGTGGTGGATCATTCTCAGCACTGCAGTGACACTGACATGGTGGTGGTGTGTTAGTGTGTGTTGTGCTGGTACGAGTGGATCAGACACAGCAGCACTGCTGAAGTATTTAAATACCGTGTCCACTCACTGACCACTCTATTAGACACTCCTACCTAGTTGGTTCACATTGTAGATGTAAAGTCAGAGACGATCGCTCATCTATTGCTGCTGTTTGAGTTGGTCATCTTCTAGACCTTCATCAGTGGTCACAGGACGCTGCCCACGGGGCGCTGTTAGCTAGATATATTTTAGGTTGGTGGACTATTCTCAGTCCAGCAGTGACAGTGAGGTGTTTAAAAACTCCATCAGCGCTGCTGTGTCTGATTTACTCATACCAGCACAACACACACTAACACACCACCACCATGTCAGTGTCACTGCAGTGCTGAGAATGATCCACCACCTAAATAATACCTGCTCTGTGGTGGTCCTGGGAGAGTCCTGACCATTGAAGAACAGCATGAAAGGGGGCAAACAAAGCATGCAGATGGACTACAGTCAGTAATTGTAGAACTACAAAGCGCTTCTATATGGTAAGTGGAGCTGATAAAATGGACAGTGAGTGTAGAAACAGGGAGGTGGTTTTAATGTTATGGCTGATCGGTGTATATAGTAGCTATATATAAAATAGCTATCTAGGTTGTTTAGTACTGAGTTTGAGTTTTTTAATTTGATTGTCTGCCGCATATTAATAAATGCTAATGTTGTTTTTACTTCTTATGGGGTAGTACAAGTATTAATTAGAAGGGGCAAACTCCACACCCAACTTCCCCCCCTTCCCCGAGTATTTGGAGCCATCCCAGATCTCCATGGTGCTGACCAGGGGGAGAGAGGTATGAGTTCCATGCTGTGAGCTGTGTGTTGAGGAGTGCAGGGGTCAGAGAGACCACACACACACACACACACACACACACACACCGGACATTACGAGATTGTCCCGTGTACCTGCTACATACACACCACTGAAGGAAGGAAGATCAGGAGGATCCGATCTGCTGGTGTTAACAGAAATGATGGAGGCGGAACTGAGCGCACACAGTCCGGATAAACTGAGCTTCAGTCCGCTACAGGACAGAGAGCTGACGCGGCTCTACTGCATGAATGGCGGCCATCACCTTCAGCTTCTCCATGACAGCACCGTGAGAGGAAGCAGAGAGGAGACCGAACCATACAGTAAGATCAGCACCTGTAATCACAGCTCGATCTGGAGATCTAATAATAAACCCACTCCAGCATGGTACTGTCGGGTATGATCAGAGAGGATCATGACGTAGCTAAACACTGATGGGTAGCAGATAGACAAGCTGTCATTTTACAAAGAGTAATGAAGTCTCCTCACATGGACCTTTAATATAAATAATCAATTACTGGTGTCTCTTAACTTTTACAGTTTTTCTCAATTGCTTTGGTGCATTTCTCTGATCAGAGTTAAAATTCTCATAACTGTTAGTTCAGCCTCCACAAGATTTAGTCATTTGTGTACATCATAGTAGCAGTTTCTCATTCCTTCCAACAAATTACAAATGCTTTTGGACATGCATGAATTGCTTCCACACAATTCTCTGCTGTTTTATAACATTATCATTTGCTTATGTCATGTCAGTCAAAATGAACTATACTTATGAATGCTGAATAGTCATTCCCTATGAAACTAATAGTCCTCATTTCATTGCTTAAATCATTACATACAAAAATGTTGAACTAGTTGTCAAAATCAGTCAAGCATATCTTACCAAAACATTTGCTGACTTTTTTAGACACTCTTTACAGGGACATAATCCCTGAGAATGAGAGGGGTCTAAATGGAGACCATCTGAACAAGTATGTTGTAATATGGGATAATGTGCGTTTTCACCACTCAGATTTGGTCAGACAGTGGTTTGCAGCACATGAAAGGATGCTGGTGGAATATCTCCCTCCCTACTTCCCATTCCTTAATCCAATAGAGGAGTTTTTCTCTGCCTGGAGGTGGAAGGTATATGACCGGCATCCACATACCCAAATGGCCCTGCTAGTGGCCATGGATGCAGCATGTGATGACATCACAGCAGAGTCCTGCAGAGGGTGGATTCGCTACTTGAGGAGATACTTTCCTTGCTGCATTGCCAGGGATGATATTCGCTGTGATGTCGATGAAAATATGTGGCCAGACAGACAGGAACGTCTGGATGTGCAAGAATGATTTACAGTACTGTGTATGTTGTATGTTCCAATTCAGTTCCAATATATACTGCAATATTGTTTACAGTTGTGCACAGCTCTACCCAAAGGGTGTTTCTTATGTTTGTTGTAAATAAGTTTGTACTTTGCTTTAGCACAATGCTGTGAACAAATTAGAATTGCAAAGAGCATATGCAGTAAAAATGTGAAACATACGTATTGTACTCATTTACCTCACTAAATACAGTAATGTGTAACTTAACTGTAGATTTTACATGGTTGTGCTAATAGTGTATAGTGCTGTCTTGAGCATTTTCAGGTTGTCACCATGATCTGACTTTTTTGCATTGGAAAACACTTACAGAGTGAACTGTCGTAATGAAAACATGACAAAGCCATTTGACTATCTTGTTCATAAACAATGGTGTCATGGTTTATTTTGATGACACTGACACTTTCATTGACATGAATACTTGCTTTTGAGGAATGAACTTTCCATTTTGAGCAAGTGACATGCTTTTGCAGGTTATCAACTAGGTTTTGCAGTTTGTACTAATTGTTTTGAGAAATGCACGTACTGTTGTGCATATGTTAATAGTGATGTGAGAAATGCACCAAAGCGACTGAGAAAAACTGTAACTTCAACTATAAAACAGTAGTTACTGGTTACACAAGATTCATCAGTTCACAAGTTTTAATGTCAAACACAGTCCTGGACAATTTAGTATTTCTAATTCACCTCACTTGCATGTCTGTGGACTGTGGGAGAAAACCGGCGCTCCCGGAGGAAACCCACACAGACACGGGGAGAACATGCAAACTCCACACAGAAAGGACCCAGTATCTTCTTGCTGTAGGGCAACAGTGCTACCCACCGAACCTCCTGAAGTACAGGAGATTATCTGTTGATGTACACATTAAGGGCGGCAGTGGGTATCACTGTCGCCTCACAGCAAGAAGGTCCTGGGTTCGACCCTCAGGTGGGGCAATTCAGGTCCTTTCTGTGTGGAGTTTGCATGTTCTCCCCGTGTCTGAGTGGGTTTCCTTCCACAATCCAGACATTCAAGTGTAACCAGTAACTACAGTTCCTGTCATGAATGTAACCAAAGTGTGTAAAACATGATGTTAAAATCCTAATAAAACTAAAACTGTACACATTTAAGGGCAGTTGTAGCCTAGTGGTTAAGGAACTGGACTAGTAATCGAAAAGTCACTGGTTCAAGCCCCACCATTGCCAGGTAGCTACTGTTGGGCCCTTGAGCAAGGCCCTTAACCCTCAATTGCTTAGACAATATACTGTCACAGTACTGTAAGTCGCTTTGGATAAAAAGCGTCTGCTAAATGCTGAAAATGTAAATTTAAATAATAAAAAAATGCATTTCCAATGTATTAGTAGTAGTAAATGAATCAATGTATTCTTTGCAAAGAAATTTCTACAAATAGGCCTACTAAGCTTTAATCAAACCAATTCAATTGACTAATCATTTACACCCCGAGGTGGTTCTGACGGAAACCTGTTTCCCCACCCGAGGTTGTTGAGACTGCCGGGCCAACAACGCTGCTCCTGCTAGATTTGACGGACCCCTGCCGTGTTTGCACCAAAAATGTCAAGAACTCACTACAGACTTTATCACAGACTGGACTGAATAATGAAAAACTCCAATTATTTTTTTGCTAGTTATAACTTTCAGTTCAATTTAGTTTTGTGTAGGGAGTTTTTCCTTGCCACTGTTGCCCTCGGCTTGCTCAACAGGGGTTTTTGGTCTGTTGGTTCTGGAGTCTGTAAAGTTGCTTTGAGATCATGTCTGTTGTAAAAAGCGCTATACAAATACAATTGACTTGATGTATAAGTATGATCATTTAACTTTACTAACTGTCCCATTTTAGCTTACCAGTTGTCCCATTATACCTGACTGTGACATCGAAGAGAGGTAGGGGTTTTTGATGTGTTAGGGTCCAAAGGTGCAAAGTTTTCCATTTGTGGATAAATGGCTCTCACTATGGTTTGCTGGCTTTGTAGCCCTTTTCCAGACTGGTAGGTTTCACATTTGTATTTAAATATCTTTCAAATGTGGCATCGTATACTGCTTTTTAGATCTTCTAGCCTGCTTCACTTTGCCAGACAGGTTTTTATTTAAGTGATGTTTAGATTCAACAAGTCTGGCAGTAATCATGCTTGAATGTGGCTGGTAAAACCGAACCCAGTTATCAATTTAATTTGGTTAACTGGTTGATTTAGTAGCTGAAGAGGGAGTTACTTTTTCACTTTTTGAATGATTTATCAACATAAAACAATCACATCTATTCTATTTTTGCTGTTTTAAAGGTATATTGCGAATTAAAGCTGTGAGTGCTGGAGTGGTGGTCATCGAGGGAATAGAGGTGAAACGTTTCCTCTCTATGAATGAAGAAGGAAAGCTGTATGGATCTGTAAGTGCAATATCTATATAAAAGTAGCAGATGTTAGACACCTTAATGTATTAATTATGTTTGAATCACTTGCACTGTACAGTATATGGGCCTTGTATGATTTTGGATATGATATAGTTCTGTTACAAATGCATAAGTAAGATTAAATATTATATTATACCATAATTATATTATGGTGCAGTGTCATTTGGGTGTGTGTGTGGGGGGGTGTTGTACATTGTCATCCAATATTTCAGAAAAGTACACAGCACATGGAACATCAAGAGACCTGAATACTTGACCCCTACAGGGAGGTGGCTCGGTTAAGCTGTGGGAGGTTATGAATGGATCTGCTTATCAATGTAACAGTACAATAAGACAGTGCTCATAATCAAAATACCACTTGGGAAAATATCTTTTAAAGTGGGCCTGTACTCACCAGCATTTCTACATCTTACTATTGTGTGTACCATGACTTTTTTCACACACTTCTCACAAGCTGCCGGTACTCTTTTTTTGGCCTCTCCATATCAGGTTCTAAATGATTTATATTGACAGATATTAACTACATTACCCGGGGGGCATTTCTAATGCTTATCCGTTTCTGTTCTCATGGAGTCTAGAAGAAGATAACATTAATTTAGAATGTTATACTTAATAACCTGCTGAAACACACATCAACATATTAATAAGAATACTGGCACTTTTCCCCATTTCAAGCACTGCTTTCTGGTATAGATAAGTAGAATGTCCACCTGAAGCTGTTCTGGCTTTTGGTGATCTACAACATTTTAAGTTGGGCTTTCCTTTATTTATCTTCCCCAAATAATACTATTCACTATTACATATTTGATATGAAGCAAAAATGTACGTCAATACAAACACAACTTCTCTGTGTGTGTGTGTTTGCATTTTGCAGTTATCTGTAACAGATGAAAGTTACTTCTTGGAGAGGATTGAAGAAAACCACTACAATACGTACCAGTCCCAAAAGTACGGCCCAAACTGGTACGTCGGAATAAAAAAGAACGGGGACCCAAAACGAGGTTCCAGGACACACATTGGACAGAAGGCCATTTTCTTCCTACCTCGGCAGGTGGATTAACCAATAGACCAAAATACACGTATCAAACATAGCTAAACTAACCTGAGCTGCTTTTTAAAAAGTGTTTGACTGAATTCTTAAGTTGACCTGTTTTTGTGAGATGCTATTTTTGTGAAATGTAATAACTTATAAGACTGTTATATATTGCGTAGTGAGACTGTATACAGCATGTACAGCATATGTATATATATATATATATATATATGTATTTATATATATATATATATATATAGCGTATACAGAGACTGTATACAGCAAAACAATGTGAAATTGACCTTTTTATGTTATTCTGTTATTTTTTTATAGTCAAATGCACTGCTGTTTTAAAGAATACATTATTTTTTAAATGAGAACCTGCAGCCAAAATTAGATATGTGAATGCCAAATAAACAGCTTTTTAAATGAACATCAAATTAACATCTATGTTCAGCATACTCATCTAACCATTCATCGATAACAACATATTAATAAAGTGTAAAAGTATAGTGGGCAAAAGGAATTCAATGAAATTGTATTTATTACAAATGACACATGCTATATGATCATATAAAGATAATGAACTATCATCTTGATTTTGTTTGTTCTGTCTTTTTTTTTATTATCCTCGCCAGGGTCGCTGGTAAACACTGGGTGCAGGGTAGGAACACCCTTGACAGGGCGCAAAGGATGTCCCACTTCGGCTTATACATAGCCAATCGTGTCAGTGTAGATGATTGGCCCGCCGATAGCACTACTGAGATTGGAACCCAGAATTCGGCAGTGTGACTGCTGCGCTACCCAGGCATTTGCTTTATTTTATGTTTGTTTGTTTGTTTATTAGAATTTTAACGTCATGTTTTACACTTTGGTTCCATTCATGACAGGTTATATCACAAGTTTATATCGAACACAGTCATGGCCAATTTAGTGTCTCCAATTCACCTTACATGCAAACTCCACACAGAAAGGACCCGGACCGCCCCACCTGGGGATCGAAACCAGGACCTTCTTGCTGTGAGGCAACAGTGCTACCCACTTAGCCACCGTGCCGCCCCTTTAGTTTAAGTAAACGTTATTACATTTGAAAGCTTTAATGCACCAACTTAGACTCTGTAGAAATTATTTAAACTCTGATCTCAGCAGTGTGTTAGTACATTAGCCCGCTGCTCCACCCAGGAACCCTGATAAAATCAATTAAAGTGGTTTCACTTATGATTTAATGATGAAATCAAACTTAGTGAGGTAGTAGGGCAGTTGTAGCCTAGTGGTTAAGGTACTTGACTAGTAAGCAGAAGGTTGCCGGTTCAAACCCCACCACTACCAGGTTGCCACTGTTGGGCCCTTGAGCAAGGCCCTTAACCCTCAATTGCTTAAAAACTGTATACTGTAAGTCGCTTTGGATAAAAGCGTCTGCTAAATGCCGAAAATGTAAATGTAGTGACAGGCTAAGTTTTAAAGCTGTTCTACACTGTAACTCCATGATGAAACTTTTATACTTGTCTGATTAAAAATTTATTAAGATTTGTTTATGGGGAGCTCTGGTGGCACAGCAGTTTTACACGCTTATGGACCACTGCAGTGTTCAAACTCTGAGCAGTGTTCAAATCTCAGCAGAGCCACCGACCTGACTGCATCCAGACAAACTCCACAGGCTGTGTTTGAGGGAGGGATGGTTCCAGCCGTCTCTTGATATGCAATCTCTGGACTAGTCCAGGTACCTGCACAAGGTAGGGGGAGGCACATGGAGCCTAGCGTGGCTCTCCGTACATGATACGGCTCTGTGTGGGAACCCAAAACAGACAGGTGATGAAAAGCAGGCGCAGTTGGACATGTGCCGGAGGGAGTGTGGTGTGGTGTGGTGATCCGGCTCTGCTTGACCAGATTTGGGGTTGTGCAAGCAGCAGCAGATTCACAAACAGGAATTGAAATTGGCTAGATTGGGAGATAAAGGAGAAAAATGTTTAGAAAGGAGATTTGTTCATGAAATTTGTTTAGTGTTACAGCAGGTAATTATGATATGGGTCATTTTCTGTTGTTGCCTAACTGTTGTTTGTTTATTAGGATTTTAACGTCATGTTTTACACTTTGGTTACATTCATGACAGGACCGATAGTTACTCATTACACAAGATTCATCAGTTCACAAGGTTATATCGAACACAGTCATGGACAATTTAGCATCTCCAATTCACCTCACTTGCACGTCTTTTGACTGGAAGGAAACCGGAGCACCCGGAAACCCATGCAGACACGGGGAGAACATGCAAACTCCACACAGAAAAGACCCTGACCGCTCCACTGTCTAACTGTTGTAAACCCAAAGAACCGACGCAAAATAGAGATAAAAACTATTCAATTCTGTTACTGTCAACAGGACCACAAAGACACTGGTGTTGCTACAGGAGCAAAGTTTATTAAAATTTATTTGCACAAGTGTAAACATACAAATCACTATATAGCACACTGTGCAGAACTAATTCATCACCATGCTCATCACAGATATCTGAACAAATTAATGGGTTAACGTGTGTAAACTTGGTAAGCTACTGTTACTTTTGGCATTGTAAATCACTGTTTAGTAAGGATGACTGAAAAAAAATTAGTCTACTGACAAGTAGATGATACTGCATGCTTAATCACTCTGAACTTCTGCGATTTTTGGTCCTATTAACAGCAAAATCTTCGAAACCGTTTAAAGACTCGTGAATCATAATTTTGGCTTAAGGCCTCTATATACATCGATTCCATCTTCGTCCAATTTTCGAAGTGTTTTCGAAGTCTTTTACACATCTAGTCTTTGCATTTCACAGAATAAAAATGGTTACAACACTTACTCACAAAGTAAAACGAATTTCCCAGCACTGTTAATAAGAAGCCTGAAAGCATCCAAGATAATTACTGGGTATGTGGAACATTTTGCAAGGCATCAATTGTGTATATACTTGGTGTTTATATATGGCTGTTCATAAACACCGTCAGTGTGCTAATTCCTAAATATTAAAAACACTGCATTCAATTTATATTCATGGTTGATTGCACCAGATATTAGTTCCAGATAAATACATGATTAGGGGATTATCAGCATCCTTGTTTAGTCATTTTACTGTGTTGCATTGTTTGATACAACCATATTCTTCTTTGCACTCCATTCTGAAGACTCGAAGCCAAGTTTTGCCATTTTCTTAAATTTGTAAAAAGTCCTGAGGCGAGAAGTCTGCACAAAAACATAGAATTAGCTGCACAGGCATCAGCAAGACAATCTTTGTTTGTTTGACATTTACACGCCCGCACTTTTGTATTGTTGTAGTAATTATGCCATGACAGATTTACCTTCAATAGATAAAAAGGACTCGGGTGCGAGGGAGGGTGGAAAAGGAATGATCAGCCATGTTACGCACTCTGGAGTAATTAATGAATCCTCTGAGGAACATGAGGAACCCTGTCGAAAAAAAGATAAGCACTTACCAACATAGCAAGGTTTGGCAGAAGGGATAGAAGTGATTTATTCTTTTTTAATGTACAGCTGATATAAAAAGCCCTGTTAAAATAGCAGGTTTTGTGATGTAAAACTTCGGTTGGGTTAGGGTGTCAGGAAAAACATCTAAGCCCGCCTCAATTTTACAAAAACCTACAAATCTGTCAAAACCATGTGTTCTGAAGAGACTAATGTTGGACTTTTTGGACATAATTCCAATTTCCAAGATATGTTTGGTGCAAAAAACAAAAACACAACACTGAATCACCAAAACACCACCAGACACACAGTGAAGCATGGTGGTGGCAGCATTATAACAGGGGTGTGTAGACTTTTTATATCCAGTGTATGTTCCCATACTGAATCCCATACTCACCTATAACCAAAGATATCCACCACAGCCAATACTGTCCATCAAAGTAGCCCGTGAAATATGTGGAAAACTGATTCAACAAACAAGAAAAGCAACACTTTAGCACAGAATTCAGTTTCTATTAATAGAATAAATTAATGGGTGTTAATAAAAACCAAAGGTGTCACAAACTGATACACACTGCCTGCCCTAAATCCCTTTTTTTAAGAAACAAGATGAGTAGAAGTCTGCTACCAGGAGACATTTTATAAACTAATCAATTTCCCTTCTTAGCTAAAAATCTCTAAACACTTATAGTATACACACACAAGCAAAAATATTAGGACCATCCATCCATGATGCTGTCAAAACAGCTCGGATCCATTAAGACATGACTCAACAACACATCTCATGGAGCCCCGTGGTATCTGGTACCAGGACATTACCAGCAGGTCCTTTAACATATGTACGTTGGTGAATCGTCCTACAGTGCATTCAGGGACCATCTGTTCCAATGTGCATGGATCTGTTCCCTTTCAACTGATCAATCCAGTCAACCTTCTTCCAATGCTCCATATGAGCATGGGCACTTTTACTGGCTTGTGGTGGAAAACATATGAGTATCTTAAAGACACCCAGTCATCACATCAGTGAACCACAATGAAAATAATAATTAAAAAAATAAACAGGTATTCACTCTCTTGTTTATATGTAGTATATTTCATAAATGTCAACTAAAAAGTTATATAACACAAAGATGTTTAATGACAACTGAGAAGAAACTATTCGAACACTATAGTAATCTGATATTTGGCAAATGAGTCATAGTTCAATTAATGCTGTCAATTAAAAAGATCATTTTAATTAATTTCCAATAACCCATTGTGGTTTTCAATTTAAAGCAATGCTGCAGATCTTTAGAGAGTAAGAGTAAAGATTTGTAACACACGCTCAACCACCCTGTGCCACCATGTGCCAGTACTTTACTAATAAACCGGAAGCCATTTAGTGTCAGTATGAAGTTTGACTGCATGTTAAAACTCTGCAAATGTTTTGTTTGTTTTTTTCTTTATATAAATGATATGAATTTTTATCACTTTACGTGGAATGTAAAGGCTCTTACCCTGACAATCAGGACCCACTTAACTAGGGAGAGACCAAAGCCAGAGATGGCTCCATAGCGCCCTGCTGCTGAGGTGGTCAGGCAGAAAGACAGAAAGAAGCCAATCCAGTTGAAGAGGAAAGCCACTGGAAATAACCAACACAGAAGATCAACACTGTTTTATATTAAAAGACATCTATTTTCAGCCTTAAGAACGTTTTACTGCTTTGCATGGTGAAGGTCTTTTTCACTTCAGCTGATTAGGAAGGCAAATAGAAGAACTTTAAATGCCCTAATCCACAGGGTAACAATTAACAAATGCTCATGTTCACTATTATTCAACTCTCAGCCTCAGGAAATTCTTTTCTGCCTTCTTTTAACCTTTAATAAGCAATTTTGGTGCTACCAAGCTTCTGAATCCTCTGAAATCTTTGCTATTCTTTTCATATAAAAGCTTCCAGCTCATTGAGGTTTGTTGGCTTTCTTTAAATCCCACCAAAAAAATTTCTGGGGGACTTAAATCTAAAGAATAAGGTCACTCCACGATAATCCAGGACTAATTCCTTAAACAAGCTTTGGTTGACTTGGAAGTGTGATTGGGATAAAGTCAGTGGTCATTGTTTTTCACCACTGTAGGCATAAAATTCGTTCTCAAAATGCCTTGTTATTTCTGTGAGTCCATGATGTTGCCAGTCACATGGTCATGCGTCTTGGAATGCAGCCATGAAGTCCTGGGCAGTTAAGTGGTCTTATCGTTGCTATAGACACATTTGTCCCAGCATTCTTCAGGTCATTCCGTAAATCTTTTGCACTAAAAGGGAGTGGGGGTGGGTTTCCTCATGTGTCTCAGGGAACTGAGATTGCCAACAAGTTTTTGTAACTTCCAAACAACACCCTAAATAGTGCCTCTAGGAATGTTTAAGGTCTTCTTATTCCCATTGGCCCTTTGGTGCAATTAAATGATTCTCTCTTAGCTTTTGTGATAGCTCCTTAGTTTTCACCATGGTTGCAACATACCTTGAACACTTGAATCTCTGAGTGGTTCTTATACAACACATCAAAGCTGAAGCAAATTAGGGCATGCTATTGAGTTTCCAATGGATTAATTATGTTGTAACCCAACTTTTAGATTATACAGACTAGCAGCAGGTTTTAGGATTAGCAATATCATGCAGGGGTTGAATAACTTGTCAGTATTAACAAAATATCCTGCCTCTTAAATACATCATTTATTTTCCTTCTTCATTTGCTGCATCATTTAACTGATAAAAGACTTAATTTAAAGCTAAATCTAGCTATGCAGAGGAGTGTAGAGAGAAATAACCTTACTTTCATTGAGGGCTTAAATAGGTCCCACATTTTGTGTTTGTCCAATATGTTACATTTAGCAAATATATAGTAAATATATATTAAAAGTGTCGATTTCTCTCTATAGTTTACATAGGAAATCAACTACTTGCATGCTAGGAATATTGTTTTTTTCATGAAATAAATTACACATTAGTACTTTAACCATTATGTTTGGTTCTGTATGTATAAAATATGTGACTTACTGAAAAACGTCAGCATAAAAATGCCATCATTCCCGACACGCAGTTGGTCAATATCATCAAAGTCATCTCTGGGTACAAACTCCTCATCCTGTCATAAACACAGTGTTAGGAAACATTAAGTCACTTTGCATAAAAGCATCTAACAGTTGTACACAATCCAAGCAATTAAAGGCTTTGCTTAAATGACCAACAGTGGCAACCTGGCAGTGGTGGGTCTTTTAGATAACTAGCCCACTGCCATGTATTACATAAAACACATACAGAAAACACTGTGTGGGCACAAAAGCAAATAAAAAAGGCATCTGAGTAAAAGGTGTTTTCTCACCTGGGCTGTCATAAGAGGAAGAGCAGACTCTGCCTTGGTTCTCTCTGCTTCATCGTATGAAGGTAAAGATGTAGCGACATTGTATGAAGGGGGTTTGGGGTAACTGCCATCATCTTTGTAATCAAAAAATGCTGCTGAAAGATGTACATAAACAAAACTGGTCAAGAAACTGTAATAGTTGAAAAGGTGCCTATTTGTAAAAACTTTCAATCTATATAAATACAGCATTGTATATGTTCTGTGAATCACCAAATGTTTATAAAGTAAAAACAGAAATGAACAGTTCTCAGAAAACAATGATACTGCATATTACACATTGAACTTGACATTAAACCTTAAAACTGCAAATAGTGAAATTACAGAATCTATAGACATTAGATTGGCAGCAAGCTACCTAACCTTCCAGGTAGGTTTAACTATTAAAATACATTGTAGCCTGTCAGAAATAATAAATAAATAAATATATATAAACAAGTTACATTATATTAACAGTTTATTTTACTAATAACAGCATTTATTGTGTTAAAGTCAGTAGCTTCTACCTGTGTCAGGTGCAATGCTGTTGTAGGGAGGGGGAGCATCAGATGCTTGCTGGAGCACCTCAGGCGTCTCTGTTTCTTCCTCATTGGTTAACTGCAAGAGAAAAAATTACCCTTTAATGAGTTCATCAGAACCATACTTTTTACAGCCTTTCCATTTACAATTTACTTTCCATTTTTATTTCAATTAACTTTTTTTTAATGTTCTGAAGATAAGAGTACATTTAACGTTCGTGTTTTACCTAAGCATTATCCTGGGCAGGGCAGTTTGAGATTTTCCTGGAATCACTAAGCGCAATGCAGTAACAAAAAAGCCAATCACAATGCAGCAAAATTACTCACAAGCAGGTTAAATCCATGATTTTAATATTTGACAGTCATATACAAATTGCCACATTTAAATATATTTGCTGGTTCCTCGCCAATGCGGAAAACTCTGGTCTGCATAACCGATTCGGCACAGCTTTACACCACAACATAGGCAATCATGTTGTGTATGTAGTAGACGTCCATGTGTAGACGCCCAACCGGCCAACACAGCTGAGATTCCTGGTTCTTGGCAGTAATTAGAAGAACTTTTAATCATATACATTTTACTAGAAGATATGAATGCTTGTCAGGATGTTTAACCATTTATAATTGGCATTATTAGTTGTGTGTGGTCAGGTCCTAACATACTGTATATTAGTAGCAAACCAATTTTAACCACACCCAGACATGATCACTCCCAGCCTTGTTAAATCTAAACAGCACTTTCAAAACCTGTCTGGCAAAGTGAAGAAGGCTAGAAGGTCTTAAAAAGCCACATGTGATGCCTCGTTCTAAATCGCTGAAATCTACCAGTCGGAAAAACTGTTAAAAAGCCATTGCAGAGGCTCTGGGATTCGAGGAACCACAGTGAGAGCCATTATTCACAAATGGAGAAATTTGGAAGAGTGAACCTTTCTCCAGGAGTGGCAGGCTTACCAAAATGTTACCAATAACACATTAATGACTCATCCAGGAGGTCACAGAATTCTAAACAAACTCTAAACAACTGCACGCCTCGATTGCCGTAGTTAAGGTTAAGGTTAAGGTTACACGATTTTACAATAAGAAAACCTCTGGGTGGCAAAAATGGCATCCATGGGAGTGTTGCAAGGTGCATACCACTGCTGACCAAAAAGACCACAAAGGTTCATCTCACATTTTCCAAAAAATCTAGATGACCCTGAAGACTTTTGGGATAAAATTATCTGGACTAATGACTCAAAGGTGGACCTTATTGGAAGACTTGGGTCCCATTAAATCTGGCATAAGAACACCATAGCAACAGTCAAATATGGTGGTGGTATTGTGATGGCCTGGGGTTGATTTGCCTACAACAAGACCTGGTATACTTGACATAACTGATAGAAGCATACATTCTGCTCTCTATCAGAAAATCCTTAATGAGAATGTCCACTCATCCCATACCACTAAGATACTGTACGGCCTTAGGTAAATGAGAAGTTCACAATTTGGGCAAGAAACGTGGGCCAAATTCCTCCACAGTGATGTAACAGATTAATTTACATTTTCGGCAGACGCCTTTATCCAAAGTGACTTACAGTACTGTGACAGTATACAGTCTGAGCAATTGAGGGTTAAGGGCCTTGCTCAAGGGCCCAACAGTGGTAACCGCTAGGCTACAACTGCCCTAGATTCATTACAAAGGTTTGGTTGCAGTTGTTACAGACAAGGGTGGCATAACCAGTTAATAAATTTAAGGTGGCAATTACTTTTTCGCACTGTAATATATATTTTAATGAAAGGAATGATAATGTAAAAGCTGCATTTTATGTTTACTCGTGTTGTCTTTATCTTATATTAAAATTACTTGGAAGATCTAAACCATTTGTAAGTGACATACAGACATGGGACCAGCTGAACACTGCATTAAAGTGTTTCCCTTATGACAGCTTTATTTTATCCATGATAAAGCTGATCTTCGGAATGAAGTGCCTATAGCTGTACTTACACAAAATGTTAATGCATCAATTGACAGTAAATCAAAGTGAACTTTATTGTCATTCAGACTATACAACTAGGAGTGCACAGCTGAACGAGACTGCGTTTCTCAAGCTCCAATGTGCAAAATATGAAAAAAAGAGCACATACGAGACAAAATATACGTTAAGTTTAAAAAAGATAGACGTTAAGTAAACATCTTGCACAGACATTGTAGACAGACATAAAATATATGTTAAGTAAAGTAAAAAAATACACTTAATGTGTATATATTAATTATTAATTCATTTATTCTGTGCAATATCTTAAGCCACTCAGGGCATGTGCAATACCCCACTACTACCTCACTGCTGTTTTAAAACAATCTACTGTACTTTTTTTATAACTATAGTTTAGTCTTTATTCTTTATATTTAAGATTCGTATACATACATGTGTGTGTTGTGTATTTGTATATAATTTTTTTGCTTCTATTCTTACTTACTGTATGTGTAAGCACCGTTGGATTGCTACTTAATTTCGTTGTACACTGTGCAATGACAATAAAGGTATCATATTTTATATATGTGTGTATATATATACATATCATAAAATTTGTCAATTTATTTAAGAAATGGCTTGCAGTTTGTCTTTCGACTTCACTCGCAAAATCCGCGATGGGACTGAAGCTCCTAGTGATTAAGTGACTAATGAAGTGTATTGCTTTGGCAATACGAATGTCCCTATTTGTCATGCCAATAAAGCTTCTTTTGAGTTTGAGTTTGAGAAGTGACGGTGTAGAGCTCAAACGAGCTGTCAATCAAAACAGAATTCAGCCTTTCCACTGATCCTCCAATCATCTTGCAGAAGCTCAGCGTCCAGACCCGCCCACAGCCCCATTCACCCCCAGAGACGCTCAGCGTCCGGGGGCGGGACAAAATCGAGGCATTTATCCAATGACCGGCGAGTTTCGGAGCATTAAAAAAAAAACCTCAACGCAGTCCCATAGAGGTGAAGAGACGCTCAGCTTCTGCGGGTAAATGCATTGACACTACGGGAATGTATGAGTTAAGTTAAGAAAATCGAGTCGATTGTGATAATTAGCTGATTCTGAACGAACTCGTCTTCGAGATATACGTGTTCTAACGCATTTGTAATCAACGAAATGTTAACACAACTGTACATATTTGACCATTTAATTTTGGACATTTTAGGGGACGCTGAGCTTCCCTTGCAGTCTTAGAGAAATCGCCACTGATACATATATATATTTATATACACATTAAGTAAAAAATATTGCACATAATTAGCAGTGGTGAGGTAACTGTTATTGCACAGTGTTACTGTAAATATGCTACTGGTGAAGTAATAAATAAAATGCCTGGTGTTAAATACTTGAGTTATTGCACATAGTAAAAGAGTAGCAGCATGATGTAGGTATTAACTCTTAATAAATAAATGTGTTTAGATAGTCTGTAAGTGTGACCAGGTATGTAAGTATAGTATACAGTATATAGTGTATAGTATACAGGTAGGTAAGTGATAGTATACCTTAACAACAGCACTAAATTGAAATAAAAAGGAATTGAAACATCATAAGTGCTGAATTATCATACAGCCAGATTAACTGTGCCAGCTAATGTTAGTTCACTCAAGCAATCAGCTGATAGTACTGTAACCAAAACAAGGCCAAAACAGTCCACCTGCATTCAATTCAAATCTTTTTACCAACTTGACTAGTATTGGTGACTATTTAATACCACCTAAAATCTACATGAATCTGAAATCGTATCAAGTAAAAAAAAAAAGAAAGGAAACTTTGATCAAAGCCACCAAAGGCCCCGTGGTACCATAAGTATTTCAGCCAGCTAATTAGCTCGGTTAATATAGATATGGTTTACTATTTTAAATCTGTCTAATCCCATTTAGTATAAACTATACTCCCATATATATATATATATATATATACCATAACCACGGTTTGATATATATATATACAGATACACTAATATAATCGAGTCTAAAATCATTTATGTGATTTTAACAGTTAGCAAGCTGGTTAAGTTGATAGCTAACTAGCTATCTAGCGTAGAGACGTTCTTACCTGCACATATCCGCTTCTTTGCTCAGCCATTCTTCTGCTGGTCAACACCACCTAGTTATTCATACACGTCGCTGGCTAAATAAATTAGCTAGCTTTATAATTTTTATATCCTGCTCTATCTGTTTTAAATGTATATAGTTTTGCTCCTGTTAAAAACTAAAAGGTCAGCGGACTAGTTTACACGCAACAGAAATGGCCGTCACTGCGCATGCGCACTTAGCCGCTGTTAGGTTTGGGCAGATTGCGTGGGGCTAAAGATTTTGTTATATAAATTTTTATATATATTTATTATATAACTAATATTTTATATATAAAGGTGTTAAATAAGTAATTAAATACTTCATAACTGCAGCTCACGGAAAAGGCGGTCAATTTCAACAGCCTGAATGAAAAATTAATACAGTGGTACCGTGAACCTCAACATCAGTTGGTTCTGGGAGTGGCGTTGAGTTTAAAAGACGTTGAGTTTCAAGGGATTTTTTTTCCCATAAGGATGTATGGGAAACCTGTAGTGCGTTCCATGGTCCCGTGGACTTAAATATATATTGTGCTAATGTAAAATAATGGGGTTGTTTTTGACACGAGCTATAACACAAGTTTTGAAGTGAAACAGTATGAAAAATCCAGCTAAACACAGATACATGTGGAGCTTTCAGAGTGGATTTGACGATTATTCCACACAAATGCAGATTCGTCTCATATGCGCACTTTGTCGACGTATTACTGCACCGCTCAAGCCGAGCGCAAAACAAAGCGACTGTTCATTGTTAATTTGAAATTAAATAAATATTTTTTTTAAAAACAAACTGAACACCGAGTTTAAGGGTACAAATTTCTCAACGAAGGGCGTTGAGTTTCAAAGATTTTGAGTTTAGGGGACGTTAAGTTACAAGGTACCACTGTAATAATAATAAAGATTAAAACTCGTCTTGTCTCTGCTCTATTTTTTCCAATCTTATCAAATATTATAGGAAAAGGGTTTTATTTTTTTGTTATAAATGTACTTTTGAGATTATGCTAGCTAAATATTCTTACATTTTTACCCATATTTACCAGGACTGTAGGTATTCATTAGACTAACTGTATATTGTAAACTATTTCAATAGCTGTACATGATGTTAATTAAAAAAAGTTTGTGATCTTAATAAAATTAGTATGTACGTAAATAAAATACTGTACATATAATTAATCTAAAAACACAACCTATTGTATTGTAACCTACTGTAGAGAAAAATTTTTTTTTACATATACACTGATCAGCCATAACATTAAAACCACCTCCTTGTTTCTACACACTGTTCATTTTATCAGCTCCACTTACCATACAGAAGCACTTTGTAGTTCTACAATTACTGACTGTAGTCAATCTGTTTCTCTGCATGCTTTGTTAGCCCCTTTCAAGCTGTTCGTCAATGATCAGGACCCCCAAAGGACCACCACAGAGCAGGTATTATTTAGGTGGTGGATCATTCTCAGCACTGCAGTGACACTGACATGGTGGTGGTGTGTTAGTGTGTGTTGTGCTGGTATGAGTGGATCAGACACAGCAGCGCTGATGGAGTTTTTAAATACCATGTCCACTAACTGTCCACTCTATTAGACACTCCTACCTAGCTGGTCCACCCTGTAGATGTAATGTCAGAGACGATCGCTCATCTATTGCTGCTGTTTGAGTTGGTCATCTTCTAGACCTTCATCAGTGGTCACAGGACGCTGCCTACGGGGCACTTTTGGCTGGATATATTTTTGGTTGGTGGACTATTCTCAGTCCAGCAGTGACAGTAAGGTGTTTAAAAACTCCAGCAGCACACCACCACACATGTCAGTGTCACTGCAGTGCTGAGAATGATCCACCACCCAAATAATACCTGCTCTGTGGTGGTCCTGGGAGAGTCCTGACCATTGAAGAACAGCATGAAAGGGGGCTAATAAAGCATGCAGAGAAACAGATGGACTACAGTCAATAATTGTAGAACTACAAAGTTCTTCTATATGGTCAGTGGAGCTGATAAAATTGACAGTGTGTGTAGAAACAAGGAGGTGGTTTTAATGTTATGTCTAATCAGTGTATTTTCCTGCATGTTATTCTAATACTTTTTTATAATCTAATTTTTCATACAATACACACACAATAAACAATACAAAACAAAAAACAATAAATCAGTTAGCCACATTATTGGAAACTGTACGAAAGGCCTCAATTTATACAAAAAATTAAGTATTTATTAAGTAAAACATATAAAGGAATTGCAAACGTAAGGTCACTTTTGTTACAGTCAGTAAAGGAAAGTTTTAAACATACATTTGTTAGTGCTTACAAGATCTAGAAAAGTTAATTAATCTTAATTTCTACTGCAACTTGTGGCAATATCAGATTTACGTGTAAACAGCAGCAATCAGAATGCTGTTGGTGAAGGGAGTAGTGGTGTGTTGTCTTAGTCCCTTAAACAATAAGTGTGGTCACATAAGTAAAACAAGTCTCAATGGAGTTAGGGGACCCAGCATATGAAGTGTATAGCACAGCATTATGCAACTGATGAATCATCAGAGCCCATGAGTTCTTCTCACTTATACATGTTTGTCAACATTTTAAAATAAAGAAATTAAGCTATAATGTACTAGTAGAATAATAATCAAAATATAAAACATTACTTAACATCATAATAAAATTGTTACACATCTGCGTAACCTGCCATGATTTCCAATCACATTTCTTTACTGCAGGAACGCTGTCTCTTCTTCTCATTTCAGCTACTAAATCAAGGTTCCTCCACCAGTTTATTATGCACATGCATCATTCCTGTAAAAGAAAGCAAAGATATTGCAGGTGTTTAATCATGCTAAACATTCTCATTTAAAGTAATACAATTTTTATACTGTATGAGCCTGTTCTTTGTTATTTACCAGGCAATCCAGATGTGACCTGGCTCAATGATTCCTACAGCCTGTCAGACTGTAGCCAATAAAGTTATTAATTAAATAATTTTATATAAGAGGTGAGTAATTTTAAAGGACCAGATAAAGCATGGCGGCGCAGTGTGTAGCGCTGTTGCCTCACAGCAAGAACTGGGTTTGATTCCCCAGCCAGGTGGGCAGAGTCTTTCCGTGTAGATTTGCATGGTCTCCCTGTGTTATGGAATCTGGAGAAGTTTTAGGACAAAGCTGGAAACCACTGTTGAATGTGCATGAACAGCTCAGGAATACTTCGGAAAACCAAAGTTCCCAAGTTTTAATAATAGTAAAGGTGACAGAACACAGGGGTAAACACACCTCTTTCCCAACTTTTTTAAGTGTGTTTCAGGCATCAAATTCTAAATTTGTTAATATTTACAATTTACAATTAAGTCGATCATTGAAAACATGGGAAACCTTTTATTATACTATTACCAGTTAAATTAAGATTCAAGAGAATTAACAAATCACAGATTCTTCTTTTTATTGCATTTTACAAAATGTCCTAACTGGAAATGGGGTTTGTATGTTAGCTGAAGTGTTTTGAACATTTAGATGATATTAAAATATATAACTTAATATAATAATAATTATTATTACTAGAGATGGGACGATCGATCGGCTACGAATCGGTATCGGCCGATTTTTAATCAAAATATGCTATCGGCGATCGGCGATATTTCCTAAAAGTAGCCGATCCGATCGTGTGATATATAAAGACCATGTTAAGTTAACAGCTCAGTGGATTGATCCAGACTTTGAGCTACGAAGCACCAACCATCACATCACCATTCATCAACCATCGTACAGAAACCACAGTGAAAGCTCTTACGATGTAATTTTGCTGATTGTAATATTTACTTTAAAAAGATAATTCAACCCGGTCACATCTGAGTCGATTCTATCAGCACGTTATATAAACTCCTGGTTCACTTTGGTAAATCGTAAGCGGTTCTTACTTGTGATGTAGATGAGAACAGAAGACGTTACAGAGCCAATCCGAGGCAAAAGTTTATTCATTACCAAATTCGTTAGTTCAGGATCATCTGCTGAACTTTTAGAAAACTTTTAGCTCCTTAGACGGAACGAGTCTGACTCAGTTACAGATCTGTGGTAATAGCAGTTTAATTAAGCTTTTTAATTAAGCTTTTTAATGTAAGAGTCACACAAAATGTTCTGTAGTAGCTGGTGTTTATTTAAAACCACGACATTTAATTAATAACAGTAAACACGGAGAGATAACTGAGAAGAGAAACTTACGCTTCACATAAAAACGAATCAACTCATGAATCACTTATAGCGATACTGTGAACAAAGCGTCTCTTCTAAAGGCACACGCACGCACGCGCTGCTCCGGTTTATCTTTACTGTGAGGCTCGTTTTAAGTTTATTTACTGCTAATCCCTGGAGTTTGCATGTTCTCCATGTGTCTGCATGGGTTTTCTCAGGGAGCTCAAGTTTCCTCCCACAGTCCAAAGGCATGTAATTGAGGTGAACTGGAGATACAAAATTGCCTGTGACTGGGTTTGTCATCGAATCTGAACTGTTGAATCATGTAACCTGTAACTACCTGTCCTGTCATAAATGTAACCAAAGTTTAAAACATGCTTATTGTTATTACCTTTAAAGTATTTCACGGTCTTGACCCGCAGCTCTTGTGTTGCATCCTCATCGCACACAAAGATGGTTTGAGGGTGTTGCTGAAACGCTGAGACCGTCCACATGTGGTTTACACCTTCTTCTATGGCTTTATAAAGGGCGAATGCTTTGTGTGCACCAGTAATAAGAATCATCACCTGACAAATATTAAATACAGACACAAACATAATCCTTCAAGTAAGCTGTAAACTGAAGACCTATAGAAGACAAATTCTAATTCTACATTTAACTCACTGAGTTACTAAGCCATTCAAAACAATTCTCTCTATATTCCAAATATCCACATATCTGATCTGACAAGATCTGCCTAGATTTGTGTCCTAGGAGGATTTGGGTGCTGTGACATGACATGGTAGTTACATATAGTCATAGAAAAAAGAAAGTACACCAAATTCTACATTTTTATTTATCAAAGACTAAATTTGACTTTTGAGGTCCTCAATGTAGTCTTCTACATTGTTTCTGAGAAATTCTGGCTCACTCTTTTCGACAATATTGCTTTAGTTTATTTATGTTTGAAAGCATTTGCAAGAAGGAAGTCCTAGTAGCAATCTTGTTAGCACTGTAGCTACAAATATCTAAATGTATACACTATATCTTAAAAAGAATGTGCTATCCTTTACACCAGTACAGAAACGTTAATAATTAAAACAATATCAAATCTTTAAATCCCTCAAAACACTATAAAGTTACAAATTTTTACTGTATATGATTAAAGCTGGCATACCTCACGAGCATCCATCACTGTACCGACTCCAACAGTGAGAGCCATGGTAGGGACTTGGGACAGATCTCCATCAAAGAAACGAGCATTGGCCAGGATGGTGTCCATAGCCAAGGTCTTCACCCGGGTTCTAGACACAAGACTAGAGCCAGGCTCATTGAAAGCAATATGACCATCAGGTCCAATACCTGCAATATAAGTACAAACTTTGGTCGGCACTTGCCAAATTTCATGAGTGAATGTATTAATTCCTTGAAAATATGAAGCAAATTCAAAACTACACCCTGTAGACACTATCATTGGAGGTCTGAGGATAAGACACTTATCCAGGGGCCAGGTTCACAAACCAGAATTAGTTTATTGTTCTACACTGAAAGCACTTTTAATAAATCACCATAAATATTCCCATTAAGTTTAGGACTAAACGTAATCTGTTACTTACACTCATCCTTAGGTTTTGTAGTATCTATTTACAGAGACACTTAACACATACAGGGGTTGGACAAAATAACTGAAACACCTGTCATTTTAGTGTGGGAGGTTTCATGGCTAAATTGGACCAGTCTGGTGGCCAATCTTCATTAATTGCACATTGCACCAGTAAGAGCAGAGTGTGAAGGTTCAATTAGCAGGGTAAGAGCACAGTTTTGCTCAAAATATTGCAATGCACACAACATTATGGGTGACATACCAGAGTTCAAAAGAGGACAAATTGTTGGTGCACGTCTTGCTGGCGCATCTGTGACCAAGACAGCAAGTCTTTGTGATGTATCAAGAGCCACGGTATCCAGGGTAATGTCAGCATACCACCAAGAAGGACAAACCACATCCAACAGGATTAACTGTGGACGCAAGAGGAAGCTGTCTGAAAGGGATGTTCGGGTGCTAACCCGGATTGTATCCAAAAAACATAAAACCACGGCTGCCCAAATCACGGCAGAATTAAATGTGCACCTCAACTCTCCTGTTTCCACCAGAACTGTCCGTCGGGAGCTCCACAGGGTCAATATACACGGCCGGGCTGCTATAGCCAAACCTTTGGTCACTCGTGCCAATGCCAAACGTCGGTTTCAATGGTGCAAGGAGCGCAAATCTTGGGCTGTGGACAATGTGAAACATGTATTGTTCTCTGATGAGTCCACCTTTACTGTTTTCCCCACATCCGGGAGAGTTACGGTGTGGAGAAGCCCCAAAGAAGCGTACCACCCAGACTGTTGCATGCCCAGAGTGAAGCATGGGGGTGGATCAGTGATGGTTTGGGCTGCCATATCATGGCATTCCCTTGGCCCAATACTTGTGCTAGATGGGCGCGTCACTGCCAAGGACTACCGAACCATTCTGGAGGACCATGTGCATCCAATGGCGGTGCCGTGTATCAGGATGACAATGCACCAATACACACAGCAAGACTGGTGAAAGATTGGTTTGATGAACATGAAAGTGAAGTTGAACATCTCCCATGGCCTGCACAGTCACCAGATCTAAATATTATTGAGCCACTTTGGGGTGTTTGGAGAAGCGAGTCAGGAAACGTTTTCCTCCACCAGCATCACGTAGTGACCTGGCCACTATCCTGCAAGAAGAATGGCTTAAAATCCCTCTGACCACTGTGCAGGACTTGTATATGTCATTTCCAAGACGAATTGACGCTGTATTGGCCGCAAAAGGAGGCCCTACACCATACTAATAAATTATTGTGGTCTAAAACCAGGTGTTTCAGTTATTTTGTCCAACCCCTGTATGACAATGCTAGTAATTACATTTTACCTCTTTTTGAAAGGATAAAATATAAAGACTGAATATGTTAAAATTATGTTTTATGTAACATCCTAGCAACTGCTCTTAGATTTTCATTTTGAGAAGGTTTAATATCAATTTAGACAGACTGGAGTATACCTTGAATCTGTCACCTTTTGGTAAATGACAAAGAGTCAGAGGTCACTCAGTACTCTTACCACCAACGAAAAGATCAATCCCCCCAGCGGCTTTAATCTTCTCCTCAAAGTCATCACATTCCTTCTGCAGATCTGGAACATTGCCATTTAGAATATGTGTGTTCTCTGATCTAATGTCGATGTGCTTAAAGAAGTTGTTCCACATGAAGGAGTGATAACTTTCTGGGTGATCTCTGGGTAGACCTGTTCAAAAATAAAAATTTAGTTTTTAGATACAAAAAAATAGTTTTACCATGTGTAAATCAGGCTATTTACAGTGCAAGCCCAAGTGCCTTCTTTCAATGTATTGCTTAAATCAGATCTTTAGGTTCTTAACATTCTTTTTATTAAACCTATATCTGACACAAATCTGAAAGAGTCATGCTCCTGAACTGACCCACAGTTCAGTAGACCCACTTTGCACAAATTGGATTCCACCCAGGATCCAACTGGCGCCATCAGTCAGCCAGCAGGGGCCGCAGTTGCACCAGTTATGAGGACCTGTGATCCAACTTTTTACCCCCCTAACCCTATGAACAACAGCCAATCGTTGTTCATGCAGCCGCCCAGCCCAGTCAGAAGGCAGAGCTGAGATTTTATACGATGTATTCGAAACCCCAACTCTGGTGTGCTAGCTTACTTTACCGCTGCGCCACCTGAGCGGCATGTGAGGAGTTTTGTGTGTTCTCCTGGTGTTTGCCTGGGTTTTATTAAATCTTCCAAAAATATGTAGGGTGTACATAAATGGCGCAGCGGTAAAGTACGCTGACTCACCAGAGTTGGGGTTTTGATTACATCGTATCGAATCTCAGCTCTGCCTTTCTGACTGGGCTGGGCGGAAGTATGAACAACGATTGGCTGTTGTTCTTAGGCTTAGGAAAGTCGGATCATAGGTCCTCATAACTGGTGCGACTGCGGCCCCTGCTGGCTGACTGATTGCACAGGGCTGAGGAATAGACCACTGAAGTCGTTTCGTCATTTTGTAGGCCACGCCATGTTGTTATGCCCATATTTGGTAACCCGGGTCTAAGAGAAATTTTGAATGGGAAATATGAATGGAAATTTCGCAAATTGCCTCTCTTGCATCCTGTAGTCATAAAAAATGTTCCAAAGCTGTTAGGTTTTGTTTTATGGAGATTCTTCTGTCTATTATCACTGGATCCTCTGAATTATGAAGTCGTTAAAGAGTCAAAATATGAATATTGCTACATGTAAGCTAATGCTACTGCGCACTGAATTGACATCACTAAACTGGAAGCCTCTTAATGTTTTCATTTTTTTTCTTGTATAAGCCTCTTAAATAACCACACGAAGCAGCGCGATTCACCAGAGTAACAGTGGGGTGATATTCACAAGTTTTGGTTGATATTTTTAGTAGGTAGCTACATTAAAGTAGAAAGCAAGGATGGTCGGGTGTTACGCCTTTGGTTGTACTCACCAAAAGCGAGCCGCTCGTTCCGTTGATTCGATTGGTGTAGTTCAGTCTAATTAATGCGCAGTAGCATTAGCTTTCGTGTAGCATTATTAGTATTACGACCCTTTAACAACCTCGTAATTCAGAGGATCCAGTGATGTACAGGAGAAAAATTTACACAGGACAAACGTATAGGGTTCTGAACATGTTTATTTAGCACAGGAGGCGATTTTTTGAAAACCCCGTTCATTTTTCCCATAGGAAATCTGAGTTAGACCCGGGTCTCCAAATATGGGCATAACAAGGACTACAGAATGACGCACGACTTCAGTGGTCTATAATGCTGATGGGGGTGTGGCCCTCCGTGCACAGTGCACCTCAAGTATATGAACTCGACTCGTGCGGGTGAAAAAAAATCGGGGGAAAAAAGAGGGGAAAAATTATTAAAAATATAAAATATAGGGTGTACGTAAATAAATAAGTGTGTGTGTGTTACCTTCAACGGACTGGTGTCTTTTTAAGGGTGTATTCCTACCTTGTCACCTATGTTTCCAGCTGGCACCAGACCCAACTCATTCCAGGATATAGTAATACTGTTTCGTTAATTTGTGGTTGGTCAAAAAAGATGGTTGGTCAGTGTTAAGAAGAAATACATACCTACATACTCATCCATGTTAAAAGTCTTCACATACTGAAATGATATTTCTCCCTTTTTATAACACTCAATCAGCTTTTTATAGCATCCAAGTGGAGTACTGCCTAAATACAAAATAATAAACAAACATTATTATAGAAAAGCACATCATTGTAACATTGCTTTTCATATGTTGTGTTTAATATATAAATAATAAGTAATTTAAAGTAGATTACCTGTCGGAAGGCCGAGAGTAAAGAACCTGTCCGGACCTGGATTAAATCGGATTATTTTATTTCGGATGTACTTGGCTGCCCACTCGCTGGCTTTATCATAATCTGTCAGTATAATTAGCTTCATTTCTGTTACTCTGTTTCAGTTATCTAGTCTAACCGGGTTAAAATAAGTTGTAATAATCAGACTGTAGTGTAGTTCTGTCTGTTTCAGACTTTAGCCTCATAAAAGTGAGTGAGTGCGGAAGAGCTGTTTTTATCTATCAGCGCTGAGAGAACAGAGGAGGTTCAGGGAAAAACCTTCATTCATAACAAAATATGTTATAATAGTGCAACTTTTACACTAATATGATTTGTTTTATGTATTTTAATCTGATTAATGAACGATACATGCAGTTAAAACAACGTACTATATTTACAATATCACGTATAGCGGTTTAAGATCATATGACTTTTCAGAAAGAGGATGAAACCAAATCAGCTGACACGTTGTTTTCGCCTCCTCGAACAGTCAAGGGCCGAATTCCAAACCGCTTTCTCAGTAATCATCTAGTGCAGTGGTTCTCAAACCTTTTAGACCGAGTACCACCCATTATCAAATCGAAACTTCCAAGTACCACCTATGTTTCTCATCACAGAACCACATAAGGCTAACATTAATTAGGTGTGTGTATATATATATATATATATAAATATATATATATATATATACAGTGTATCACAGAAGTGAGTACACCCCTCACATTTCTGCAGATATTTAAGTATATCTTTTCATGGGACAACACTGACAAAATGACACTTTGACACAATGAAAAGTAGTCTGTGTGCAGCTTATATAACAGTGTAAATTCATTCTTCCCTCAAAATAACTCAATATACAGCCATTAATGTCTAAACCACCGGCAACAAAAGTGAGTACACCCCTAAGAGACTACACCCCTAAATGTCCAAATTGAGCACTGCTTGTCATTTTCCCTCCAAAATGTCATGTGATTTGTTAGTGTTACTAGGTCTCAGGTGTGCATAGGGAGCAGGTGTGTTCAATTTAGTAGTACAGCTCTCACACTCTCTCATACTGGTCACTGAAAGTTCCAACATGGCACCTCATGGCAAAGAACTCTCTGAGGATCTTAAAAGACGAATTGTTGCGCAACATGAAGATGGCCAAGGCTACAAGAAGATTGCCAACACCCTGAAACTGAGCTGCAGCACAGTGGCCAAGATCATCCAGCGTTTTAAAAGAGCAGGGTCCACTCAGAACAGACCTCGCGTTGGTCGTCCAAAGAAGCTGAGTGCACGTGCTCAGCGTCACATCCAACTGCTGTCTTTGAAAGATAGGCGCAGGAGTGCTGTCAGCATTGCTGCAGAGATTGAAAAGGTGGGGGGTCAGCCTGGCAGTGCTCAGACCATACGCCGCACACTACATCAAATTGGTCTGCATTGCTGTCACCCCAGAAGGAAGCCTTTTCTGAAGTCTCTACACAAGAAAGCCCGCAAACAGTTTGCTGAAGACATGTCAACAAAGGACATGGATTACTGGAACCATGTCCTATGGTCTGATGAGACCAAGATTAATTTGTTTGGTTCAGATGGTCTCAAGCATGAGTGGCGGCAATCAGGTGAGGAGTACAAAGATAAGTGTGTCATGCCTACAGTCAAGCATGGTGGTGGGAATGCCATGGTCTGGGGCTGCATGAGTGCAGCAGGTGTTGGGGAGTTACATTTCATTGAGGGACACATGAACTCCAATATGTACTGTGAAATACTGAAGCAGAGCATGATCCCCTCCCTCCGGAAACTGGGTCGCAGGGCAGTGTTCCAGCATGATAATGACCCCAAACACGCCTCTAAGACGACCACTGCTTTATTGAAGAGGCTGAGGGTAAAGGTGATGGACTGGCCAAGCATGTTTCCAGACCTAAACCCAATAGAACATCTTTGGGGCATCCTCAAGCGGAAGGTGGAGGAGCGCAAAGTCTCGAATATCTGCCAGCTCCGTGATGTCGTCATGGAGGAGTGGAAAAGCATTCCAGTGGCAACCTGTGAAGCTCTGGTAAACTCCATGCCCAGGAGAGTTAAGGCAGTTCTGGGAAATAATGGTGGCCACACAAAATATTGACACTTCAGGACTTTTTACTAAGGGGTGTACTCACTTTTGTTGCCGGTGGTTTAGACATTAATGGCTGTATATTGAGTTATTTTGAGGGAAGAATAAATTTACACTGTTATATAAGCTGCACACAGACTACTTTTCATTGTGTCAAAGTGTCATTTTGTCAGTGTTGTCCCATGAAAAGATATACTTAAATATCTGCAGAAATGTGAGGGGTGTACTCACTTTTGTGATACACTGTATATATACTGTATATATATATATACAGTTCCTTTCAAGGAGCCGTTCAAAAAGTGACTTCACGCTACTAGGTAAACTATAAGACACCCTCGATATTAACATCAAATTTGCATTAAATGTAGGCCTAAATCAAACATCACTTAAATGAGAAAGATTCATTTCAAAAGGCAAAAACACTACAGGGAAGAGGCAGACTGTGGTTGCATTTCATTAAGTTTCAGAAAAATCCTCTCTTGTACAGAGATGTGACTGTGTTTGTTTCTGCTTTAAAACATAAGCACAATTAAATAATCAGATTTAACAGAATTAAACAAGTTCATAGTTTATTTCTCAATTATTTGTAATTATACTACTATCTCTCTCTCTCTGTGTGTGTGTGTGTGTGTGTGTGTGTCTCGTTCTCCGCAATACTGAAAGATTTGAATATCGACAATACACAGCCTTTATTACGATTTACGATTAATTCCCCTTTACTGATGGAAGCTGAATGGGTGGATTACAGCCGATAAGAATTGTGCAGAAATAAAAGACTCGGCTCCTTTCGTTCATTTCAAAGATCCGTTCAATAGAATCGGCATGTGAGTGAGTGGGATGCGTCTGTTTAGCGGAGCAGCCAGGAACGAGATCAGTGAGCTTCAAACGCAGATCTGATCTGATAAAAGCGAGAGATCTACTGATAACTTTACTGATAACTTTACTGATAACTTTACTGATAACTTTACTGATAACTTTACTGATACCGTTTCGGAAATTTCCAGATGGAAACCGCGAACGTGAAGTATAGACGTAATGAAGTACGGTGTCTGCGTAGCCCCGAATATTTTAAATAACATATTAGTTTTAATACGATTTGTTTTAATTCAACTGATTTTATTAAAACAGAATTATAAGAATTTTATTAGTAATTTACACATTTTGTTATTTTTTATTTATTATTATTATTATTATTATTTTCGGTGCATGTAATTACTTTTCCGAGATTATCTGGCGTACCACCTCGTGCTGCTTCACGTACCACCAGTGGTACGCGTACCACAGTTTGAGAACCACTGCTCTAGATGGCCTGCTTTTATTTGCCACAAGTTGTAAGTAGGTGAGTGAACATGTGAGTGTGTGACGCATTTGTAAAAGACTGGAGCTTTGTCCAGGTGGTATTACTGCCTTGCGCCCAGCATTTCCATGTGGGCTAATCAGAATAAAGTGCTTATAAATAAATAAACAAACCTACACAATAACAATTTAACGTTCATATTTATTAAAACCCAACATTTGCCACAGTCCCAGTAAGAGTACATAACAGTTGGTGTACTCATTCATATACACACACAACAATAGAATAGCAATGAACAGGTTTATTGCATTTTTTTTTTTTTTTTTTTTTTTTTACAAAATGAAAGCACATGCATCATGTGGCCGATTATCATTCTGGCTGCGAAAAACCCTCTGGCTGGGAACATGGAATGATCTGGAGTGACTGGGAAATGTGACAACTCAGTCCTCTTAGTTGAGATCCATATCAGGTTTTGAATCGCTGGCTTCTGCACCATTCGTGGGCACTTTGTCAGTGCTGGGCTCGGCTTCGGCGTTCTCCTGTCCATTGACCGGTCCGTTTTGTTCTGCTGGTGTGTCCTCTTTTGGCACTTCTATTTTAGGCTTGGGTTTGGTTACAATGGGATTGCAGGTGGAAAACAGCTCCTGTTGGGCATCGATCACACATTACTGAGTTTATCACACAATCAATGCACATAAAGGTGCCACTAAGGACAGTTTAGCCCAACTGCACTAAAGTTAAAGCTGATTTAAGCCTTTTTAAGCACATGTAGAGTTCTTACCGGACAGGAGATACTGAAGATGTTGAAAAACAAATACTGACAGACAAATTAAGACCTCTACTTGTCCTGACTGGTTAAATGTGTGGCCCATATATTTGTCCTCATTCACAAAGCCTGCTGCAGCTCCAAAGACAGTTCAGTCAGCTACACCGATGAATAAATACATGATCTTTGGTGACACAAAGTGGGCAGAGTCGGCGTTGAGCAAGCTTTATGCAAATTAGTAGCAAAGAGATGTAGTAATAAACCAATAGGAACTAAGCATTGAGCAGAGTGGTACACACTAGAGATAGAAGAGAAACGCGTTGTGGTGTTAAACTGCCGCAAACATACGGCAGCGATCACAAATAATAAATGTCGTTTTTTTTTAATCATATTGACTGAAATTTATAGACAAGAAATTTCCCTCAAGGATTTTTATTTTTAGCAGGAACACGTCTGATTTCTAGTAAAAACTGGGTATGAAGGAATCTGATTTGTATCAATGGTCAATTTGTTTTTCTACTAGCCAGTAAAGTACACTGTACTGCCAAGAGGCAAAAAGTAGCTGCCGGTGTGATGTCATGGTTAGACCTGAGTGCCTGTAAAATCACTTTTTAGGACTGTGGTTCCAATTTTTTATTCTAAAACAGCAATTTCCAGGCTGTATAAATAAATTACTTTTTAATATGTCATCAAAATAAACACTAAAATTACTTCACTTTAGCAAAAAAAGAGAGAACTGACTTTATATTTAATACAACACACCAGAATGAAGTCTAGTAATTGGTTTGGCAGTGATACCACTACTGATATTTTTATATTTATTCAACATCTGTCTGCCATTCGCCGATCCCTTTTCCCAGCCAACCACTGCTAAAGCCTGAAAAAGAAAGCTAGCAAGTGGAAGGGAGTCCTATAAGCCTATAATATAAATAGGTGGACTGCTTGTCCATTTGGTATTGGTTTCAGAACTAAAGCTCTAAAGTGTCTCTAGGCAGGTATGAGCAGGAATAATTATTGGTAGAATTATGTAATAACTCACCCTTGTTTTTGCGGTGATCTCTGCAGCTTTCACCACTGGATCCACAGTGAGGCTCTGTTTGCTCTGCTGGTTCATTTTGCTATTCATCCAGATCATCACCTCACTCACCATCTTGTCCACTTTCTGAATCTCTGCTTCATCCAAATGCTCATACTGCTCTTCCTTCAGTTTAGAGAGTAAAATAAAAATTCAGTCATGTGCAGATACAAAGTATTCAAGGGGGAAGGGGCGTTAGGAGTTTACCCACTTTTATTTTGGTTATTTTAATTAAATATATTGGATATCACGTGTCATTTGACTTACTTATTCATAAAAAGGAAGTTTATAAGCATAAAGAAAAACGTAATTTATGGTGGGGGGGCATTCATTAATATTAGGGATGCAAAATTTGCCAATTTGTTTTTAATGCATTTTCTCCCCATTTTCCTCCTGATTTAGTGCACTCAATTTTTTGTTTTCCGCTGCTGAGAGATGCCAGATTGCATCCAAGGAGAGCACGTCGCTGTACACGCCTCTTCCGACACGTGTACAGCCCTCCTCTTCTCGCCCCTGCATTCTGCACAGGCGTCTCTTCCGCCAATCTTTACACAGCGTATGAAGACCCACCCACCCACACATAGTCCGGCCCCCACCCTGCAGATACGGTGGCCAATTAGTATCTGCTGCAGGCACTGCCAATTATGCCCGCCAGATGGCGCCTTGCCGACCGGTGCCAACACCAAGTTTCGAACCGAGGAGTTCAGAAACTCGGTGGTGGTGTGCTAGCGGAATATCCCGCTGCGCCACCTGGGTGCCTTGCCAAATTTTTTAACCAAGAAAAGAACGTCATAACCAATAAAAGACAAGCATATAGCATTACATTAAAATATAAAAAAATAATCTTACTGTTCTATATTACTCTGTTTATGCTTATGAATATATTCTTTCAAAAGAATATCTGCTCTGACATATGCTCTGAACATTAACACAAAACACAAAACTTAATGTAATAAACTCTAACCTTTATTTTAAAGGCCTCTACAATCTTCATGTACTGCTGAAGTTGTTTCCCCAGCTCTTCAAAAGCTTTCGGTCGCTCCTCAGACTCTGTGTATCTGTCTTGGATGGGTTGGCCAAATTTCTACAGAATTAAAGAAACATCAATCACAGAACAAACCATAATAAAGATCAGTGAGTGACACTCTGTGTGTGATACAGATCTATGAACCCATATGAACATTTTCTAGCTGTGGTAATTATCTGGGCAATATACCAGGCCAAACTACAATGGCAGAATGCCAAATTCACTTTGCAGGCATGTATAAAAAATACATTATTGCTTCAGACTTTGCAAAGACAACATGCTCCTTTCAGATGATTGAAGAGAGGAAGGGAGCTAATATTGAAAATGTACAGAGACAGTTGGGACTAGTTGGGCAAGATCGAGATCAGACCCAATTTTCACCACAAAAAAAACGCTCGAGTTTTTTTTAGATTGGATCAAGGGTCTCTTGTCTGTCAAGGGTCTCAGTGCTGTTGTTTTGTTCAAGTGCGACAACATTCAAGGACAGCAGGTGATCGCTAAGGACTGAGGGCCCTACATGTAGCCGTGTATGTATGTGTATATACTGTACATGTACAGTGGTGTTCAAAAATATAGCAGTCCAACACCATTAACTTGATAAATCACTGTTTTTAGTAGAAGTGATATTTCTACATTGCAAATAATTTACTTGAAAGTGTAGTAGAGTGTTGAAAACAAAACAAACCCAACAATTAGGACATGCATGCCGCTCATTCTGAGTAATTGAAGCATTGATTGAAAGGGGATTGTTTAAAATAATAGCACTGAGGAATTCAATTGGTGAAGTCATGCATTCTGCAGAAGAACGGGTGTCAATTTTGGCCCTTATTTAAGGTAGGATGATGGCAAATGTTGCACAGGTTGGTCATAGCACATTTCCTTCTGAAATACTGGGTAAAATGGGTTGTTCCAGACATTGTTCTGATGAACAGCGTACTTTTATTAAAAAGTTGATTGTAGAGGGAAAAAACATACAGAGAAGTGCAGCAAATTATTGGCTGCTCAGCTAAAATGATCTCAAATGCCTTGAAGTGACAACCAAAACCTGAAAGACGCGGAAGGAAGTGTGGAACTGTTGTTCAACTGGATCGAAGAATAGCCAAAATGGCAAATACTCAGCCAATGATCACCTCCAGAAAGATCAAGGAACATCTGAAGTTACCAGTGAGTACAGAAGATGATTAAGTGAAGCCAATTTACCAGCAAGAACTCCTTGCAAAGTCCCGTTGTTAAGAAAAAGACGTCCTGAATGGGTTCAAATTTGCCAAGAACACATTAACTGGTCCAAAGAGAAATGGCTCAACATTTGTGGACTGATGAAAGCAAAATTGTTCTTTTTGGGTCTAGTGGCCATAGACAGTATGTCAGACGACCCTCGAGCACTGAATTCAAGCCACAGTACACTGTGAAGGTGGTAAAGCATGGTGGTACAAAATGATGATATGAGGATGTTTTTCATACCATGGTGTTACGCCTAGTTATCACATACGAGGGATCATGGATCAGTTAGAATATATCAGAATACTTGAGGAGATCATGTTGCCCTATGTTGAAGAAGAAATGTCCTTAAAATGGGAGTTTTAACATGACAATGACCCAAAACATCTTGGTTACAGACAATTAAGATTGAGGTAATAGAGTGACCAGCACAATCCCCTGACTTCAATCCCATAGAGAACTTGTGGGCTGACGTCTGAAACGTGTTTTTTTTTAAAGGCAAATCCCAAAATTGCAGAAGAACTGTGGAATGTCGTCTAATCATCCTGGACTGGAATACCTGTTCAGAGGTGCCAGAAGTTGGTCGACTCCATGCAACACAGATCTCAGAAACAATTGTTATGCCACTAAATATTAGAGTTTTTAAAGAAAAATGCTGCACTGCTATTATTTTGAACAGCCTAAAATTAATTTTTCTTAACTTTCTGTAAAGGATTAACACAAACTGGCTAAATGTTGTTAATGTTTTGATTTAGAATTGAAAGTGTAATATTTTCAGTGCATTTGCATTTATGGAAATAAAAGTTATTATAATGATTTTGTGCTTTATTTGCTTTTTAAAAAAATCACTGCTATTTTTTTGAACACCACTGTATATGTGTGTACTTAAGTATATTCATACACATGCGTATGTACGCCGATGTGTATATAGATATGGCTATATTGGCCCAATTCAATTCAATGTACAATACCAGTCACTTTATCACTTTACTATTTAATATTTAATCTATATTTAATCTGTACCATATACTGTATACTTGAAACTGTACCTTCCTGCACTTTTTTTAATTCCATTCGTTTATTTACACTCAATCCATCCTCATCTATAATAACTGCTCTGTAGTTGTGCAATATATGTAAAACTCAGGTTACCTTTAATCTTGGTTATGTTTGTGCTGTTTTTTTCGACTGTCTTCACACCTACTCAAACTAATCGTGCCAAGGGGGAAAACAAACCTCTGAGTCCGATTTAACTAGACTATAAAGTGAAGGTGTGAAGGCCCCTAAGACTTAATCTTAATTACCTTTAATTCATCAAGCTTGTCGATGTACACTTGCTTAGGTTGATCCTCTCCATCTTCATATAGCCAGTTTTCTGTATCCTCCAGTCTTAATGAGAGAGCGTCTCTGTCCTTTACCAAACAGAACACAAGCAGATTTGCAGCATTAATCAGATACAGAACTGTTGTGGATTTGTGTAGTGGTGTGGGTCAGAGTAATAGCATGCTGTGTCAGACAGCAAGGTAAATGATAAACAGTGTAAAGGATTGGAAACAGATCAGGCTAAAATATGTGTAGCTGATATATATCAATCAAAATAGGCCTGGATCAGTCCCAGTATCAGTATCAACCTCCAGACTGGCCAAAATTCTACACCATGCACCTTTTTTTGTATTTGTAAATTAATACTCAGCAGTAACAAGACACCAAAAACAAGAGCACAAGACCTTATATCTTATAGTTGCAATTGGAAATATTCAACCGCCCTCACCTTAAAATGTATTATGATAAAATGCATATAATTAAAAGAAAAAAAGTTTTATTGATACCTGCAGGCAATTTTGAGAAGTCGACATCATTTTGAGTTGGAATAAAAAAAAGATTTAGTTCATTGATGCTGCAACTGCTTTCTTTAAATTGTCTATGGGATTTCAATCTGGAGACTGTAAAGGCCACTCCAGAATATTCCAGGACTGATTCCTTAACCAAGCTTAGGTTGATTTGGAAATGTGCTTGAAATTGCTGTCTTGCTGGAAAGTCAAATTTCACCACAGGAGGCATAACATATCTGTGAATCCATAATGCTGCCAGTCACATGGTCAAGATTGACAGTTCTTACATAAATAACAGTGTCAGGCAATGAAGTCCTTGGTAGTTAAGTGATCTTCTCATGGTTGTCACTGTCACATTTGTCTCAGCTTTCATCAGGACATCAAATGATCTCTTGTCTCAGCTTTTGTGACAGTGCTCAGGCTCGTTATTGAGTTTCCAATAGGTTAATCATGTTGTAACCCAACTTTAAACCAAGGGTATACAGACTAGCAGTAGCTTTTAAGATCAGCAATATTATATAGGGGTTGTATAATCATGACATGGCAGCATTAACAAAATATTCTGCTAATCTAAAATACTACAATATTGATTTTTCTTCTTCATTTACTATAAAATCTAGCTCTGCAGAGACATTTAAAGTGTAAAAAAAAAAAACTTATTTTCAACTGCAACTTTATATCTTATACCTCTGAAACATGCAAACATTTAGAATATTTTATTTTGTGTACATGTAAGGTCTGGGTATTGATTACAGCTCTGCTTAATAGCTAACTTTGTGCCTAGTCAGAGATAAAAAAAAATATTCAAAGCAAATTAAGATGTCATTTTAGAATAGCCAAAGACCAAACTGTCATTATTAGTTTAAAAGAGTAAGTATATGCAGGTATCAAGAATTATTAACATTTTAAATTGATTTTTAGCACTAAATCTTATTTATTTATTAGGATTTTAATGTCATGTTTTACACACTTTGGTTACAATTATAACATGACAGGTAGTTACAAGTTACACAAGATTTATCAGTTCAAAATAAATGTCAAACAGTTATTGGCAATTTTGTATCTCCAGTCTTTGGACTGCCTTTGGGAGGAAACCGGAGCTCCCGAAGGAAACCCACGCAGACACAGGGAGAACAAGCTCCACACAGAAAGGACCCAAACCTCTCCACCTGGGAATCGAATGCAGGACCTTTTTGCTGTGAGGGGACAGTGCTACTCACCGAGCCACCGTGCCACCCCAGAACTATATCTTAAAAAGACAAACCTCTAAAATCTCGTCTATAAATGTCCTCTGTGACAGAGACTAAGAGCTAGATAAATAGGGTCAGACTGACTGACATTTTTTAATGTGATGCAGTCACGGTACTTACATTCTCATTGATGAACTTCTCGAACATGCCATGCAGTTTGTCCCTCATCTCATACACATACTCTTCCAGATTGTTTTTGGCATCATTTCGTTCTTTTTCAAGCTTGTCTTGCATGATCATTTTCCCCTGAAAGTCAAAATAAAACATCACATTCAGATCCAACAGCCAAAAGCAAATCATTCCACTTTAAACGTTGGAGTTTAGGAGCTCATACCTCGTTTTCAACAAACAGATTAAGCATCTCTATCGCCAGCTGCCACTGTGGATTGTTTTCAACAGGAAGGTCCAGTACTTTAGTTTTCACTTTAGGTTTTTTAGCTTGTGGAGGCTGATCTGACTTCTTATCCTGTTTTCCTTCTTCTGTTGATGCCTGGATACAGAGCAAACAGCAGGAAATAAGCATGAAAAACTTTCTAACGTTTCCTGTGACAAAGAGAAATTAGATGGGTCTAAATGAATGCAAACAAAAGAAAAAAAAAAAATCAGAGAAATGATTACCTCCATCTCCTCTGCTTCAGCTTTTTTCTCTCCATTCTCTTTTTCAGCATCATCCTGAGCCTTCTGTTGATCTTCATCCACCTGCATTTTATTCTGTAAAGGTGGAAAAACATACATTTTTGACATACTGTTTGAGGTCACTATTGTCCCCATTAATGTTTGTATTAGCTGTATGATTTCTGACATACATATACACTGATCAGCCATAACATTAAAACCACCTTCTTGTTTCTACACTCATTGTCCATTTTATCAGCTCCACTTACCATATAGAAGCACTTTGTAGTTCTACAATTACTGACTGTAGTCCATCTGTTTCTGTACATATTTTTTAGCCTGCTTTCACCATGTACTTCAATGGTCAGGACCCCCACAGGGCCACCACAGAGCAGGTATTATTATAGGTGGTGGATGATTCTTAGCACTGCAGTGACACTGACATGGTGGTGGTGTGTTAGTGTGTGTTGTGCTGGTAGGAGTGGATCAGACACAGCAGCGCTGCTGGAGTTTTTAAATACTGTGTCCACTCACTGTCCACTCTATTAGACACTCCTACCTAGTTGGTCCACCTTGTAGATGTAAAATCATAGACGATCGCTCATCTATTGCTGCTGTTTGAGGTGGTCATCTTCTAGACCTTCATTATGGGTAACAGGACGCTACCCATGGGACACTGTTGGCCGGATATTTTTGGTTGGTGAACTTTCTTAGTCCAGCAGAGACAATGAGGTCTGTAAAAACTCCAGTAGCGCTGCTGTGTCTTATCCGCTCATACCAGCACAACACACACTAACACACCACCACCATGTCAGTGTCACTGCAGTGCTGAGAATGATCCACCACCTAAATAATACCTGCTCTGTAATGGTCCTGGGAGAGTCCTGACCATTGAAGAACAGGGTGATAGCAGGTTAACAAAGCATGCAAAAAACAGATGGACTACAGTCAGTAATTGTAGAACTATAAAGTGCTTCTGTATGGTAAGTGGAGCTGATAAAATGAACAGTGAGTAGAAACAAGGAGGTGGTTTTAATGTTATGGCTAATCAGTGTAAGTCTTCAGTTTTGTAATTGTGAGGAGGTTGAGTACATTTCTGCATGGTTCTGGTTGAGGATATCTATCACAGTTGATCGTAGTAAGTCACTGTCTTTCCCTATTGTACTTAGGGCATTCTGTCAGAATACGTCTTTAAAAAGCAGTGTTATGAACTACCTCTTCCTCCTTTTCTGTAGCCTGTGCTGGATTCTGTTCTGTGTCCATGGGCTCTTCTGCCTCTTCACTCTTCAGCACCTCCACTAATGATGCACTGGACACGCTGAAGATGCCATGGATGTTTGTTCTCACCTTTACTTTCACTTTTGAACTCTCACCATTGGCTTGGGGCACGACCTTTTGGATCATGTACTGTCCTGATTAACACATGCAAAATATAAGCCGTTAATTTATCACTATGTGGCTAAAAATAATGAACATAAATACGCACAGTTGTATGCAAAATTCTGGACACCCATGGTCAAATTCATGTCTCATTAATGTAATTCAAGTGAAAATATAAAAAAAGTGCTATACACAGTAGTCTCACATGGCTTCTCAAGAAAGCAGATTTGTAAAAAAATACTTTTCAAGCATTTTATTTGAAAGTGAGTGAGCATTTAATCCATTGTAGTAAACAAAGATGATTTAGTTTTCTTTCTATCACACTTTCAGTGGCTTCTTAAAAGCTTCTTGAACAGGTAAGGCACTAACTAGCCTTCACAAAATAAAGGGTGTGAAACCAAATTGATAATGTGAAACACTCAAGGTAGTGCAGTGGAAAGGTAACCGACACCGATAAAACAGTTTTTCAGCGTATTATGTGAATGGAGTCCAAGGACAGAGAACATCACATATTTCATTATTGTAGATCCTTTGTAGATCATATAGTTTTACACTCCTGACTTAACAGGGTTACATACTGGGTTAAAACAAAATTGTTTCCTAGAAAAAGCATTTATGTCTATTAATGAACACATTCAAGTATCCTAACATGGCTCTTCATTTGGTTAAGTGGTGTATACATTACCTTTGTGTTACTGGAACTATAAAAAAAGCTCATTTGATGTTTTTACCCAATTGCATTATGCTTCCTCTCTCCTGGTGCTGACTGCCGCCCTGATTGAGTAGAGCAAACTGACACACGCCCCCTCCGACAAGTGTGCAGTAGCCGACTCCATCTTTTCACCTGCACGAGGCGAGTTCATATGCCGAGAGCCACACCCTGATCAACACATTATTCCTCGACTCTGTGCAGACTCCATTAATCAGCCAGAAGGTCGTAATTGCATCAGTTATGAGGTCCCTATCCGGCTCCCTACCCTGTATGAACAACAGCCAAACGTTGTTTATATAGCCACCCAGCCCAGCCGAGCCGGATGGCAGAGCTGAGATTAGATACAATGTATTCGAAATCCCAGCTCTGGTGTGCTATCATATTTTACCGCTGCGCCACCTGAGTGGCAGTCTTAGTGGTTTTTTTTATTGTAACAAATAGCCTTGTTCATATCATCTAACTTTGTTGTAATGGTGGGAATATTTGCATTTCCTTCTTGCGCCTAATTTCAGAGGGTGGCACCTGACCCCTGCGACATTGATCAGGATGGAAAAAAGTTATTCGTTAATAAATAAAAAGGACCAAATTTTAAATTGTATTTACCTATTGTTTCTATATATTTCAAAGCAGTATCATCATTTCACATTACTTAATTAAATAATGATGCTGGGTCAGTGGGTCTCCAAAGCAGGTTGTCGCTTAAAGCCTCCATACCTTTAAAAGGCAGGCAAACATCGGATCTGTCCAAAAACTTAGTGAACTTTCTACCTAGATGCATTTTATGTCATCCTGCCTACTAAGGTGCTTTATATCAAAGCTATAAACTGACTAATAATGAGGGAGCCTCCAATGCTTCCTTAGCGGTGAAGACAATCCCAGCATTCAAATGTAAATAAATTCTCATTGATTTTTTATTTGTATAAAGGTGTACAAGTGTCATTTATTTGCACACGGAGGCAGATGTTGGCATGCTAGCGGGTTGTGCCGCCTTAGCCCACTGATTTAATTGGCCTAACTGTGGCTAACTGTGTTAGCTTAGTAAGGTGAAACTCTGGTGACGTAATCATTAAAATCACTGTCTCAGTTGTGCATCTAAATAAACTGCCTTGAGTTCTTATTAGAATCCTCTCTACTTAGGCAGCTGCCCAAATAGGCAGTAGGTAACAAGGCAGCTCACTAGGTTTTCGAACAGACCCATAGAGAACACAAACACACACATGCTTATATACCTATTGTAGGATCTGGGTAGGGCAGTTCTTTGGGGCTGTTGTAGTAAGCTTCCAAAGAGAAGGGTTCTTTCCTGTAGAACGTTAACACTTTGGAGAATGGAGCTGCGTGGTTCTTTGGGAACACCTCACATTCACTGAAAATAAAGACATAAGTGAAATTATGAAAGAAACAAACAAAAATGACAGTAAGAAATACGAACAAAGGCATACACAACTCATACCTAACACCATCCTCTGCTGCAGAGCTCCATTTCAGAGAAATTGGGTAGGAAACTACATCAGTTATGGAAAACTCACGCACTTTAAATGCAGGAGACAAGATGGCACACTGTGGAAACATGGAGAAATAAACAGATGTTTTACAAAAACTCATTAATAGAATTACACATACTATGACTAATTATTTAGCAGCTGTAGATGTATTTTACTGCAAAATATTAAAGCACAAACATAAATCAAGTCTGAACTGAAAAGCCTAAAGTAATGCAACCACAGGAATGTGCATTGTTTAGCTTAAGCATTTTTAAATCATATGTCACATGTCCAGACATGAAGGTTTATTGGACTGCAACGTGCTATAACAATAATTTGTATGATCTGACAAGTGTGCTCCAAACTAACAGTTTAAAATATGTAACAGGGCTCCAGTTAAAAATAGCATTGTTAAGAAGGGCCGACATTTAAGCCGGCACAAACAAAAGACATTGGCCCTGCAGACTGGCAGGTGCCACTGAGGCATAGACATGATACAACACATAACCAGTGAGCCAGCAAACAAAAGACCAATGAAAGCGGCATTTAAAAGGATCTTCCAGGTGCAGCGCCGTTACAGCTGATCGTCTCTGCCTCTATGCCCCCTACCAGTCATTAGTGGCAGCATAGATGAACATGATTCTGTAATCTGAGCCCACTGCTGATCTCCATGGTAGGTGTGCACGATACAAAAAAGCTTGAGTTGTATGCCATAATGGCCCCAAATCTCACATGTAACATACTGCAGTTGAAATACTTTGTAATGCTTTATACACATTATTATAATGACAGGCACCTGCTCTAATGAAATCCCAGTCAGCAACTCTCTTTTTTCTGTGGCTTAGCAAAGCCATGAAAGCAGCTTGTGTGTTTGCAAATAAGTTCTCTTTTACTGTGTGGAAAAATAATCAGTAGATTAGTTTGTAGTGCGCTTGGGTGGCTCAGCATTTGATTCCGCTAGTCCACCACTGCTGAGATCCAGGATCAAATCTCAGTGGTGCTACCAGCCGGCTGGACGTCTACGCAAACATGATTGACTATGTCTGAGATGGGAGATGGGTGATGGCTGAATCCCTGCAATGGATTGGCACCCTCTCCAGGGTAGAAAGATTGATTGAAATGATCTACGTGTCAGATGGAACTAAGTTTTAAATGCGTCACTTATTTTAGAACACCCCAATCAGTGATAACCATGTTTACAAACTAGTTACTTCAGCACTGTAATGAATAATTAGAACCATCTAAAAGTCCTTTTTTTAAAGCTCTTGTTACCTCAACACTCGAGTTAAATTGCTGTGTTACATTGAAGGCAAAATGCTGCCCTAGCGCTTTAAAACCAAAATACAGGATGCTGAGAGCAGTCAGACCTGAAGGGCACATCCTCTGGCCACGGCCTCATCTGCATTCAGGGTCATGCTCAGTTCCTTCCCAAAGAATTTGCTGATTTGCTCTTTAACTGCTGGTATTCTGGAAGCACCTCCGATGATTTCCACAGCACAAATGTCCTCGTTTTTCAGGTCTGTATCAGAAGACATGGGCAAAGAGCATGATTGAAGACATATGAGATACTCCCAAAAGAACAAATATGTATCAGAATGGAATTAGATTACTCACTAGCCTGTTCCATTACACTGTGTAGGGGAGGCTCGACTCTGGCCAGAATGTCAGCACACATCTCTTCAAACTGACCTCTGCAGGGAGAAAGAGAATCTAAGTCTGATGTGATGTGTTTAGAGTGACGTGCAGATTAATGTGCAGCTAGAAACATGGCTGCACTGGGCTCCTACAAATAGTTTGCAAATGAGCATGGGGACAATAAGCAGGATAGGAAAATGGCTAAGTCTACAGTGGTGTGAGAAAGTATTTGGCCCACACCCGATTTCTCCTATTTTTGATTCTTTGTCACATTTAAATGATACCGATCTTCTGACTAATTTTACTATAAGATAAAGACAACATGAGGAAACACAAAATACAGCTTTGGTCATTTCAATTAATGAAGATAAAGATATAATCAAAACCTACAATCACCTACTTAAAAAAATTACTCCCCCCTCCCCCAAAAAAAGCTAATAACTGGCAGTAACAACTGCAATAAAACGTTTGTGATAACTTGTTTTTTACGTCACTGTAGAAGAATTCTGGCCCACTCTTTATACAGTGGTACCTTGTAACTGGACGTACCCTAAATTCGAAATATTTGAAACTAGACATCTAGTAACTTGAAACTAGAAATCTGTACCCTTCACCTTTTTTTTTTTTAATTCAATTTTACATTTTCGGCATTTAGCAGACACCTCTATCCAAAGCTTCTTACAGTACAGTTACAGTCTAAGCAATTGAGGGTTAAGGACCTTGCTCAAGGGCCCAACAGCAGAAACCCGGCAGTGGTGGGGCTTGAACCAGCAACCTTCCAATCACTAGTCCAGTACCTTAACCGCTAGGCTACAACGCCCTACAATTGCAGAATTGTTTTAATCCGGCTACACTGGAGGGTTTTCGAGCCTGATTTACCCTTTTAAACTTTTGCCACAATACCTCCATAGAATTTATGATTTTAACTGGGCCACTTCAAAACCTTTATTTTGTTTCTTTTAAGACATTCAGGAGTGGACCTGCTTGTGTGCTTTGGGTCACTGTCCTCCACTAAGCTTTAGGTCACAAACTGCTCCTTAACTCATTATCTTTGTCTCCAAAACATCCCACCTGCACAAAGTCTCTAATAAATTTGTTCCTAGTCTTGTTCATCCTCATCACCCCCAGTGAGAATCACTGCATCTTCATCTCTGCTACCTTCAGCTCCCTCTCCTTTCTTTTAGTCAGTGCCACTGCCTTCTTAGAACATACTGTATCAGCTTTACTGTCTTGTAAACTTTCCCTTTCACTCCAAATCCCTCCTTCCACACTACACCACTCTGCCTGCATTCTCTTCACCTCTCTACCACACTCTCTTTTACTTTGTACACTTTACCCCAGTTACTTCAACTTGTACAGGGTGTCCCCAACATGAACTGACATTTTAAATTTGCCGCCATTTTTTAGCGGCAAAACCTGAGTTAGAGATTTTAAAATTGCTGTCATTAGTAAACATTGAGGTTAAATCATGAAAAGGTACACAATCGAACAACGCATAAAAATGTTAAAAATTCACACTAAAAATGGTGATGTGAATTGGCCGCCCAGGTCATGTGATTTGACACCGTTAGACTTCTTTCTTTGGGGTTATCTTAAGGATAAAGTGTACACCAGCAAACCACAATCCATTGAGGACCTCAAAGAAGAAATTCGACACAACATTGCTGAAATTTTTCAGCAATTATGTCAGTCATGGAAAATGTCATCAAAAGAGTGAACATGTGCTGCCACAGTCAAGGGGGTCATTTGTCAGATGTTTTGTTTTATACATAACCTTCATGTCTTTACTTTTAAATAAAGCAAAAACATTAATGTTCAAATTAAAATGTGTTTTATTAAAAAATTATAAAAAAAATTATTAAAAAAAATGTCAGTTCATTTTGGGACACCCTGTACATCCACCTTCATCACCATAACAGCTGCACCTTTCCACTCTGTGCATTAGAGTTTCTTTTAATAGATTACCTGTTCAGACGCCCAGAGACGTCAATGTCATTCATAAAGCACTCAATATTAAGAGGCAGATCAGAGGAATTGGCACTCATGAGCTTTTTGAGTTTTTCACACTCCTGATAGAGGCGAACGAGAGCCCGTGGCTTGGACTTCACGTCTAGCTTGTACTTTTTTCCGAACTCCTCACAGAAATGGTTTACAAGCACTTCATCAAAGTCTTTACCTCCCAAATGAGAGTCAAATGCTGTAGCAAGAATCTGGTTGAGGTAAAGAAAACAATAAAATTACAAGCAAACAAAAACACCCATATTTATAGAGCTAGCACGCTTATATATCATGTCTGGTCTATTAGTGAAATACAAGAACAAACCTTCAGCTTGCCTTTATTAAAGGCACACACAGAGACCTGGTAGCCTGAATGGCCGAGATCTACAAACACCACATTCCTGGGCTTCTCCTCAGGGGCAGGGAGGTCCTGTTTGTAAATCCCATATGCCAAAGCCACTGCAGGAACAAGCCCACATTTCAATTAGTTTTCTGAGCTTTACTTGGAATCTAAGACAAGGTTCAGAACTTCTTCAGTGGAACCGTGACTTACCCGCAGTAGTTTCATTCATGAGCCGCAAACAGTTGAGTCCCGCAATCTGAGCTGCATCCATAACCGATCTCCTCTCGGCATCCGTGTAAACAGAAGGAACCTTAAACACATTTCAGACAAGCTGTTATTTTTTATTCATTAATTATATTCTTTTAAACATGCAGCATTCACTGATCTTGGCTCATTGGTCCAATGTGCTAAACCACCACTGCTATGATTCGGGTTTGAACTGCAGCAGTGCTATCTATGCAGATGTTTATTAGGATTTTAATGTCATCAGTTCACAAGCTTATATCGAACACAGTCATGGACAATTTAGTATCTCCAATTCACCTCACTTGCACGTCTTTGGACTGTGGGAGGAAACCGGAGCACCCGGAGGAAACCCACACAGACGGGAGAACATGCAAACTCCACACAGAGAGGACCCGGACCACCCCACCTGGGGATCGAACCCAGGACCTTCTTGCTGTGAGGCGACAGTGCTACCCACTTAGCCACTGCACAGATGTGATTGGCTATGTCTGTGTTCCTGCCTTCTGCCCAGTGAGCCCAGGTTGAATCGAGCCCACTGTGAGTTTGACATTGGAAAAGCCCAAATGGAAACAGTTTTGACAAATGCAGAAGCAGTCGGTGGACTCGTAGGGGCAAAACCTTTTTTTAATTTTAAATATTAATTATTTTAGCTTATTGCTGGCATGTATTTGGACAGACAAGCGATACTGTAATCTAAATCCAGAAATGAATGTGAAGCATTAGTCATTTAAATAACTAGTAACAAGCCTAAAATTCTATTTATGCATTTATCCAATTTTCTCCCAATCTAGTTGTATCCAATTACGCAGATGTACACTATACTGCCAAAAGTATTCGCTCGTCTGCTTTCACACGCATATGAACTTGAGTGACTCCCATTCTTCATCCATAAGGTTTAATATGATGTCGTCTCACCCTTTGCAGCTGTAACAGCTTCAACTCTTCTGGGAAGGCTTTCCACAAGGTTTAGGAGTGTGTTTATGGGAATTTTTGACCATTCTTCCAGAAGCACATTTGTGAGGTCAGACACTGATGTTCACAGTCTCCGGCCATCCCAAAGGTGTTCTATTGGGTTGAGGTCAGGACTCTGACTGTGCAGGCCAGTCAAGTTCTTCCACACCAAACTCGCTCATCCATGTCTTTATGGACCTTGCTTTGTGCACTGGTGCGCAGTCATGTTGGAACAGGAAGGGGCCATCCCCAAACTGTTCCCACAAAGTTAGAAGCATGAAATTGTCCAAAATCTCTTGGTATGCTGAAGCATTAAGAGTTCCTTTCACTGGAACTAAGGGGCCGAGCCCAACTCCTGAAAAACAACCCCACACCATAATCCCCCCTCCACCAGATTTTACACTTGGCACAATGCAGTCAGACAAGTACCGTTCTCCTGCAACCGCCAAACCCTGACTCATCCAACGGCTTGCCAGATGGAGAAGCGTGATTGGTCACTCCAGAGAACACGTCTCCACTGCTCTAGAGTCCAGTGGCGGCATGCTTTACATCACTGCATTCAACGTTTTGCATTGGCTTGGATGCAGCTGCTCGGCCATGGAAACCCATTCCATGAAGCTCTACACACTGTTCTTCAGCTGATCTGAAGTCCACATGAAGTTTGGAGGTATGTAGCGATTGACTCTGCAGAAAGTTGGCGACCTCTGCGCACTATGCGCCTCAGTATCCGCTGACCCCGCTCTGTCATTGTACATGGCCTACCACTTCGTAGCTGAGTTGCTGTCATTCCCAATCGCTTCCACTTCGTTATAATAGCACTGATGGTTGACTGTGGAATATTTAGTAGCGAGGAAATGTAACGACTGGACTTGTTGCACAGGTGGCATCCTATCACGGTACCACGCTGGAATTCACTGAGCTCCTGAGAGCGACCCATTCTTTCACTAATGTTTGTAGAAGCAGTCTACATGCCGAGGTGCTTGGTTTTATACACCTGTGACTATGGGAGTGATTGAACACCTGAATTCAATGATTTGGATGGGTGAGTGAATACTGTTGGCAATATAGTGTATCTCCTCTACTACTGCAGACTGTACCTAACATACAGTATGTTCCCTTTAAATGTGAGTTGCTTCTTTTCACCTGCAATTCACACAGACAGCAGTTTTATTTATGGAGTCATGCACTGATTTTTACTTTTCACTATCTCTGTGCAGGCCAAATTTACCATCCGAGGCCGCAATCACAGGAGTATTGAGAAATCCCTTTGATCCGCCCATCCTTAGACATAGCCAATCATGTCTGTGTAAACACTCTATTTGCACTGATGCAGACTTTTTATTATTTCATTATTGCCAACAATATTTCAAAGATACATGCCCTAACTGTTTGATTCCAGGCAGAAAGAAAAATACGAAAAGCAAACAATACATCACTCAAAAAATATAATTCGGTGGGTAAACAAAGAAACAGGCTTACTGATATAACACAGTCTGCCACTGGCTTTTTCAGAGCATTTTCTGCAGTCTCTTTCAGTTTGGTTAGAAGCATTGCTGTTATTTGCTCGATGCTAAACACCTTTTCCTCTTCCATGTACATAACCTGAAAATACAGATAACATTTAAATCATAGCAGTCACTTAATATTTACTACATTCAGTATTTCAAGATTTCAGTACATTTATTCAGCAAAGTTTTTACTACACAGTCCCCTCAATAACAACGTTTAGCGAATCCACATATAAGGAACTAAGATGCTGCAGCACTAGCCCACTACCACTGATTTGAGTCCCCAGCTGTGCTATTGGCTATCTCAGAAAGGTGAATGGCCAAGACCCCGCTATGGATCGGCTTCCTGTCCAAGGTAAGTTACTGCATTGCACCCAGACCCACCATGACCCTGATCAGGATGAAGGTGGTAAGACGTGACAATAAAATAAATAAATAAAATCTACATATATTTAACCGATCCTTGCAATTTATTCTAATCACTGCTTTACTTCCTTACTTAATGTGTATTTTATTTCTTTTATTTTTTTATTTTTTTTACTTCTATTTTATTTATGCATTTTCTCCCATTTTCTCCCAATTTAGTGTAGTCAGTTTGTCTTCCGCTGCTGGGGGATCCCTGATTGCAGTCGAGGTGGGTATATTGCTGCTCATGCCTCCTCCGACCCGTGCGCAGCCATTATTGGAACCCTTTTTCACCTATGCACTCTGCACAGGTGCCTCTCTATCTGCCAATCAGGGTCCTTACACAGCATTTGAAGACCCCACCCAGATAGTCCGGTCTTCACACCATAGCAGAACCGTGTCTGCTGCAGGCACTGCTAATTATGCCTGCTAAATGGTGCCCAGCCAACCGGTGGCAACGCAGTTTCAAACCGAGAATCTCTGCGCTGGTGTGCTAGCGGAATATCCCGCTGTGCCACCTGGGCACCCTTGTGTGTATTGATCCAGAACCATGAATAATGCAGAATAATGATCACATTTGCAGATAAACCACATCAGAGCATGTTGTAGCTATATAATGAAGTAGATTTTAGAACCAATGCCTTTTTGTACAGTTCATTTGGTCATTTAATTACGAAGGTTTCGAGTTGGTGGTCGAAAGGAGGTCTTTAAACAAACTCATTTCCATACTGGACAATGCATCACACCCCCTCCAGGACCTCCTAGTCAGACAGCGGAGCACCTTCAGTAACAGACTCATTCAGCTCCGCTGTAAGAAGGAACGATACAGGAAATCGTTTGTACCAACAGCGATCACACTGTATAACTCATCTCTACTGTGCCGGGACATCATTGCACACTGAGTCAATACCAGGACTATCAGGACAGACTCATGAAGCATGATCTGTCACTCTGTTTATGTCATTGCACATCTATTGATATTTAATGCACAGGACAATTTTTCTATTATATCACATATTGCATATATAATTATTACCTACCAACATTGTACTGTAATACTTACCTAATACTTACTTAATTTTTTATTTTATTTAATTTTATTTTCTCTAATGTACCTTAAGCTGTTGTAATACTTGACTTTCCCTCTGGGATTAATAAAGTGATCTATCTAATTACGATAATTGAGCTTGAATGTGTTGCATGCTCCTGGTCATCAGATGTGCACATTTTTTAAAAGAGAAAAAGGTGAAAATTATACAAATTTGTCAACAATCACAAAAAAATTTAAAAAGTAAAATGTTTCAGTCCATCACTGACCTTTATTCCTGTTGTTCCTATGGGCATTTGTGAAAGCTCATAAACAAGACTTGACTTCATTTTCTGAATAAATGGGTCTGAGAAAGCCCGGCCATGGAAACGCTTAAATCCCTGGACTGTGTTGTTACAGTTAGTCACCACCTGTGTATTAAAAATAATTATTAATAGTAAGCATTTCCAAGTAAAGGTAAAAATAAAAAGTAAAGGTTAAAAAAGCATGATTATTTTAGCGTATCTAATATGAACTCATACCTGGCTTTTTGCGGCTGCACCTATGGAGCGATTTCTCGGTCCGAAAGATACACATGCTCTGAAATCACAAAGATTACAATTACAATATTCATGTTCATTGTACAATTACAATATACAATGTATATGTTCTCAAATCTTATATAGCTTGTCTGCATCCCCACAACTGGCCATTCCCAAACTGTTCCCACAAAGTTGGGAGCATGAAATTGTCCAAAATCTCTTAGCATGCTGAAGCATTAGGAGTTTCTTTCACTGGAACTAAGGGGCCGAGCCCAACTCCTGAAAAACAACCCCACACCATAATCCCCCCTCCACCAAACTTTACACTTGGCACAATGCAGTCAGACAAGTACCGTTCTCCTGGCAACCGCCAAACCCAGACTCCAGAGAACACATCTCCACTGCTCTAGAGTCCAGTGGCGGCGTGCTTTACACCACTGCATCCAACGCTTTGCATTGCACTTGGTGATGTAAGGCTTGGATGCAGCTGCTCGGCCATGGAAACCCATTCCATTAAGCTCTCTACACACTGTTCTTCAGCTAATCTGAAGGTCACATGAAGTTTGGAGGTCTGTAGCGACTGACTCTGCATACTCTGAAGTTGGCAAGCTGATGCCTGTAAATGATGTCTCTTTACTTCTTAGATGTGCTTAGAAGGTGTAATAACAAGCAACTGAATACAATCAATTATATCTTCCATTCAACACTTTTTCATTCAATGGTTACACCACCTGAGGCACCTCAGGAATCTTTCTAAACCATAGCAAGTATGCTGACTCACAGCATCTCAGCGCCGTATGGTAGCGGTTCTGTTCAGGCCTTCAAAGCACTTTAGAGAGTGGTGTGCATCTTCAGGACTGCTCAACCCTCTCTGCATGATATTTATTAGGTCAGTGCAGGTCGGCCTGTTTAGCTTTTTTGGGCAAGCACTTCTGCACTTCATTTGCACACAACATATGACATTTGCACACTGATTAGATTTTTTTATATTGTAATGCACATAATTAATCTATGCATTTTTCCTGTTTTCATTTTAAAAATCTATTTATTTTTCTGTTTTCACTTCTCATATATTTTTTGGAATCCTGGAAGTCTTTTGTCCAGATTTGTAGTTTATTCCCTTTGTTTAGTATGTGATGCATTATGTTCCGACCGTACCTGTCCATGTGTTTACTGTTAGACCTAAATAGAATTTTTTCTAGCTTTGTTTATTGCTCTTCAAGTTTGTATGGCATATTTTAAATTTTGTTTGTTGTTGTTTTATTTCAGTCAACGCTAAACCATGAATTTCATTTTATTTTTGCTTTGGGTGTTGTTTTTGGGAATTATTGTGGTAATTATGTATGTAGAATTTGCAACAATATGCCCTTCGAATGGCCACCTTTGGGTTGTGTGTTGTGCCTCTGTTCCACTCAGGGTTGATATTAGCAGCAAATGGACACCCCCACATTAGTCATCCACACTTTCCATGTAATGTTAAAAACTATTGACAAGTATTTCAAGTTTTCAGTATTATCTTGCATTTTCAATCATATTTTTAACTTCTTCATAGTGGGGATAGTATTCAGCTTGTTAGTTTATCTATATCTTGTATGGTGATAAGGTTCTCTGGTAAAATATAGATTAAACGATGTGTGGTGTGGCTGTGTAGTGTAACACTAATCTCTTAAGCTTGGATGTTGGTACCGTGTCTTGTTAAGATAGCCAAGCCCCTAGTTGGGCGCTGTGCGATCAGGCCATATGGTATACTTACTCAGTCTGGTACAACTACTTGGCATTAGATGTGTTTCTTGGAGACAGAGGGCAACAGGATTTTGTGTTATACAGCTATCTATTACAAATACCTAAATCAGTGTGCACAATTTAATGTGTACAACTTGAATACTATCTAAAGACTGTATGCACACTGTAAACATATTGCATCACATACCATACATGTAAGGATTGTGTGGACATTGCAGTACAGTAACAGTGTAGTCCAACACAATGTACTTATAATACATACAATAATCTAGAGTAGGGATGTCAATGATGAATCATTGTTCGCTAACTGCTGTTGGTTAAAACGTCATTTAAATTAATTTCTGAGAGCTGCGGCTTGATTTGAACTGAGAGAGAAGCTACAGTGAGAGTTTAGGGTGCTGATCTGATACTCACCCTCACCCACCCTCAGTGCTGAGCACCAGCGATGTGTACAATCTCACTTAGAGAAAGCGCTGCCGTTCTAATCCAAACTGTATATTATTTAAATCATGAAAAGCGAAACTACTAAACATTAAAATCAGAAAAGAAGCTTTTTTTTGTGTCAGTATGGACTCTGAATGAATGTTAACATTACACATTGATCCACATGTACAAAGGTTATTATTATTATTTTACAAAAATAATGGGGATATTTTGCATCATGCTCCTGAGGATGCTCCGGAAAAACACCATACATGTGATTGATAGGAGTCATAATAATAATAATAATAATAATAATAATAATAAAATAATAATAATAATTATTATTATTAAGTCCAACTGATTTGTTGCCAGAATCTTCTAGAACATGTAACGTTAACTGTTTTCTAGACGTTGTGTTAAAAGTTCTAAATTGCGCCGAGCCACATTTATTAATTAATAAATTAACGTTTTATATATTTAAATTCTTTATCTTATCTTATCTAACGGTAACACTGTAGCTTCCCAAAGGCATAAATGCTAACTGGCAATGTATGCTATCCAATGTATGGCTACAGAGTCCCTACACTCGCGCCCTAGACGGTACATGACATAATAGGCTGTACACCCTACTTAGTGCACTACATCTTGCACAGGGAGTAATTTGGTATCCTGCCCCGGTTTTGTTCTTAAAAAATAAACCTAAAATCGAATTAGCTGTATTAACAGACACAGTAATAACGTAAACAAAACAATAAACAGTGCTATGTATTCAGTGTGTAGTGAATCATGAGGACTTACGGTGTGCAGCGGTCGCTGTATTCATTAGCTACAGTCTCAATGCCTCCTGCTCGGGCTACTGCGATATAGCAGTTCATAAAACCAACATCAAATCCCACCACAGACATCTTTATGAAATATTACTACGAACCGAAACACTGAACTAAGAACTATACTTAAGTGAAAGCTGAAAAGTCTGATATATAAAAGGTGAGATGTTTTAATTCAGCATCCCAGTCCGCATTCAATGGATGCTCCCTGAAGCCGGTGTGGAGCTGACTGGGTAGGGAGCATTACATCCGGTTCAGAGGTACACAGGCTGTCTGCCAAACCCCAGGCTAGCCTAGCATATTCATTATTTTATCTAGTTTAGTGGTTTGCAGAGTGGAGTCTGAGGACATGCGGGGTCCACAGTTGTTTTGACAACATTAAGCAGAATTATTGTTGAAATAAGCATATATTACAAATAATAAAACATGATTTTTGACTCTGGGAATGTACCCACATCATTGGTTAAAATGGAGGGTTAAGTCATCTGCTGTTTCTAAATAGACAGGCTGGCAAACAAAGAAATGAAAAGTGCTAAGCAATAAAATGTGGAATCTGTTTGTCATACCTAAGCACCCGAATACAGACTTATTTTGTTTATTAATAGTATTAGAGTCAGAATCAATGATAATAATAATAATAAGACTTATTGATTTGTTGCCTGAATCTTCTAGAACACCTCCACCGTGTAACGTTAATACTGTTTTCTAGATGTTGTGTTAAATGTCCTAAATTGCACCGAGCTACATTTATTAATAATAAGAAATATTAAGGAATTTTTGTTGTGGATCTTCTCTGTCTTATCTCAACTACTGACAAAACAGCAACATTCTAGCTTCCCAAAGGCATAGAAATGCTGACATGCAATGTATGCGATCCGGGCAATTATTATTACAACATTAAGCAGAATTAATGTTGAATTAAGCCAATAATAAACATGATTTTTTTTTTACTCTATGCAGGTACCCACATCATTCGTTGGTTAATGCTCAAGTGTTAAGTCATCTGCTGTTTCTAAATAGCCAGATTGGCAAACATAAAGAAATTAAGCAATGCAGTGCTAAGCAATAAAAATGTGGATTCTGTTTGTCAAACCCAAGCACCCGAATACAGACTTATTTTGTTTATTAATAGTATTAAAGTCAGAATCATTATTAAGAATAATAATAAGAAGACTTATAATTAAGTCCAATTGATTTTTTTTGCCTGAATCTTCTAGAACACCTCCACCATGTAACGTTAATACTGTTTTCTAGACGTTGTGTTAAAAGTCCTAAATTGCACTGAGCTACATTTATTAATAAATGAATTTCCATTGTACATCTTTTAATTCTCTGTCTTGTCTCAACTACTGACAAAACAGCAACATTCTAGCTTCTCAAAGGCATAGAAATGCTGACATGCAATGTATGCTATCCAGACAATTATTATTACAACATTAAGCAGAAAATTATGTTGAATTAAGCCAATAATAAACATGATTTTTTTACTCTATGCAGGTACCCACATCGTTCGTTGGTTAATGCTTAAGTGTTAAGTGATCTGCTGTTTCTAAATAGCCTGATTGGCAAACATAAAGAACTTAAAAGTGCTTAAAAGGTTTTGTTATATGTGTGCACCTAAATAGCATTTATTTATTTCAGTAATAGTGTTTGTCTATTTTGATACCAAAACCGTGTAGTACCCTGTGCTACGATGTAATTAGTTACCCTTCTGTTCTTCGTTATTGCTTTAAGTGGAGAAAAATGCTTAGTGATAAAGATATTTAAAAATCTGCTGTACCCTAGCAGTTAAGGTACTGGACTAGTAATCAGAATGTTGCTGGTTCAAGCCCACCACTGCCCTTAAGGAAGGCCCTTAACACTCAACTGCTTAGACTGTATAGTGTAAGTCACTTTGGATAAAAGCGTTTGCTAAATACTGAAAATATAAATGCTGTTATGTTATTGTTATTATAATACTATTTTCCTAGAATTGAAGGAATGTAAATTAAAAAAAAAATGTTCAAAAATTGCTTTATTGTCAAAAACTGCAATATGTACAGGACATACAGAGGATTGAAATTTCGTTACTCTCTGACCCATGGTGCAACATTACACATTAATTAACAATAAACCTATAATAAAAGAATAAAAATTGAATAAGAATAAACGCAAAATATATACACTGACAAATATGAAAATATAGAGGTAAAAATGACCACCTGAAGAATTATAAAAAATTATAAAAAATAGAAGTTCCATAAATAAAAAGGCATTTAAAGTGGCAGTGCAGATTATGAAGTCTTTGTTAGAAACCAGTTTAATTACGACGGCAGTTCAAAAAACGATTTTGTTATATTATAGATTACGTTTAAAGTGATATATGCGTTGGGAAGATAAAAGGATGTAAGTTTTGGTATTGATGGGGGGGGGGGTTAGGTTCGTGAGAGAGGGGGCAGAACAGGAAGCGAGTTGAGGATCCTGACCGCCTGGCGGATGGTGCTGTCCCTCAGTCGGCTGGTCTTGGCCCGGAGACTCCGCAGTCTCCTTCCTGATGGCAGCAGACTGAAGAAGCTGTGTAGTGGGTGGGTGGAATCACCTGCCATGCAGAAGGCTTTTCGGGTGAGGCGGGTGTTGTGAAGTTCGTGGAGGGTGGGAAGAGAGGTGCCAATGATCTTCTCAGCTGCTCTCACTATGCGTTGGAGGGTCTTGCGACAGGACGCGGTGCAGGCGCCGTACCACACAGTAATGCAGCTGGTCAGGACACTCTCGATGGTACCTCTGTAAAAGGTACACATGATGGGGGCTGGAGCTCTGGCTCTTCTCAGCTTACGGAGGAAGTAGAGACGTTGATGAGCCCTCCTGGCTAGAGATGTTGTGTTATTAGTCCAGGAGAGGTCCTCAGTGATGTGCACACCCAAGAACTTGGTGCTGTTCACCCTTTCCACAGCAGCACCGTTGATGGTCAGAGGAGCATGTTGTGTGCATGATCTTCTGAAATCCACGACAATCTCCTTAGTTTTTTCAGCGTTTAAGGAAAGATTGTTGTGTTTGCACCACTGGGACAGGTGACTCACCTCACTCCTGTAGTTTGTCTCGTCATTGTTCTTTATGAGACCCACCACAGTCGTGTCGTCCGCGAACTTGATGAAGAGGTTGGAGCTGTGCAATGGTGTGCAGTCGTGGGTTAGCAAAGTGAATAGGAGAGGGCTCAGCACACATCCTTGGGGAGCCCCCGTGTTCAGAGTGATGGTGTTGGATGTGTTACTGCCGACCCGTACTGCCTGTGGTCTTCCAGTCAGGAAGTCCAACAGCCAGTTGCACAGTGAGGTGTTCAGCCCCAGCCTGTCGAGTTGGAGAATAAGCTGTTGGGGGATGATCGTATTGAATGCAGAGTTGAAGTCTATGAATAGCATTCGTACATATGAGTCTTTAGAGTCCAGATGAGTGAGGGCTGAGTGGAGGACAGTGGAAATGGCGTCATCAGTCGATCGGTTTGACCGATATGCAAACTGAAAGGAGTCCAAAGCAGGGGGGAGGACCGATTTGATGTGTTGCATGACTAGCCGTTCGAAACACTTCATGAGGATGGGGGTGAGTGCAACTGGGCGGTAGTCATTAAAACAGGAGGGCGATTAATACATATACATGTATTAATAAGAACATTCAAAGTGTGCTAACATTTTCCACATTTTCCATCTGCTAATCATAAGTGACTAAGGTGCATTACTTATAAACAAAGACAAAAATGTAATTTCATGAATACTTGCTTAATGTCTAACATTTGAAGTACTCAGTTTACTCACATTAAGGCTATAAATATAAATCGTGGGACAGTGGTAGCCTAGTGGGTAGAGCTTTGGGCTATCAACTAACAGATTGAGAGTTTGAATCCCAGCTCTGCCATGCAGCCACTGTTGGGCCCTTGAGCAAGGCCCTTAACCCTTCCTGCTCGAGGGGCGGCGCACGATGGCTGACCCTGCGCTCTGACCCCGACTTACAAACAAGCTGGGATATCCGAAGATAGAATCTTGTTGTACTGTTTGTCTGTATGTGTATATACTGTATAACAAATAAAGGGATTATTCTTTTATTCTTCCAAATTATTAAAAAAAAATCTGTTTCACATTTTTATTTATTCTTTCAAAACCACCAATGAAAAATTATTCTATTTGGCATTTGTCTTAAATTTAATACAATGTTCTGATAACAAATTATAGAATCAGCAAGACATTTTTGAGTGAAAAGTTGAATCTTTGAAAATGTGCTTGATGTTCTTAGTTTTTATAACAGGTGAACATATTATAATGGGTGAGAATTTAATCACGTCAATGAGTTTCGTATGAGAAGATCAAAGGAAATCTGATATTTTATACAAATAATTTAACATTTATTATTTACTTTTCAGTAGCGTTTTATAAACACTGATCAATTGACCAATCATCGACATGCCATTTTAAACTACCAGCCAATCGCAGAGCAGAAGGCGGGATTGTCGGAAAGCGGGTAGGAACTAAAAGCGTGACCCGGAATTAGAGCAGGTCCGCAGAGCGTCATACCTCATCATCATGAGCGCTCAGAGTTTAATTTTTAAAAGGAACCAGACAATATTAACAAGGATAATCAATCACACACTACGTAAAGAGAAAACAGGTTCTCATCCTTTATTTCTGAAGAGGAGACTTTCACAAGCGCCCGTTTTGCGGTACGCGTGTACAGATGATTCGGGGAGGTCATATTACATCACGACTCCTATATTCTATGTGAACGCTGCCCCTCATATAGGACATGTGTACTCTGCTGTCACTGCTGACTGCCTACACAGATACAAGATCCTACAGGGATTCAGCTCCAGGTTTGCTACAGGTATGTCTAACAGTGTGGATATTTCAAAAATCATATACATCCATCCACAGAGGAGCACACTGGGGGTATATGGGGGGCCAGTGGGTGAGAGGTTGGGGCTGAATGGTTCACAGTGGCTATACACTGATCAGCCATAACATTAAAACCAACTCATTGTTTCTACACTCACTGTCTATTTTATCAGCTCCATTTAGGTGGTGGATCATTCTCAGCACTGCAGTGACACTGACATGGTGCTGGTATGAGAGGATCAGACACAACAATGCTGATGGAGTTTTGAAATACCGTGTCCACCCACTGTTCACTCTATTAGACACTCATACCTAGTTGGTCCACTTTGTAGATGTAAAGTCAGAGACGATCGCTCATCTGTTGCTGCTGTTTGAGTTGGTCATCTTCTAGACCTTCATCAGTGGTCACAGGACGCTGCCTCCAGGTGCTGTTGGCTGGATATTTTTGGTTGGTGGACTATTCTCAGTCCAGCAGGGACAGTGAGTGTTTAAAAACTCCAGCAGCGCTGCTGTGTCTGATCCACTCATACCAGCACAACACACACTAACACACCACCACCATGTCAGTGTCACTGCAGTGCTGAGAATGATCCACCACCTAAATAATACCTGCTCTGTAGTGGTCCTGACCATTGAAGAACAGCATGAAAGGGGGCTAACAAAGCATGCAGAGAAACAGGTGGACTACAGTTAGTAATTGTAGAATTACAAAGTGCTTCTATATGGTAAGTGGAGCTGATAAAATGGACAGTGTGTGTAGAAGCAAGGAGGTGGTTTTAACGTTATGGCTGATCGATGTATTTTCATAATATTAAATCTGTGGTTTGTTAATTCTCTAAAATTTTATTTAACTGACAAAAGTAGAAAGGAAAGCTGCCAGTATCCAACTGCATCTTTTCATCTGCACGAGGCGAGATTATACAGGGCTCAGTCTCGCACATGGAGAGTCACACACCTTCTTCTTCCTCGGCCTTTGTCCCGTTCAGTTGCGGGGTCGGCTCTCGGCGGATCATGATCCGCGAATCGATTTGGCAAAATTTTTTACGCCGGATGCCCTTCCTGACACGACCCTCCCTATTTTATCTGGGCTTGGGACCGGCACTACAATTCACTGGTTTGTGCATCTAGCGGCTAGGTGCATATAGGACAATTTAGTGTCTCCAATTAGCCTGGTGGCATGTTTTTGGACTGTGGGAGGAAACCGGAGCACCCGGAGGAAACCCACGCGGACACGGGGAGAACATGCAAACTCCGCACAGAAAGGACCCGGACCGCCCCACCAGGGTATCGAACCAGGACCTTCTTGTTGTGAGGCGACAGTGCTACCCACTAAGCCACCATGCCACCCCATGGAGAGTCACACACTAATTTCCATTATCTTCTGTCTGTGCATGCACCATCGATCAGCCGGCCGAGTTTGTAATTGCCTGAGGAATCTTCTCTGGCACCCAGCCAGAAAAGCCAATCATTACAGTATGTCAGCTCTGGTGTGATAGCATGTTTTACCGCTGTGCCACCTAAGCGCCCTTGTAAACAGATATATTGTATGATTACTGAACATGACCAGAAACTCTTACCTTGAATGTGAAAATTCAGAAGCTATAGTTCATCCATAATCTAGAATCATCTTTTAATAATCAATGTCTGCTTTTGGCCATTTGAAGCTGTTTGCTGGATTTCTTGGTACCTATTTTTTTATGGCAGCAAATAGTCAGAAGGCACTTGGAATAGTAAAGGGCAGGAATACGCTCAGGATCCTAGGGGCAGTTTATAGTAGCCAGTCCACCACCATTAGCATGTTATGGGAGTGAGGAAACTGGAGGGAGAACATGGCATTAATGGCATTTAGCCGACATTTTTATCCAGAGTGACTTACAGTTGTGACTACATACAGTGCAAACAGTTGAGGCCTTGTTTAGGGACCCAGTACTGGCTACTTGGCAGTGGCAGGGCTTGAACCAGCAATCTTTTGATCACTAGTCCATTACCTTAACCTTGAATTTTCTATTTATTCCACAGGCACTGATGAGCATGGGCTGAAAATTCAACAGGCAGCTGGCACAGCTGGTAAAGAGCCCCTGACTTTCTGTACCGAGGTGTCAGACAGATTCCGTCATGTCTTCAAGAGTTGCGCCGTTTCATACACCGACTTTATTCGAACCACAGAGGACAGCCACTGGCGAGCGGTGGAACATTTCTGGTCCACCCTGCTCAACAAGGGCTGGATCTATAAAGGCACATATGAAGGCTGGTACTCCACACCTGACGAAAGCTTTCTCACTCCCGGTCAGGTGACTGACAGCACAGACTCAATGGGCAGAGCGATTAAAATCTCCACAGAAAGTGGCCATAAGGTATTTGACAATTTTACATCACCACTCTGTGCTGGTCACATTATTAATGTTCTGACATTTATAAGTTTTTGTTTTAAATACACATCCAAATCAGAAGAAGCTGTGACAGTATGGACTTTTATTTAGAACCGTATGAATCCAAGTCAAGTCTGGTCAATATACAGTACATCCATTTCTGCGTTTCAGACCCGAGTTCATACTGTCTGGAATAAAATGTAAGAAACGATTATTATTTGTACTTTCCATACTGTCCCAACTTTTTCTGATCTGGGGTTGTAAAATCTACAGTATATAGCAGAAAGTCATATTGTCTTAAACCACATCTGGCAAAAAAACCCAGATTTAAGGGATATACAGTGGTACCTTAAAATTCGATGCCAATTGGTTCTGTGAGTGGCGTCAAGTTTTAAAGGCGTTGAGTTTTAAGGTATTTTTTCCCATAAGGATGTATGTGAAATCTGTTAATGCAATCCATGGTCCAATGGAACTGCATATATTTTAGGCTAATGTAAAATAATGGGGTTGTTTTTACACTTATACACTGAAAATAACAAATATAATATAAAAAACACTGAAATACAATTGAAAACAGCTAAAAAATTTTATTAAAAAAAACAATAAAATCTGCACTTTACCTTTACTTCTTTATTGTTTCCTTACACTTCTTAATCGTGGAGATGTTTGATCTTGGAATACTGTATTGCGTTCAGTAAAGGCACATTCACATGAGAAGTGACAAAATAGCCGCTCAGGTGGCGCAGGGGTAAAGTACGCTAGCGCACCAGAGTTGGGGTTTCGAATTCATCGTATCAAATCTCAGCTCTGCCTTCCGACTGGGTTGGGCGGCTGCATGAACAACGATTGGCTGTTGTTCAGGGTTAGGGGTTAAAAAAAGTTGGATCATAGGTCCTCATAACTGGTACAACTGCGGCCCCTGCTGGCTCACTGATGGCGCCAGCACAGGGCTGAGGAATAATGCTGATGGGGGTTGTGGCCCTCCATACACAGTGCCCGTCAGTGTATGAACTCGACTCGTGCAGGTGAAAAATGCAGTCTGTACTGACTGTACGTGCCGGAGGGGGCGTATGTCAGTTGAGAGGCGTCCTCAGTCAGCAGTGAAGGGTTGAATCAGTATAGAGGACACAATCGAGTAATTGGACATGACTAGATTAGGGGAGAAAATTGGGAAAAAAGTGGGAAAAATTATAAATAAAAAACAAAACAAAAAAAGGAAGTGACAAAATGGCTGTGCCGTTATTTTCTTTGGAGTGTGCTGGTGCACATAGCTTAACATGACTTATTGTACTAAAACGAGCGAGATAGCTAACTTATGAGCAGTAATAATTAAGAGAAGTTTCATGTTCACATGTTCTTTTAATACATTGTCACATCAAGCTTTTTTTTACGATAAGCGTTTTAGACTCTCAGAAAAGCTAATTCTCCCCCAAGCTATAACACAAGTTTAAAAGTAAAACAGTAAGGAAAATCCAGCTAAACACAGATACATGTAGATGCTTTCAGAGTGAGTTTGACGGTTATTTCACACAAATGCAGATTTGTCTCATATTCACACTTTGATGATGTTGTACTGCACTGCTCAAGCCAAGAGTTGAACAAAGCGGCGGCTGTTCATTGTTAATTTGAAATTAGATAAAAAAAAAAAAAAAATAGCTGAACACGTTGAGTTTAAGGGTACAAATCTCTTACGAAGTGCGTTGAGTTTCAAAGATTTTGTGTTTAGGGGACGTCGAGTTACAAGGTAACATGTTTTATGCAAGTAAAAAAAAAAAACTGGTCAATTTTTGTTCCTGTGATTTATTCCAAGTGGAAATGAGCTAACGTCCCTCTACAGGTAACAAATATTTATACATGGTTTTCCCCAACCGTCCCAATACAACCATGGCTACTTCAAATTGGTATGAACGAATGGACTGGCACCATGACCAGGGTGTGTTCCTGCTTTGCGCCTTGTATTTCTAGGTAGTGCAGGACCCAAGGCAACCCTGACCAAGATTAAACAGATTCTAAAAATAGAAGCAAATTGATACTTTTTGGGGTGGGTAATATTGCTTATCATTGTAGCATCACTGCAAAAGTAATGTAGTAACACCAAGAAAAACTCTGTGATAACCTGTTGCATTATTTTCAGGTGGAGTGGATGAAAGAGGAAAACTATCTTTTTCGCCTGTCAGGTTTTCAAGACAGGTTAAGGGAGTGGTTACAATCAAACCCGAAAGCTATTCAACCAGAAAAGTTTTACAACATCGTGCTTCAGTGGTTGGAGAACGATCTACCTGATTTATCTGTGTCGAGACAGAGAAGTCGTCTGCAGTGGGGCATTCCAGTTCCAGGAGATCCTGAACAGACCGTCTACGTGTGGCTGGACGCACTGGTGAACTATCTTACTGTTGCGGGTTATCCGGAAACTCACTCGCACTGGTGGAGCGTGGTCCATCACGTCGTCGGAAAAGACATCCTAAAATTTCATGCCATATACTGGCCTGCGTTTCTCTTAGCTGCTGAACTGCCCCTGCCTCGGGCTATTTACGTGCACTCCCACTGGACCGTGCAGGGCAAGAAAATGTCCAAGAGCTTGGGAAACGTAGTAGATCCTGTTGAGACATCGCAAAAGTTCACGGTGGACGGCTTCAGATACTTTCTTCTAAGACAAGGGGTTCCAGATACAGACTGTGATTACGATGATGACAAGGTGGTCAAGCTGTGCAATAGCGAACTAGCTGACTCTTTGGGTGGTCTTCTCAATCGCTGCACAGCACCCTCTCTAAATCCTGAGCAGGTGTATTCTCACTTCTGCAGCACCTCCTTTCCAAAGGAGGCCAGAGGAAGAGCCGTGCCAGAGGATTACAGGATGATAGAGGCCGTGTCAGGGCTTCCAGCTTTGGTCAAGGAACACTTTGAAAACCTGCAGGTGTACAAAGCATTGGAAGCGATCAGTGCTTGTGTGCGTCTTACCAACGGGTTCATTCAGAGACACGCTCCGTGGAAGCTTAACTGCAGTGACGCAGAGGACAAACGCTGGCACGACACCATACTGCATGTGGCCATGGAATGTCTTAGGATCTACGGGATTCTTCTGCAGCCGGTCACACCAGGGCTAGCCGATAAAATTTTATGCCGGATAGGAGTACAACCTGGTGAAAGAAGCTGGGATCACGCGCTAGATTTTCTGTCTAAGTACGATCGACGAGACTGTCCTTACGAAGGAAGGAAGCTCGGTCCTGACACAGGAGTGCTTTTCAATCGAATTGAAAGAAGCAAACCGAAAGGCAACACTCCAAAACCAGGAAAACGATAACACACACATCGAGAGTTCTTAAGATGCTAATATCATTTGTACTTTGCTGTTTATACTATGACTATTCAACCCAGACATTGGAGTTAGTTGTTTTAGTGGGACAACAGCTACCATATTTGCCAAAAGACTCCTAGGTAGGCGTCATAATTCTATAATTTTTTCCATTTTTCAACTAACCCTTGCAGCTGAATAAAAGCCTCAAAGACAAAATGTGTCAAAATAGAGATCAGTGCATGACCTCGTACGTGCTACTGATGCCTGTGTATATCCGCCTCATGCAGGGAAAAGAAGCGGTTAGCAGGTGTTGGAGGTGTAAAAATCATCAACGTTTAAAGGCTACACAATATTCACTATTCATTATAATTCTTTCCTGAGTAATACTGAAAGTAAATTATTGCAAGAAGGCGTTTGCTGATCAGTTTCTGGTGCGGCAAGCCCCATGACATTTGCGCCTTAGGTCAAAATTTACTATTTAAATGAGCGGAAAAGCTGTGTCTATTGCTCAGTTATTATTATTTTTTTAAATCAGTTGCTTCCGTGTTTAGTGGTTGCCACTCCCTTATGGTTACCCCCTCCTTATTTTATCCAGACTTGAGACTGTCACTGAGAGTGTATGTCCCAGTGACTAGGCTGTTCGGCCACCCCCCTCTTCCCAGACACAGTTAATTTAAGGTTAGACATAGTCTGTGCAGACGCTCGACCGGCTGATAGTAAAGCTGAAATTCAAAACCCACATTTCAATGGCACCCAGGTGGTGCAGCAGGATATTCCACTAGCACACCAGCGCCGAGATTCGGAACTCCTCGGTTCGAAACTCGGTGTTGCCACCGGTCGGCTGGGCGCCATCTAGTGGGCACAATTGGCAGTGCCTGCAGCAGACACGTTTCTGCTAGGGCGGGATGACCGGACTATGTGGGTGAGGCCTTCAAACGCTGTGTAAGGACTGATTAGCAGATAGAGAGGCGCCTGTGCAGAGTGCATGGGTGAAAAAGGGTTCCGCAAAGGGCTGCACGCGGGTCGGAGGAGGCGTGAGCAGCAATATACCCACCTCGACTGCAATCAGGGATCCCCCAGCAGCGGAAGACAAACTGACTACACTAAATTGGGAGAAAATGGGAGTAAATGCATAAATAAAATAGAAAAAAAACAAAAAGAACCCACATTTCAGCGGTAGTGGACAAGGTGTGATTTTCCACTGCGCCACCCTTCCACCCCGTCTGTTTTTTAAAAATGTATATGTAGGGTTATACCTTACTAATTAAACAATTCCTGTGTAAATAACATATTAACAGGGACTTCATCCTTTCTGATTTGAATGGTGATGCCACCAACTATATAATAGAAGAAGAATTGTTGCCCCTGCTCTTTGGGTGGGAGTATCAACATGCCTGTCTCTGCAGTTATTTAAGCAGTGAAGGCATCCAAGCATGATGACCGGCTAATGCTGATCAGTCATGTGATCAGGGAGACTGGGAGAAAACTGGGGGTGTAAATTGGCTGTGTCTAAAATATGAAGGAATGAGGTATAAAATACCAAAAAATAAGCAGTAACAGTAACCAAGATCAATACATGTCTGATAAAACCTCTATAGATAACAATTTAAGCAACGTCCTACCTGTGACTGATGGTTGTATGGATAAATATCAAAAGTAGAACCTGATACACAAAAGTCTACTTGTTATTAATATAAGCCTCCTTGCTGAAAAGGGGAATGTCGGACACCAGATAGTTGGCTCATCAGCTACAATATGGATAAAGGGAGCTTGAAGCTGGAAAAGTTGCCCAAGTTTCATACCTGAAAATACAAATATACACTGCCTGGCCAAAAAAAATGTCACACACACTAATATTTCGTTGGACCACCTTTAGCTTTGATTACAGCACGCTTTCGCTGTGGCATCGTTTCCACAAGCTTCTGCAATGTCACAACATTTATTTCTGTCCAGAGTTGCATGAATTTTCCCACAAGATCTTGTATTGATGATGGGAGATTTGGACCACTGTGCAAAGTCTTCTCCAGCACATCCCAAAGATTCTTAATGGGGTTCAGGTCTGGACTCTGTGGTGGTCAATCCATGTGTGAAAATGATGTCTCATGCTCCCTGAACCTTTCACAATTTGAGCCCAATGAAACCTGGCATTGTCATCTTTGAATATGCCCGTGCCATCAGGGAAGAAAAAATCCATTGATGGAATAACCTGGTCGTTCAGTATAGTCAGGTAGTCAGCTGACCTCATTCTTTGGGCACATAACGTTGCTGAACCTAGACCTGACTGACTGCAGCAACCGAAGATCATAGCACTGCCCCCACAGGCTTGTACGGTAGGCACTAGGCATGATGGGTGCATCACTTCAGCTGCCTCTCTTCTTACCCTGTTGCACCCATCACTCTGGAACAGGGTAAATCTGGACTCATCAGACCACATGACCTTCTTCCATTGCTCCAGAGTTTAATCTTTATGCTCCCTCGCAAATTGAAGCCGTTTTTCCCGGTTAGTCTCACTGACAAGTGGTTTTCTTAAGGCTACACAGATGTTTAGTCCTGATCCCTTGAATTCCCTTCACATTGTGTGTGTGGAAATGCTCTTACTTTCACTATTAAACATATCCCTGAGTTCTACTGGAGTTTTTCTACCATTTGATTTCACCAAACGTTTAAGTGATCGCCGATCACGATCATTCAAGATTTTTTTCCGACCACAATCCTTCCTCGAAGATGATGTTTCCCCACTGTCCTTCCAATTTTTAATAATGTGTTGGACAGTTCTTAACCAGATTTTAATTTCAATCTCCTTAGATGTTTTCTCTGCTTGATGCATGCCAATAATTTGACCCTTATGAACCAGATTAAAATTTTTTCCACGACCACACGATGTGTCTTTTGACATGGTTGTTTAACAAATGAGAAGCTACTCACTGCATCAGTTAGGGTTAAATAACTTGTTGCCAGCTTAAACAGTCACCCATGCAGTAATTATCCAATGGGAGGCTCAAACAAAATATAAAAAAAGGACATTATTTTTTTTAATGAGAATACACGAAACTGAAACATTTTACAAAGTGAAATAAAATTAAAAAAAGAAAAAAAAACTTGCATTCTTCTTCTCTTCTGTATTTTTTACATGAAGTACTCCTTTGCTAGTTCACAGTGCCACCAATCAGAGGGTTAACTTCTAGAAACAGCACTGTGGTCAGATTACACTGTCCTTCAAGCTTTTTAGCCCGAAGTCCGGCCCTGTCACTTTGAAGTCCCCAGCTTGCAGATCCGTACACCATGAAGCCTGGAGTTGAGCTGTCCATTTCAGAAAGGCCCATGTGTGACTTGCACTTAGTAATATGAGCTTGTGTTCTGTCCAGGTTGTGTATCTGTGGAGAAAAGAATTGGTCAGAAGTTGCTTATATGTAGATCACATGGCCAGGGTACCATCCCTAATGAGACTAGACGTCTGATGTACCCGCACCCTGATGTACAAAACTGCATGTAAAATGTGTGCATGCCAAATGGTATCATTACATTATGGATGCAGTTGGGTAGAGAGCCAAAAATGACACATGAGTAGTGTAAAAAAACAAACAAAAATGATTGGCTTTGTCTGAGAGTGGGCAGGCCGAAGGGATTCCTTGTTACTGCTACAATTGCAGCTTCTGCTGGCTGGTTGGTGGTGAATAATGGAGACCAGTGCATGATTCTATGGGTCTGTTCGAAAACCTAGTGAGCTGCCTTACTGTCTTACTGTCTACATAGGCAGCTGCCTCAGTAGAGAGGATTCTAATAAGTCATTGACTTATAAGTCAGGTTATTCAAACGCACTATGTAGACAGCGATAACATCGGGTTTCGCTTACTAAGCTAACACAGTTAGCATCATGCCATTCAAACCAATGGGATGAGGTGGCACAACGCGCTAGCATGTCAAATAACATCTCCCTCTGTGTACTGAAAACGGTTAAACTGTCCCTGACAAGCCCGAACTTGCAAATAAAAACACTTGTACAAGTTTATACCAATTAAAAATCAATAATAATTTATTTACGTTTGAAAATAACTTAGTTCGGTTCTCCGCACCATCCACCATGTTTTTTATTTTTCTGTGAGAAAAGTTGTGCCGCAATGAATGCTGGGATTGCCTTGGCCGCTAAGGCAGCATCGGATGCTCACTTGTTCTTGAGTCAAAATAACGTTGAAATTTTAAGATACATTAGTAGACAGCATATTAAAGCATCTAGGTTTCGAACAGCCTACTTCACTGGGGCGTGCATAGAATGACATAAAATGCTGTCTATGTAGAGGGCTCCCTAGGTTTTCCAACACACCCTATATGTGCTACTTGATGCCTGAGTAAATCTGCCTCATGCAAGGAAAAGAAAAAGCAGTTGGCAGGTGTCAGAGGTGCCGTGTCTTAGGTACGGCCCTCCTCAGTCAAGGTAGGAGTCTTCAGCATTAGAGTAGATACAAATGGGTAATTGGATATGATTGAATCAGGAGAAAAAGGAAAAATGAACAAGCACATGAGAAAGAATGCAAAAAGTACACATCAAAACACTCAAGACAGTGGTACAAATGGTAAGCCTATTCATAAAACATATTTGAAAGAATCTGGGCGTTTACTTAGATTTAATTGGCTGATAAAAATGTAGGCAGTCATGCTCAATTTCAGCATTGTTCATAGAAGAAGGTTTGCCTCGCATCAATTCTCATTAGTGATGATGTCTGGCCCGGATGATTAACTTCCATATTGACACAGGTCATAAAAATGTCAATGCCTTCAGGCTAAAACCAAGGAGGTGGGTGGGTAAGCTTACTTGAGAGTTGCTGTTGGAGCTGTCTGACCAGAGCTGCAGTCTGTTGCTGCTGTTGTGTCTGCTGCATGCCCTGTCGAGGAAACTGATACACACAGCCACATGAATTCAAGGTTCTTTAAAAAAATTTTTTTTAGGTCATTATAGTTTGAATGTTCGGTTGCCAGGTCAAAGGAACTGAATTAGTTTTGATAATGAGCTAATTAAACTAAATAAGTTGAAAAATGATGACTGATTTCATTAGATAGTTTCAGAATAATTGGTACAGCCTGTGAGTCATATGCTTTATCTCACTGATATTTAACCTTTAAACTAAGTCATTAAGTTCCCTGAGGGGAAAAATTAATTACTGACAACCCTAGTAATTCTTAGAAACACAACTGAATCAGGTTCTACGGAAGCGTATTGCTGCTCCACAGATAAAAAAAAAGCCGTCAGTATGTTGTTATAACAAGAAAATGATGTCGTTAAAACGAGAAAAGGATGTCATAACGAGAAAAGTTCATTACCTTAAATGCTGCATAGCTGATGGAAGTGTATCTGCTGATGGAGAGACAGTTTGCACACATGCATGATGCTGTAGCTTGTGTAACCTTGCAGCTTGGCGTGCTGATCAAGATTCTCCTTTAGGAACAACAACAATGTCTAAACTTTAATATTCAACATCTGTCTGACATTCGGCATTCCAATCTAAATAAGTGGTCGAAAAAAACACCCAAGACCTTCTTATTTTATGATTTCTTACATGAATGAAAATAGTTAACATATTATTACAGAAAGGTTATAATGAAACCGTTTATCAAGCTCCCACTTCATCCAATGAGTTAGGTACCGTCATAAAACTAACTAAGAAACGTAGGAAACATTTACTCTGCACTTATCCAGACAAATAAATTCATTTAAATCTTGTATGATTTGATGAATTAATGTCAAACAATTTCTACACAAACACGTCAATGTTTCTCACCTACTACACAAACCTTATTTTTTGAAATAACATAGTATTTATTTTACATTACATTTAAATAAAAATCAATAATTCTGTAATAAATTTATTTCAAATATACAAATTATATTTCCAAAAATACAAATCATACAAGATTTAAATGGATTTATTAGTCTGGATAAGTCTCCTACGTTTCACCGTTAGTTTTATGACGATCCCTAACTCATTAGATGAAGTGGGAGCTTGATAAACGGTTTCATTATAACCTTTCTTTAGATAAATAGACGTAATCTTAAAAATTAACATAAAATTGTTTTTGTAGTATGTTGACTATTTTCATTCGTGTAAGAAATCATAAAATAAGAAGGTCTTAGGTGTTTTTTCAACCACTTATTTAGATCGGAATGCCGAATGTCAGACAAATGTTGAATATTAAACTAAGTTTAGACATTGTTGTTGTTCCTAAACAATCTTGATCGGCAAGCCAAGCTGCAAGGTTACACAAGCTACAGCATAATGCATGTGTGCAAACTTTCTCTCCATCAGCAGATACACTTCCGTCAGCTAAGCAGCATTTAAGGTAATGAACTTTTCTCGTTATAACGACATCCTTTACTCGCTTTAACGACATTATTTTCTCGTTGTAACGCCATCCTTTTCTCATTATAACGCCATCCTTTCTCGTTATAACGACATACTTTCTCGTTTTAACGACATACTTTCTCGTTTTAACGACATACTTTCTCGTTTTAACGACATACTTTCTCGTTATAACGACATACTTTCTCGTTATAACGACATACTTTCTCGTTATAACGACATACTTTCTCGTTATAACGACATACTTTCTCGTTATAACGACATACTTTCTCGTTATAACGACATACTTTCTCATTATAATGACATCCTTTTCTCGTTACGACATACTTCCTCGTTATGACATACTTTCTCGTTTTAATGACACTTTCTCGTTATAACGACATACTTTCTCGTTATAACGACATCCTTTTCTCGTTACAACGACATACTTTCTCATTTTAACGACATACTTTCTCGTTATAACGACATACTTTCTCGTTTTAATGACACTTTCTCGTTATAACGACATACTTTCTCGTTGTACGACATGCTTTCTCGTTATAATGACATCCTTTTCTCGTTATAACGACATACTTTCTCGTTATAGCGACATTTTCGTTATAACAACATACTTTCTTGTTATAACAACATACTTTCTCGTTATAACGACATACTTTCTCGTTTTAACGACATACTTTCTCGTTTTAATGACACTTTCTCGTTATAACGACATACTTTCTCGTTATAACAACATACTTTCTCGTTTTAATGACACTTTCTCGTTATAACGACATACTTTCTCGTTATAACGACATCCTTTTCTCGTTACAACGACATACTTTCTCATTTTAACGACATACTTTCTCGTTATAACGACATACTTTCTCGTTTTAATGACACTTCCTCGTTACAACGACATACTTTCTCGTTGTACGACATGCTTTCTCGTTATGACATCCTTTTCTCGTTATAACGACATACTTTCTCGTTATAGCGACATTTTCGTTATAACAACATACTTTCTTGTTATAACAACATACTTTCTCGTTATAACGACATACTTTCTCGTTTTAACGACATACTTTCTCATTTTAATGACACTTTCTCGTTATAACGACATACTTTCTCGTTATAACAACATACTTTCTTGTTTTAATGACATACTTTCTCGTTATAACGACATACTTTCTCGTTTTAATGACATACTGACGACTTTTTTTTAATCTGTGTGGCATCAATACGCTTCCGTAAGGTTCTGATTAATCTAGAATTAACATTTTCCATTTGGTGACAAATGTACTAACTCATTTCTAACAGAAAAATTATTGTATAAAAGGGGCACTATAAAATCTGCAGTTGTAGCCTAGCAGTTAAGGTACTGGACTAGTAATCAGAAGGTTGCTGGTTCAAACCCCACCACTGCCAGGTTACCACTGCTGAGCCCTTGAGCAAGGCCCTTAACCCTCAATTACTTAGACTGCATACTGCAAGTCGCTTTGGATAAGAGCGTCTGCTAAATGCTGAAAATGTAAATGTAAAATCCATATTTTTTCTTTTTGACAAAATGACCATGCTTTACAGTGGTTGCTCAGTGGTAAAGGTACTGGAACCCTTATCGTAAAATTGCTGGTTTAAAACCCACCTCTGCCACATTGCCTTTGTTGGGCCCTTCAGTAAGTCCCTAAATCTTAAATTGCTTGGATTGTATTCAGTGACAATTGTAGATCACTTTGCATAAAAGTTTCTGCTAAATGCTGTAAATGTTTGGTTAAGCATTTTGGGGTCCTGCTAGTTATCTTTTAACACGCATATAAATCTGGAAATTCAGAAAAAGGTATTTAAAACAGAATTGGGGAAAAAGAATTAAGAATTTGATGACATGACTGGTATTATATTTGAATCTGCTTATGCCTAGTTCACACTACATGATTTTTTTCCTCCTTGTTTTTATGCTGCATATCAGTGCACAAACATTATCGATTGCTCGTTTTTGTCACTTCTTGTATACCACTTGTCACTTATTGCATATGTTTTCGTGACAAAACGTAGTTTGAGAAAACAGATAGAGTCGTCTGTGATTCCTTCTGGTGATAGATCGTGTAGTGTGTGACCCCCTATCGCCAAACAGTCAAGTAGTCTTAAAAGACTCGATTACAAAAGATCAAATTGTGTAGTGTGAACAGTACAGCAATCAGCATTATTGTATCTTGTCTTTATGTTTTGGGTCAATTTTATATTTTCACATAAATTATATTTTTTATTTTCATGGCTGTGAGGTAGGTTGGAACTGTTCAGATATTCAAGGTAACTACAGAAATATGTATGGACCTGCATCTATTAAAACAGCTAGACCAAAAAAATGCTTGCATCCACTGTTACGGTGATCATGAAAAGGTTGAGAACAACTAGACCAGTAATAAACCTTTTAGAAAGAATGCCAAGTGTATGTTGCCAACTTAAACTGTACAGATCTCAGTAGGAGTCTTTAAATGTACAACCTCCATGCCAAAAACAAAGGCATGTATGATGATTACGTGTAGGCTAAAATTCCTATTAAACTATTTTTTTATTTATTAATAATTTATTTGGTCATAAGTGCAAACTATTTTGTTAAAATATGTTCCGAGTGCTGTAACAAAGGACCAATTAAATAATTTTCATTACATTTAACAATCATCAAACAGCTGTTTACCATGGGCTGCTGTGGTGGCAGAGGCTGCATGCCCAGGGCCTGACTCTGGGGCTGACCGGTGGGTTGTGCTGCTCCTACCTGCTGCTGCTGCTGCTGCTGCTGCTGCACCTGCTGCTGTTGTACCTGCTGCTGTTGTACCTGTTGAGGTTGCTGCACCTGCTGGGAGGGAACCTGCTGCACCTGTTGTTGCTGCTGCTGCTGCTGCTGTTGTTGCTGATGCAGTGAATAAAAACATGGCTTAGTGCTGCAAACGCACACATTTTAAAGCCCTAAACCAAAGTGTTCATTCACAAAACACATTCACATGGATAATGTGTATGTGTATAGCGCCCGGACGATAAATAATTACACATCAATCTAAATAAATATGAAGGCTTTGTTTACACTCAAGGTGATGTAGACGTACCTGTAGAGCCTGGTGCTGCCTCAAAAACTGCTGCTGTGCTTGCTGCTGCTGCGCTTGCTGCTGCTGCTGCTGCTGCGCTTGCTGCCGCTGCTGCTGGTCTAGCATCTGATTGGGCCGCATGTTGGGGTGCACACCCTGTGCCGCCATGTGGCCCTGCCCCAGGCCATGCATCATGGGTGCCTGCTGCATGGGCTGATGGCTAAACCTGCATTACATCCAGAGAAGTTCAGATTACAAAAATATACTGATTACAAAAAGATTCCACTTTTATCTCCTAATCTAGTCATTTCCAATTCCCGATTGTAAATCCACTGCCACTTGCACAACCACCGATCTGAACAAGGAAAACAGGTTCACCAGACGCCCCCCCCCCCCCCCCCCCCCCCCTCTGACGTGCCCAATCTGCGTCTGCAACTTATCACCTAGCAGCGCTGGGATCTCACACGGAGTCGTATCGCGTAGAGAGACAAACTAAGATCCATGTAACTCCAACCCCCAACTTTTACAGACGCCCAGACCAGTCCCAAAGATCACATATACAGCAGAAAGAAACCCGTCTGACTTGCCCTCCCTTAAACAAGGCCAACTGGGTTTGTATGAATGCCCGATCAGGTCTGTGGCTCTGCAGAGATAAAAATTTGTGAGTTGGAGCGCCACACACTGCTTTTTCTATTTTATTTATGCATTTTCTCTTATTTTTCTCCCAATTTAGCATAGTCAATTTGTCTTCCGCTGCTGGGGGATCCCCAATTGCAGTCAAGGCGGGTATATTGCTGCTCACGCCTCCTCCGACCCTAAGCAGAACCCTATTTCACCTATGCACTCTGCACAGGCACCTCTCTATTTGCCAGTCAGGGTCCTTACACAGCGTTTGAAGACCCCACCCACATAGAACCGTGTCTGCTGCAGGTACTGCCAATTATGCCCGCTAGATGGCGCCCAGCCGACCGGTGGCAACGCTGAGTTTCGAACCGAGGAGTTCATAGTCTTGGTGCTGGTGTGCTAGCGGAATATCCCCACACTCCTGCATGATTTTCTAATTGGGCTCAGAAATTAAGACTGGTTTCATGCCCAACTAAAATGACCTTAAAAGCAATGACATGGGATTAACATTCTGATGTAAGGGTAAGAATGGATTCAGGATGCATTAATATTCTGGTAAATGTGTGTGCATGCTTACTAACCTTTGTGCGTTTTGCATATTGTGTGTGTAAGCTCCAGGAGCCTGCTGGTGGACGTATCCGCTCGGCCTCTGCTGCATTTGTCTGAGAGGGTCCACCACATTAGGGGTCTGACCAGGATGAGTTCCCTGGAAGCCCTGGTTACCGTACGATGAAGGACCCATTCCACCAGTTTGTGAGGGGTGTGGCTGCATCACCATGTGGTATCCCTGTGAAATGTTCTGAAGAAAGGACAACAAAAAAGGCTTTAAAATAGCAAAGTAACTTAAAGTAACTTAACATTTTTTGCAAATGTCCAGTCAGTAATACAGATTAACTTAGACGTTAAAAACGATTGTACTATTTCTGTCAAAATCATCAATAATCTTTAATCCCTTCAATAAAACACTTACTTGTGATGGCTGCATGGAGGTATATGGCTGATTGGGAGGCATGTGTCTGATCTGCTGACCCATCATGTTCTGATTCTCAAAAATGAAAGAAAAAAAAACAAAAATCACAAGTAGGCCAAAATTTCTTTTGTTGAGAGGTAACCACACAAGTTTATTTATTAGGATTTTAACGTCATGTTTTACATTATTAAGTTACATTCATGACAAGTAGTTACTGGTTACACATAAGTCATCAGTTCAAGTCTTTAATGTCAAACAGTCCTGGACAATTCTGTATCCACCCCACTTGCACGTCTCTGCACCATGGGAGGAAACCAGAGCTTCTGGAGGAAACCCACACAGACATGGGGAGAACATGCAAACTCCACACAGAAAGGACCTGGACTGCTCCACCTGGGAATCGAACCGCAGAGTTTGCGAACTCATGAGAGACACCGAGCTGGCTGGGTGTTCTCACAAACACAAAAGTCCATGTTTGAGGGAGGGAAGGTTGGACGGTGGCTCTTCCTGCTGCGATATGTGATTGAAGGGTCTGGTCTGAGCACCTGTGTGAATGGGCTAGGGTGAGGGAGATCAGACAAAGCTTAGCATGGCTCTTTGTACACGATAAGGCTCTGAGTGGGGGCCAAACACTAGCGAATGATAAGCAGCGTGAGGTGATCCGGCTCTGCTTGATCAGATAAGGGGCCGTGCAAACAGGAGCAGATTTTAAGTCGGGAATTGGAAATGACTAGATTGAAAGATGGGTGGGGGTTGGCAGACAACAATGTGTAGGCTTTATCAGCTGATGTTATTTCTGATTTTAGATTCTTTCATTCAAAATTACACAACTAACGAAGAACGTGACTATAAACCAACTCACTAGTCTGGCCTGCAGCTGCTGGCGAAGTATCTGGTTTTGGCCCATGGGAGGCTGTGGCTTGAAGTTCATTTGGTACTGCTTATTCTCCATACCCATCATGCCCATGCCACCCTGCATACCGCCTGGCATCATGCCTGGATAGTTGGGGCGTGGGGGTAAACCACGTGGGTTGCTGGCCATAGGCACACGCGGTCGGTATGGGGGCTCCAGGCCTGGTCCTCCTTTGAGAAAAACATAGAAACAGAGTTAATATATAGCGGCTTACATTGAGAAAACAAAAAAACAGCGTTTCAAAAACCTAATTAGCTCTTTTGCTGCTTACCTGGGCAGCTGCCTAAGTAGAGAGGATTCTAATAAGACATTGAACCTCTAAGGCAGGTTATTCAGACACACTACTTAGACAGCAATTACGTCACCGCAGTTTTTTGCTTACTAAGCTAACACAGTTAACCTCATGTCATTCAAACCAATGGGCTGAGGCGGCACAACCCACTAGCATGCCAGTCAGCATCTCCCTCCGTGTACCAAAAACAGTTGAACTGTCACTGACAAGCCAGAATTTGCAAATAAATGACACTTGTACACCTTTATACAAATCAATGAAAAGGTATTTACATTTGAAAAGAACTCTGTTCATTGCTCTGCACTCATTCGCCATATTTGTAATTTTTCGTAAGAAAAGTTGTGCCGTACTGAATGTTGGGATCGCTAAGAAACCATCGGTACTCCCTTGTCATTCAGTCAGTTTATCGCTTTGAAATAAGGCACCTTAGTAGGCAGCATTTTTAGGCATCTAAGAATCAGAACAGCCTTCTTCTTGGGTGAGCGCGTAGGATGACGTAAAATAATGTCTATGTAGAGAGCTCACTAGGTTTTCTAGACAGACCCCAAAAATGCAAAGACAGACAAAAACAGGAAGCGAGGGTGTTTGTTCAGCCTGACCTGGTGGAAGAGGTTGATTTTGGGTGTACATCATAGGCGGCTGATTGTAGCTCATTCTGTATGAGTGGCTGGCCTGGCCCATGTTTCCGAGGTCAGCAGTCATGCCTTGTCCGTAAGGCATACCACCTGAATTACGAGCAGTGTGATCCTTTAGAACACAGAAAAGAACATGAGTTACTCATTCAAAAGTGCAGTGCAATTCATTCATTGAGTCTTTTAAAATGTGTATATTCCTAATAGTTTAAAAAAAAAATAAGTCATGTGGATATTTCTTGCATTAGTCCCTGGTTCATCTGTGAGAATCCAGATAGCTACAGTACCAGTCAAAAGTTTGGACACACCTTCTCTTCAGTGGTTTTTCTTGATTATTTTTATTTTCTACATTGGAGATTAATACTGAAGACATCCAAACTATGAAGGAACACATATGGAATTATGTAGTGAACAAAAAAATTTTAAACAAACCAGAATATGTTTTATATTTTACCAACTCTACCTCTGCACAGCACAACTGATGCTCTCAAACACATAAAAAAAGCAAGAAATTCCAGAAATTAACTCGACAAAGCACAAACATTAATTGAAAACCATTCCAGGTGGCTACCTCATGAAGCTGATTGAGAAAATGCCAAAAAGGTGTGCAATGCTGTCATCAAAGCAAAAGACGGCTACTTTAAAGAATATAAAATATAAAACATATTCTGTTTTTTTGTTTACTACATAATTCCACGTGTTCCTTCATAGTTTGGATGTCTTCAGTATTAATCTACAATGTTGAAAATGTAAAAAAAAACAAGAAAAACCACAGGAATGAGAAAGTGTGTCCAAACTTTTGACTGGTACTGTACATTTTCTGCAAGGTTAACAAAACACAATGTAAACCTTGGCGAATACTCTTTATGGCCAAAAGTATTTGGACACCTGACCATGAGCTCGTTGGACATAGCCTTTCAAAAACAAATGGTATTAAAATACAGTGACCTCTATGTGATCTTTTAGGTACAACAACAGCCACTCTTCTGTCTGTGGAAATTTGTTTCCATTCAGTCAAAAGAGCATTTGTAAGGCTGGACACTGTTGGTGGTTCAGAAAGCCTTAACTGATGTTCCAGTTCATTCCAAAGCTGTTCAGTGGGGCGGAGATCAGGGCTCTGTGCAGGCCACTGGGGTTTGTTTAAACCAAGATTTTCTTCATGTCTTTATAGACCTTATTGTTCCAAATATTTTTTGTATCTTTAAATTGCATGGATGAACCACACATAACTAAACTGAACTGCCAAAATGCAAGTTAACCATAGCTTAAATTTTCCAGTTATGGCAGGGTTCCTAATTAAAACAACGGCCGTAGACTACTTCTGGCCAAACTCACTGTCTCAACCTGACCATGCTCAATTTGCAAAGTATTGGTGTGAAGAAGACATTATTGTAACTACAGAAGATGTGTCTTTAAAATTTAGATATGGTGCTGAGCCCAAATATGCATATATGCTCATCTTGAATGTGGGTGTGACTCAGTCCATATATGGAGGTAGCAAGCAGAAAGTAGGTATCATGTATAAATGAGTGACAACCATATTTGCATACATTACACATGTCTTTTAAATCTCTATTTATGCATTTCCCCCCTTTTCTCTCAAGCTAGTTGTATCCAATTACCCAGCTGACCCAGGAGGGCTGTACCTAACACACACCCCCTCTGACACGTGTGTATTAGCTAAGCACTTTTTTTCAACTGCATGGGCGGGATCAGACAAAGATCAGTCTTGTGTATGGAGTGTCACGCATTCCTCTCCAACATCCCCTGTTCCTGTGCAGGCCAGCCTGCCAGCAGAGGCAAGAGTAAAGAGGAATCCTTTCGGCCCACACTCCCTTAGACATAGCCAATCATGTCTGTGTAGGTGCCCAACCGCCCAACCTGACAGAGCTGAGACTCGAACTCAAAGGCTTGACATTTCAGCAGTTGTGGGCCAGCGTGTTTTACTCCACCTAAAGCTAGCCAGGTAGCTAACATGCGAATGTGACAGTAAGACCTTTTTGATTGCAATCATAAGACTATGCCAACTCAAACATTTTGTGTCCCTGAATCTCTATTTGGATTCATATATATGCCCTCCTGAAAATAGCAGCCGAACCTTAACATCCCTACGTAACCCACCTCTGGTTTACTTGTGGATGGATTTTTCTTCTTCTTGGGCTTCTTCCTGGTAGGATCCTGGCCCACATTGGTAACGTTCTTATCTGTTTTTACTGTCTCGACCATCTTCTTTTCAGGTTCTTGCTGTACAGGGGTGGGAGGCTCTTCTTCCTCTGGAGGCAGAGGTAGTGGCTCCAGGTAATAGCTGCGTGGTTTGGGTTTCAGGTGGGTGTGGTACAGCAGGAGGCGCTGTTGTTCCTCGAAGCGAGTGACCTTGCGGTCGACACGAACTGTGCCGAACCAGCCCCAGGAAAGCGGCGCCGAGTGCTTCAGTCCCTCAAACACATCCCACGGCGAGATCTTTTGCTTCGTGGACACCTGCAAGCCCTGCAGCGACAAGCACAGATGGAGATGGTTTACAGAAGCCTTCTAAAATCGTATTATCTCTGAATAGTGCACCTTGGCTCGAGTATTAAAATGTAACATAACTGAATTTAAATCATTTAAATAACCTTTGTAAACAACATTTACAAAAAGCCGAAGGGCCAGATAAATGTAGTCCTTTTATTTATAAAAAAAAAAAAAAAAATTTGCAACAGAGCTGGCACCAGCTTGGCAACCAGTGTTTCAACTCTCAATCGACACACACACAGTTCCAATAGCATGGAAAACTTCACACATAAACCACTGCCCCAAACTCAATGTCCAAAAGAACATAACGATTTCAGACCCATAGCTCTGACCTCGGTGATCATGAAGGCTCTAGAGCAGGGGTGCACAACATACAGCGGCCCGGCAAAACTCTTGATCCGGCCCGCCAAATGAAGTGATGATGTATTTTTAAGTAAATGATGCTGTCACTTTAAATTCCCCGGGTAATTCCATGAAATTGCGACTGAAAAGTGAATTATGTAAATACAAGTTACTTCAGCGGTACCATGTGTTTGTCCAAACCAAGTACGAGTAAACAAAGAAAAGTGGATCTCGAGTATATGAAATTTAACCCTGAATGGACATACAAGTATTTTCTCATGTCTGCTGTGCTTGTGACCACATTAATCAGTTGGTGTCAGAAAGACGCTGCAGTATCTCCCACTGACCAACACATTTCTTCTAACTACCTGATGTTATGTAACTGTATTTAGGGCTGGGCGATTTTCACGATTAATTCTGTTAGTTAGAATGAACGTTTTCACATGATGTTAGAATGTGACAATCGCGATTGTTTACATACTTTATATTTTAATTAAAATACCAACATGTCACAAGGCAGAAACTGACCAGACGCTCGCGGAATATAAATCAAGTAAAGTTTAATATCAAATGGGCAAAAACAGTGTACAAAATCCAGGTAGAGTCCAAAACCAGAGAATAAACAGACAGGCAGGAAACGGAAGACAACAAGGATCATACACGGTAACGGTTAGATTCTGAAATAAAGACACAAACACAATCGACAAAACTTCACAACGAGACTAAAACAGAAGAGTTTAAATAAGATGCGCATGGAACTGAACTCCGGAGACGGTGAGCGCGATCAGGATTGGCTGACCGGGGACATGTGATATTCACGTGACAGTCCGGGGGAGCATGGGAATTGTAGTCCATATGGTTAGAAGCAGAACGTGCCCCCTCCAACCACCCCCCAGTCACAAGAGGACAAAATCAAAGCTGAGCTGAGTGATTACTTGATGCCCCCCCAGTGTGGATACTGATACAGACTCACTTCAGTGGTGGAAACAGTAAACAGGCTCGTGTTCTTTTTGTGGTTTTGCACTTTTCTTATGCTGCACATTATTTAAAGTGAGTTGTTTGTGAGTTTTTTATATAAAGGATATAGCTAATTAAGATTTCGATTTTGTTTAAATTATTGTTAATTATTATTATATTGTTATTGTTATAAAGTTTGAGTTCCTTGAAAGGATAATTATAGGTGGTGCTGTTACTATTTTTGCACTTCTGCAGTCTTTTAAATAAAATTGTTTCAATTGCATTATACAAAAAAAAAAATTCTAATCGTGAATCGATAATACATATGAAAATAATCGAGATTTTTTCCCCCCCCAATATCACCCAGCCTGAACTGTATTACAGATTCACGTGGACAGGTCTGTAAAAATGAAATTTGTGGCCCTCTGGTTTAGGTGTTTATGTGAAATCGGCCCTTGGTAAAAAGAAGTTGTGTACCCCTGCTCTAGAGAGACTTCTGCTCAAACATCTACAAACTACATGTACTAATGACAAACTAGATCCATCTCAGTTTGCATATAAAACAGGTTGTGGCACAGAAGATGCTGTTGCCACATTAGTTCACATCATCACTAAACATTTAGACAAACCCCATAACTATGTAAGAGCACTCTTTCTAGATTATTCATCAGCCTTCAACACAATACAACCCGATATTTTACTTTCCAAAATGTTCCACCTGGGAGTAAACCCCTATTTGATTCACTGGTATGCCTCTTTTCTTATAAACAGAGTCCAGCTGGTTAAAGTGAACAAGACACTTTCTCCTACCATCTCAACTAACGTTGGTGCACCTCAGGGCTGTATGAGTTCTGCTATGCTTTTTACTCTATATACAGACGATCAATTTTAAATAATGTCTTAAAATACTCAGATGACACCGTTCTGCTAACGTTACTACATGACTCGGACAGCCCCGATCTGCACCAACAGGGGGTTAACAAAGGTGAATCAAACAGGTGGAGTCTTATAAATATCTCGGTGTCATGATTAATGCCACCTTATCATGGAAACACCACATCTGTAAAAAAATTAAACAGAGAATGTATTTTCTCCGTCGCCTTCGGTCCTTTGGAGCTACTCGGCAGATACTCTTACTGTTCTATACTGCTGTTATTTTGAGTGTTTTGCAGTACTGTAATGCTGTGTGGTACAGCTGTTTGTCCACATCTGTAAAGTCTGGACTGAAACACCTGATCAAAATCTGCTCAAAGACTGTGGGTCAGCCTCTAGAGGGCCTGTATGAGACAGCTTATCATAACAACACAGTGCGGCTGGCTAAAAACATCATCTCTGATACTAATCATGTTTTAAACAGTGAATATGTACTTCTTCCATCTGGACGACGATACAGTGTTCCACGGTTTAATAAGGTTAGACTGAAGAACTCTTTTGTGCACCAGTCAATCCTTAAATTAAACAAAGAGCTTAATCCATAATTATCAAAGGTGTTATAATTGTGTATAATGTTTGTGTTTTATGTGTCGTAATGTTAATGTATTGTGTTGTAACGGAGCTACTGTGTTTTTATGCAAAACAAATTTCAGATCTCTGATCTGACAATAAAGTATTATCTATCTATCCATCCATCCATCCATCCATTTATCCAAACATCTAAACATTGCTTAAATCAATTCACGTGGCCCTGTATTTAGAGGAAGTACATCAAGCTTGTATTTCTGACACAGCTTTTTTTTTACAAAATACCATAAATGATTCAAAATAAGAAAATAATTACTGTTCAGCTTAGCTGCTTGTCCATAATTCTGATCTTAAGACATTGAATTCTCTTGAATATGCAAAAGAGATCAGACCATTAAAGAAGCCACATTGTAAGCCACCCAAAAGAGCAATGCGTGTATACAGAGAAAGCCTGAGTACTACTGATGTATATATTGTAATAATCAAACAAAATCATTAGACTTACTCTGTAAATAAGACACATTTATTATAATTGAAGGTTTTTTCTCGCTCATTTCATTTTTGTCAACTGCTTCATCCTGGTCAGGAAAATACTGGGCACATGGCAGGAATACCCAGGACAGGGTGCCAATTTATCACATTAATCCCTACCCCCCAGACACAGCCAACCATGTTTGGTTAGAAGCCTGGTCGGCCCATAGCACAGCTAAGATTGGAACCTAAGAGCCAAAGCTCTTGTGAGCTACTGAACCATCCTTGGTTGAAGGATTTTTGTTATTTAATTCCATTACACTTAAAATCTAATTTGTTGGCAGTAATCTGATTATTCTATTCACTAAATCATTCTCAGCTACAGCAGCAAAGATTCAAAAGCATCAAACATGTTCTTAGAATATTTGTAATTTACACTCACATTTATGGCATTTAGCGGACGCAATCCAAGCAATTGAGGGTTAGAGGCCTTGCTCAAGGACCCTACAGTGGCAACCTAGATGTAGTGGGGCTTAAATCAACAAGCACCTTAACTGCTGAGCTATGACTGCCCTAACACTGTAATAAATAATAAAAGTTTCAGTACTGATATAGGGCAACTAGCAATTGCCCTAACTGGAATGATCAAAGTCAATTTGGTGCCTTAATTGAATGGCACAGTAATACGTTATGCTAGCCCACTACCGCTGGGATCCAGTGTTCGCATGCCAGTCGGCCAGTCAGGGAAGGGGGTTTGGAAGAATAACTGAGGCTGTGTTACTTATTGTATTCCTGTCCAGAATGTGTTACTTCACTGCAGCCAGTGATTCTAGGAAAATCTGACCCACCTTGACCAGGGTAAAGTGGTAGTAAAACATGAAATTAATATGAAAATGAATGACTGATATAATGCAGGTGGTTAATACCTCTTTCTCAAAGCCAGCAATTTTGTTGCCTTTGGTGTCTATGAGTGAGCCCTGGGGTTCACAGGTGATGACGTCCCGTGTCTGCTTGGGTAGTGGCAGTAACTGTCGGACCTTCTCCAGACTTTCTGACTGGCGATCACCCAGTTCTTTCTGCATAGCAAATGAGAAAACAGATATTAAAATTAACTTCATGTTTATTAGTGGCCAAAATATAAGGCTTGTTCTTTTATATATGTTTGCATTAGTTCAGGAAAAATTGTATTTAATCATGTGTTTTATCAAAGTAAAATTCACTAAAATTAATCAAACAATATAGTCTATTTATCAATGCATTTTCTCCCTTTTTCTCCCGATTTAGCGTAGTAAATTTGTCTTCCACTGCTGTGGATCCCAGATTGCGTTCAAGGAGGGTATATTGCTGCTCACGTGCCCTCTGCCACATGCGCAGTCCTAGCGGACCCCTTCTTTACACCTGTGCGTCTGCACAGGCCGCTATCCACTAACCAGGGTCCTCGCACAGCGTTTGAAGTCCCCACCCACTTAGACCGGTCATTTCTCCCCCATTTTGTGTCTGCTGCAGGCACTGCCAATTGTGCCCTCTAGATGCGCCCAGCCTATCAAAACCCTTTTTATTAATTTTTATTTTATACTATAACAAAAGTATATGACACCATCTTACCCTGAGTTTCTTGACCAGGTTCATGTAAGCCCTTTTGTTCTCCTCCATGCTGCCTTGAGAAATGCTGGACATGTCTGCTGCCAGCGTCCCATTGATCAGCACACTCAGCATGTCCAGTACAGTGGTGAAGAGCTCACTGTTACATAGAGAGAGAGAGGCACACATACAAATAAGTGTTTTTTTTAACCACAAAAACCAACAGCAAATGATCGGCTTAATTATCAGTAACTTGCAATCACCTACTTTCAGCTTTTTAAATGTACATACAAATGTATGTTTACCTGCACAAGCTTAGCAATAGTGAAACAGTCTGCATACCTGGTCTTCTGGACATTTTCCCATTTTATCTGCCAATCTAGGGGTTGCACAACCCCCATCTAATGAATCAGAACCAGATCACCACACGCCTCCCCAGACATGCTTCCAATCTGCACCTGCTTCTTATCACCTGCCAGTGCTCCACATACGAAGAGCCAGGCTAAGCTTAGTGGGTTCGCTTCCTTTAGTTCCCTTCATTTCAGGTCTTATCACCGCTTTATCCTGATCAGGCTTGTGGTGGGTCTGGTTTCCCCAGAATCACTAAGTGTAATGCGATAACACACCCTGGACACCAAGCCATTGCAGGGCCTTATAGCTAAAAACGAACACCCATTCAAACCCTTATCCCAGTAGGGTACTCGTGTAATTTACTGCTGTGCCACCTGAGTTTTTGATCATTTGACAGCCTTTTTTAGTCTCCCACAGCCCCATCCCATATTTTTGGAATGCATTGCAGACATCAAATCAAATTAGGGAAGATTTAAAGAAAATAATCATGTTGATAAGTAAGACAACAACCCTAATAATGGTTTAATCATTTGTAATATCAACTCTGGCTCCATGTTATTTGATATCAGTTGATCTATCATTGATAGACACGTGCATAAAAAATAGACATGGGCACTGTTCCAGAATGCCCATTTCTGTGCATGTTATGTATGGCATTATGGTTACAGAACAGGTTTGTTTGTTTGTTTTTATAACACCATGATGTCATATTTATGTCATTCACGGCAGAAATCAATGTTTTATGCTGGATTTATTGTATTATTGTTTTGGGTATATGTAGACTTTGTCGTTCACTGTTGTATTTTGGGCATTGGTTTAGGATGCGTTTTATGGTAATAGGTATGTGACAGTCTTTGCAAAGTGTTGGGTTTTCTCTTAGAAGTAAATGTTTGTGTGTCAAATCAGAATGGCCTATTCTGCATATCTAGTGTATAGAATCTAATCTGTGTGTTTTCCATGGTGTATTTTTGGTTTATTTCTGACGTTGGGGTAAATCTCATGTAGTTTATTGTTACAGGTCAGGAATCCTCATTTTGAGACAGCTTGTACGCACTCACTTGTTGGACTGCATATCAACTGTGCCGCTGCTAATAATGTCGAGGAGAAGCACTGCCCATTCGGTTGTCTGCTGTGTGCTTCGCTGCACCGTGTCAAACATACCGCCCACCTAAAACATAAGTAAGTAATTAACTGCAGAATGCCACCTTGCCAAATAACATCGCTACAAGTTACGAGTGGGATGAAAGAAAAATATTTGTACCAAATTGAGTCGCAGCTTCAGAGCCTCATGCATCATCTGCTTGGCTTTGCAGTCATCCTGGTACTGGTCTTCACGCCAGTTAGTGACTATCTATTTCAAATAAGCAAACACGACATATCAAAGTACACACCAATTAAGCAGCCAAGCCAATCTGTTCCTTCTGACTGACTTTAATGCTTCTTAAATACATACAATGGCTAACCCTAGACCCCAGCTTTGAAACAAGTTGGGACAAACTGAAAAAAGCATTATTGTACTGTACCTGTGTATATGTATATATAACAAGGAAAGGTGTTCCACCTGACCCTAAATTGTATTGTGTTCTTACTCAATGTACAATCTTTATTATACTTAAAAGGAGTTGTACCTGCTGTACTTGGCTGTAGAGGGAGGTGAGAAGGCCCTCTCTCTGCTCATCCTGGCCTTTCAGACATGTCAATACCAGAGACAGGAAGGGCTGCTGGCTTAGTAGAGACATACTACAACAAATCCAAAGCAACATTACTTTATTAACATCTATTACATACATCAACATTAAGCATGAAATCCTTTTTTTAATTAAGACAATTAGTTTTTTTAAGCTCAAATTCATTGTACCTCTTCTGTTTCTGTCTATCTCTCTCCTTGCGAGACGATGACCCAAGGTGCTGACCCTTTTCCAGTTCTTCTCCTGCTGCTTTGAGTACATGGCCCTGCACTGAGGTGGGCAGCTTTGCAATCAGTGGGGCCACCAGCCACACGCCTGAACGCTCTGATGAACTGCACATGAGGACACAATAGTTTATCCGCGCACCCCCACAACTTAATCAGCAAGAACAACCTCAGTAGAAAAAAGAGCAAGCAAACACACAATCTTTATCAAGCCATCATCAAATTGAAACCCAATAAGCTAAAAATAAGCTGAGTGGATGGGGTTTCTGTTAAGTCCTGATTGAGGTCACCCACCTGAGCACTGGTTTGAGCTTGCTGGTGTTGTTGCTGTTGGAGACGGAGCTGCCGGAGGCGGCAGATCCATTGCAGGAAGGGTTACTGGAGTTCATCTCGGCAGACTTCTGGAAAACCTCGATGGTTGCCTTGGCAATGTTTTCCAGCAGGGAATACAGCTCCTGGAAAGATTCAAAATATATCCTATCAACATCAAATATATAACTTGATGTGCAATAATATACAATATTTCAGCAGAAAACATTGAGGTACCACTGCATACTTGTTGTCTTTTAAATGTAACATTTATCTAATATTATAGAATTAATGTTAATGTTATATCATGGTGTTAAGTATAATGAAAAAGCCAATAAATTAGTAAAAATTTAGTAAATTTGCCGGGGTGGCACGGCAGTAAAATATGCTAGCCCACTACTGATTTCCAGATCTATCTTTAGGAATCACCACCACAAATCACCTGCCTCTCTGATTTTTATCTGGGCTTGGGACTGGCACTGAGAGCGCACTGACAAGTGCACCTCCCAATCATATTTAATACCTGTTATTTTTGCTGTCTGAAAACTATTTTTAAATCTTCTCAATTTGTTTATATACAATTGAATTACGTAATTATGTTTATCAAAACAACCATCATAAAGCATCTAAAGTAAAAAAAAGAACCAAATTAAATAAACAGATTCATTGTACAGTTAACAAAAATAGAGATATTTAACTAACAAAAAGCAATGTTTTAGGGTTAGTGGAATTACTTAAAAACAGAATAAAAATCAATCTTAAAATTAACATTTTAAATGGAAATTTTTTAATAAAATTATATATAATTATAAAGGTATTATAATTTACTATATTATGTGTATTATAAAACTGTATTATAAAAATAATACAAAAAAATGGAAAAAATCCAAAAGCCTTTCCCCAATTTCCTCATAATTTAGTCATTGCAAGCTTTCTTTTTTTTTATTTTTTTTTTTTTATTTATTTATAATTTTTTTTATGCATTTTCTCCCCTTTTTCTCCCCCTTTAGCGCGTCCAGTTGCCCAATTTGCATCACGCCTCCTCTCTGCCTCTGGCGAACCCTGCCCTGAACGAGGAGATCGAAGCTAACCCACATCCCCTCCCGACACATGAGCAGCAAGCCGTACGCATCTTGCCACCCACACATTGACGAGTGTTGCGCCACCTAGTGTTGCGTGCGGAGAGACGCACCCTAAGAGCGCTCCTTCCTCCTCTCCGTGTAGGCGCCTCTAATCAGCCAGCAGAGGTCGTAACTGCACCATTCTGACAGAGAGAGACCCACTTCCGACCTTAGTCCTGCCCATCTGAACAACAGGCCAATTGTTGTTCATATAGCTGCTCAGCCTTGGCCGGTAAGGCAGAGCTGTATTCGATACGATGTACTCAAGATCCAGCTCCGGTTGCAGCGTGTGTCTTTACCGCTGCACCACCTGAGCGGCAGCTTTTTAAAAATTTTTTTTAAAGATTAGTCATGTGACTTCAAAAAGGTAACAATCTCACAGCTAATTGTGAGTCGTGGCAGGTTTAAACATGATCAATGCAAATCAATTCGTATTGATAAAATCAAGAGCATATTCTTTTAGAAACTCACTGTTGAGCTTTATTACAAAAAAAGTGTGATGCCACATAGGGAACGTAGAACCCTGACAAATTTTAAAGAAGAAGCAAATGCTCCCAAAAATCAGCAGTCTGACCAATCAAACAAGTGAATTATAATGCATGTTTTACAGAGGCATCAACACTGTCTTAAATTCTTACATTAAATGTACTCACATTATTAGAGCTTTGTTTGATCATGAGCTGGAGCTCTAGTGAAGACTGTCTCATTGTCCACTGATCCAAGTTCTGAAAACACAAATCCAGACACAGAACACCAAAGCATGAGCATGTGAAAGAAGTGATTTCTGGGTTTTTTTGTACATCTTATCAATCATCAATTAATTCCACCCACTAGCATAGCCTCCCTTATTACAAGACAGAACCCAGTCTGAAAAAGCAAACTTCTTAGTGCCTCCTACAAGACATGAAAAGCAGCCACAGCTTCAACAACCTCATGCTGGTCAAGGAAATCCAATGCCTCTTTACACAAGCCAGTGTTGGATTTTACAAAGGGCTGTTTATTTGTTTATTTATTAGTTAAACGCCATGTCAACACATCAGTTACATTCATGGCAGGATCATTTGCAGAGTGCTGAACCATGTACGAAGGTTCATGCTAGGGCTTTGCCCTACGTGTGCCTTCACTCATCGTAGTGTAAATCACCTAAGACTCAAACCTGAGAGCTTCGGCACAAAGATAAAAGTGTAACATTACACTGGTTACCAGCAGGTGGCACCAGAAAGCATGTTAGACCTCGGGCTGCACACACTGTATTAAACACACTACAACCACCATTGGCAATATTAGTACAAAAAATTGTAAATTGTCAATAAATTAACAAAAAAATAAAGACATATTACACAATTAAATTGTGTAAAGGATGTGTTACCCAATTGAAATAAAAGTAAAGTGCATTGTACATTTTGTCCCACTATCTTTCTCAGGTGGCACACTGGTCTAATGCACTAGCACCCCATCGTGAGATCGAATTGTAGCAGAACCTGGTGGCCGTTCTACAAATGCACAATTGGCTGTGTTTGAGTGAGAGAAGGTCTAATTGGGCGCTGTGATATACAATCAACAGGACTGGTCTGGGGCCTGCCTGTAACATGTATCTTAGAGTGGCTCTCTGTATGTGATACGGCTCTGTGTAAAAACTAACACAGAGAGGTGATAGTGGTCACCAATTGGACACGTGTCGGATGGTGCGTGTGGCTCATCATGATCAGGTCGGAAAGCAGTAGCGGATACACAATCAGGAGATAAAGGGATATAAGAAACTTCTACATATAGATACTGTACATAGTTAGCCTAATAATATGTGGTCAATTAGCAGAATCTAAATGTGCACTAGCGTTGCTTTCTAAATGCAAAATCTAATGTATTTTGTGTACATTTTCTTGGTAAGATTCCACAGCTGATAAGAAACAGTGGGATCAGTGTGCATGTATTATACCTGAAGGATGCGATTGATGCGCTGTCTCTGTGGGTTGTCTCCCTCCTCGCTATCTAGCTGCCTGTGTGGGTAGCAGATGAGCTGTAGTAGCCTTTGGGCCTGGATATTCACCAGCACTGGGTCCTGCAAAGCACTGCTGTCTTCTGACAGAGACTTCAGACATCGTTCCCCCACCCACTCCTGAAGGACAGAGACAGACAGACACACAGTTAATAAAAAAAAGTGATTGTTTACTCACAGCAACCCTTAAACATTAGCATTCAACCAGTGGCTGAGATCAGTGAGATGCATAAGAAGATAAAGACTATTCCCAATTTTCAGCTAGGGCCAACAAGTCGTCATCTAATGATTAGATGTAGAAGAGCCCCAGTGTCTTGCACCCACTGTTAACTCCAGTGGAACAATGGGCTTCAGTATGATCTTGGGGTGCTTAAACAAAGTTGGAATCATGCAGATTTCTCTTTGTAAGGGAGACATGAATCGAGCCACCTATAAGGTTATCCTGGGAGCAAACTGTTCTGACTAAGTTTCCTAATGCCTTGTTCACACTACATGATTTTTGCCCCGAGTGTGAACTGTTCAACGACTCGATCTGAGCGGCTCACCAACCACACGCAGACTCAAGAAAAATATCTAGCATGTTAAATATCTGGACCTGTCGGCGACTCAAAATCATGTGTTGGAAGGGAAACCTGGGGGAGGAGTTGTAAATATGTGGAACGGGCATAATATAGTTTATATCAGAATACATCAGCACAGACAAGCTTTATAGTATTTGTGACTTCCACGCCAAATCATAATACCAAATATTCATTTGACTTCCAACTCTCTCTGCAGAACAGACAATCGTTGCTGGCCGCATAGCCAAAATCCACTCCTTCAGATTCCAGATTCACTTATTTTTTCTACTTATTGCTGATGTGCATTTTTGGACATGGTATCATCATACCCCTCGTCACTTCTCGCGTGTGTTTTCGTGACAAAACTTAGATTGGGAGACCAGATAGACTCATCTGATATTCCTCCTGATGATAGATCATGTAGTGTGTGACCCCCTACTGCTGATCAGTCATACAGTGTGAAAACCACAACCACTTAAAAGACTCCCATTTACAAGAGATCCAGTTGTGTAGTGTGAACTGTACATCGAACTGAACAACTTGAAAGTCGTGTAGTGAGAACTTGGCATAACTCTGAGAACTGTTTTTTCACAAAGCAAGGTCAAGCAGGGTGTGGATGGAGGACCGCCAGTTCAAGACACTGTCATGGCCAGCCAAGGCTCCGTATCTAAACCCCATTAAAACCTTTGAAATGTAATCAAGAGGAAGACAGATGGTCATGGTAGGACTTAAAGCCGAGCTGCTTGAATTTCTGCTCCAGGACAACAGCAATGTGAAAGACTGGAGGAGAGCAGGCCAAGATGCATGAAAGTTGTGATTAAAAATCAGTTAATCCAACAAATTAATTGATGCCTTTGTATCATTCAGGGTGTATATTGTATATACACATACAAACATTGACTATTAACCAATAAACACTAGTTTCAGTGTTCAGAGTAACTATTAAAAATATTTTAAACATAAATAATATGTTGTAAACTTCTAAAATGTATTTTAGTGCCAAATAAATAAATCTGTTCTTTCAAAGCTTTGCTTAATAAAGCTGATTGCCATGACATAACTTTTACATCAGTAAAAGTAAAAATAGGTAATCATTTTGGTCTAAAAACAAAAGTCAAGTGTGTAGGTTATGTCTGTGGGGCGAATAACCACAGTTGATCTATAAATCTATTAAACAAATCCTGTACCATTGGAATTCATGTAAAATAACTTAAAGCAAATGCTTCTGAGCAAACCCACCTGCTGGCAGATGCTTTTCAGCACATACTTGGCATAAACATCTAAGCTGGCTGTTTCTATGGAGATGTTGCGGCCTCCGGATTTTTTGGATCCCATGTCATCCTCCCCTATGTCATCCAAACCAGCAGGGTGAGAGAAGCCTGAGCCCTTTAACTCAGCATCCCCTAAACAGAACCACATACAATCAACTGAGCACTTAAAAATAACAATAATTTTATTAATCAAACAACACAAACTGTATGGAGGTGGGAATTACTTGTTGGTTCATCTACAGTTAAGAAAAAAAACCAACAGCACAAAGGTTACAAGGATTTCTCACCCAGCATGAAGACAGCCTTCAGAACAGCAAACACCGCACCCACCACTATGCTGTTCTGAGATGCAGCTAGCAAGTGTCGATCACATGATGACCTGATGCCCACTGTTGCCTTATCTGAAGAAATAGTTATTGTTCAGTTTATTCCAGAAAAACACATTTTACCCAGTTCTTCCCCTAATGTCATTAGTCAGTTTATAGTTTAGTTTAGTGTTTAGTTTTTAACACCATGTCTGACATTGGGTCATATTCATGACAGGAATGGTTGTGATATGTCTTTTATTCATTATTCTGTTGTATTTAATGAAGTTATGTCTGCTGTCCATGTATGTCCATTATATGTGTTGCTTTTGCCAGGATTTTAGGAGTGTTTCTGCTTTTGTGTTGTTAAATAGTTCCTTCATGCACCCCATGTAAATACTGTTAGGGTCTTTCATCTCTCACGGTCATAAATGATACATTCTAGCATTAAATGTTTTATTGTAAGCTGAGTGTAGCACAAAATTATGCTGCACGAAATGGGGCAGCTTCACCTTTGATCAGAAACATGTGCGTTATTCTGGTGTGTTCAATACGACATCTTGGTCCTAGTGGTTTTGAAGAATTTCTTCCAATTAACTTGACTTTCCCTTTTACACAACTACCAGCAATCATGTACAGTGAGGTCTTGAACTAGCAACCATGGAATGCTATTGACGTTGCTGGGGCTCCTTCCCTTTAATAGGGCCTACATGTTACTGTTGTGGCACTTGTAATACAAGTAAACAACCTTTCAGCATTTTGCATTGCTTAATGTATAACTGTCCACCCTGTGTCGGACCACCATGTGTGCTTTAAATGAAGTACAGTGTGTAAGATGGATGGATGGATGGATGGATGGATGGATGGATGGATTAGATAGATAGATAGATAGATAGATTAAACTGATAAGAACAGATACTACACTTGATCTTAGCCAAAAGGCCGAGAAGCGATCTTACAGTATTGTCCAATACTGTAAGTTGGACAAAAATAATTTGGTATGTACAAGATGCATACAGTATGAGAATACCTGCAGAGGTAGCTCAGTGGTTAAGGTACTGGATTAATAATCAGAAGGTTGTCGGTTTAAGACCCCTGAGCAAGGCCCTTAACCTTCAATTGCTCAAATTGTAAATGTATACTTTCTAAAAGCATTTCATACGATAACCATGTTACCAGGTTTACGATAATAATATTGCCTCATCATGATTTACATATAATAAACATGCATGGAACATACATGGAAATCTTAGTTAAAATTCATTTAACAGACGTGAAAGAGTGTGAATAGATGTTACCTGACTTGCCATCCTGTGGGCATGGGTTTCTCTGAGGGGTTCTGAAAAGGTGCAGCAGAATCCTACAGGTCAGCCTGGCACCTGGCTCGGAGTCCTGCTCACTACATGCTGAAAGATGGACACATGGTTAATAACCAAAGCTAAAGACACCATTTCTTTTAGTCCTTTTGGTTTTAGGAGAAAGATGTGTTATTACAAGCGGGTAAGATGGCAAACAACAGACTAAGGGTGCTCAAGTGACTCAGTGGTCTTATCTAGAACACCACTTCTGAGAGTTCAAACTTGTGAGTTGGCCGGGCATCCACACGATTACAGTTGGGTGTGTTTGAGAGAGGGAAGGATGGACAGGGTTTCTTTCAGCTAAAGTTACAAGCTCTGGGATCCATGAGGGCTTAGCGTGTCTCTCTGTACTTTACCATTGCTAGGTGTTTCGTTTAATTAATCTGTTATTTCCTTACAACACAACTCTCTGTAATTTTTGGGTAAGTACATTAGCAGTTTTCTCTGACATCTGTTTCACTTGCCAAACATTTTCACCTCAGCAGGTGCTACTCACTTATCCCTGTCCTCATATCTCACAGTCCTTACAGACATCACAAGTCACATCATAGGAACAGCCATGCCAGTAGCCTAATCTACCCCCAACTGTTACAGCAATCTCAAACAGTGGTGGTAGGTGGGCTCTGGAACTGTCAACCAGCTGTCCAAAAAGCTGACTTCATCTCAGCTTTTGCATCATCTTACTTTGACTTACTGGCACTGACTGAGACATGGATCACCACTCAAAACACACCAGCAGCCTTAACCTCTGTACTTGTTATTTCTTGCATTAAAAAAATTATAAAAAAAAAACCCTGACTTTGGTTCTAACAGAGTTTCAGCATATTTGTATTCATGGACTGTTGTCTACTTTAACTAGAGTAAGGTAATGTCCACTATGGAAGCACCTCTGTAAGTCGCTCTGGATAAGAGCGTCTGCTTAAAATGTAAATGTGTGACACGGCCGATACAGGCATGATAGCACCACCGAGATCCAAACCTCAGATATCAGCTGTAAAGGGCTAGCATATTTTACTGCTCTGCCACCTGAGTTTAGTATTTATTTATTATAAAAATGTATTATTTACAAAATGCTAAAGGTCATTATGTAATAATAGCCGCAGTAATTCTAGAAATAGTTATGATATAAAACCAACAAGAAGTCTGGTACACAATGCACACAGACGTCCAGTGGTGTGATCTGGTGTCTCAAGCTGACTCACTCTTTCAGAGCTAGTCATCTGAGGTTCTGTGTACACACAGCAGGAGATCTGCTTCTCAATACTGCTTTCTCATATAAGCCACATAAACATAGTAGTCAGTTGCTAAAAATGGTCAGAAGCCAGGGTTCTGGGGGAATTTGCTTTGAGGTCTTTTTCAAAAGTTCTGTAATGATGTGGCATTTTCAAAGCATGGTGTGAAACAGCGCTCAGAAAGTAGCACGCAACCGACACCCAGAACAAACTGAATCACAGGGGCTAGGTTTGTTCTAGGGAGACATGCACATTAGGCTCAGTGTAAATCTAAATTCTTAAAAGCACGGTGAGCAATCATGAGCTAATGCTGACTTCAAAGCTAAAGAAAGCTAATCTGTTATTTTAGGAGCGGTGTTAATGCTGTTGTTTATCTCCCGGTTATGTTCTTATTTGATACTTGCTGCTAATATTGTCAAGATCAAAGATTTTCTATGACCTTCAGAGTACCTGCACTTCCATCACTAAGAACTGAGTGTTGCGTTCCTAAGTGAAAGACTAGACAGGGCATATAAACATAAAATATTTATATCTTTTTTTGCAATCATAGCTGTCAGCAATTCATTTCGGCTTTGTTGACGCTCTGGGGTGGATTGACACCCTGACCAGGAAATGTAATTGCAGCACCGCATGAACTCCTATCAGCTCAGCTTAGTTTACTTTAGTGGTGGTTCACCTTGATCAGGATCACAGTGGCATGACAAACATTAAGAGTGCACCTCGTGGCCCAGGTGGCACAGCGGGATATTCCACTAGCACACTAGCTGAGTTTTTGAACTCCTCGGTTCGAAAGTCCGCGCTGCCACCCGCCGGCTGGGCGCCATCTGGCGGGTATAACTGGCAGTGCCTGCAGCAGATACTAATTGGCCATCGTATCTGCAGGGTGGGGGCCGGACTATGCGTGGGAGGGCTCTTCATACGCTGTGTAAGGACCCTGATTGGCAGAAGAGACACCTGTGCAGAATGCATGGGCGAGAAGAGGAGGGCTGTGCACGTGTCGGAAGAGGCCACCGACTTTGCACACGGAGCAAACAACTTCTACTGAACTGCTACTGAATACGTTTAAAATATGCAATCAAACCAAAGTCCTTAATACATTTATACAAGCTTACTTCTGTTCGGCAAGGTGAGCTAGGTGGCAGGCTTCATGTAAATCATCATCTCATGATTGTTTTACACTGAAAACCATTCCACATAGACGGCAAACTACTAAAACTAAAGCGTTTTCCACTAGAATTTGTTTATTAACATCATTACAGTTCTGGCTTAGAATGCAACACTTTACCAGCATTAAGAAGAGAAGGGATGGCCACACAGCGCACCAGATCCTCAAGCAGCAGACACTGGCGAGCTATAAGGATGGCAACAAATGTAGCCAGGGAGTCATGAAATGATAAGTCGCTCACCTGTGAAAAACAGAAATATAATATTTCAATAGGTCAATAAGCTATGCAGCCAATGTTAGGTCCTTCAGCAATGAAACCACTTTTAAGTGAATACATACGTCAACGTTACAGAGCAGGTCATTGAAGCCACAGTTGCCATTGTTGGAGGAGCAGCACAGGGCCTTCAGCACTCCCAGCCATTCGGCACTCAGAGAACGACAGTATGCTGTCAGTTCAGCACACAGGATCCCGATATCGTTTACCCTGTCACAGCACACAGCATACAGTTAGCATTAATTCTCGAATCTCGACTGATAGGAAACATTTAGAACATACTAGGAAATTTATAATAATAATTACAACTGTTAAAGTTTATTTTATTTTCTTCCTTTTTCTCCCCATTTTTAGCGCGTCCAATTTTTACCCAGTTGCATTATGCATCCTCTCTACTGGTGCTGACCCCCACCCCTGATCGAGGAGAGCGAACTGACACACGTCCCCTCCGATATGTGCGCAGTACTGCACGACTGCATTTTTTCACCCGCACCAGCAGAGTTCATAATGAAATCGGCCCTGTGCACGGAGAGCCACACCCTGATCGGCATTATTTCTCTACTCTGTGCAGACGCCATCAACCAGCCAGCAGAGGTCGTAATTGCATCAGTTATGAGGTCCCTCTCCAACTCCCTAAGCCTGTATGAACAACAGCCAAAGGTTGTTCATGTAGCCGCCCAGCCCAGCCGGATGGCAGAGCTGAGATTCGATACGATGTATTTGAAATCCCAGCTCTTAAAGTTTAAACATTTCTGATTACACCAATTATTATATTTATTACAAAAATAACAGATTTAGTCACTGAAAATAATGACCACAAAATAATAGCCCTAATTGAGAAATAAAACCTTAATAAAGTGCAGATCAAGTTGCCGGACAATTCTTTTTACAGTAGGCAGTTATTTTTAACACATTTAACACATTACTGATGAGGAGGAGCATAATTATGCAATGACAGTAATTAGATTACATTGAAATTCAGGAATAATGAACAAATAGAGCATTAAGCTCCTCTAGCAAGAAAGTCAGCATTTGAGATGGTGTGGATTTTATCAGTTCATTAATATTGCTCACAAAATTTACATTTACATTTTTGGCATTTAGCAGACGCCTTTATCCAAAGCGACTTACAGTATACAGTCTGAGCAACTGAGGGTTAAGGGCCTTGCTCAAGGGCCCAACAGCAGCAACCTAGCAGTGGTGGGGCTTTAACCAGCAACCTTTGGATTACTAGTCCTGTGCCTTAACCACTAGGCTATGGCTTGCCCTACAATTTAAAAAAGCTTTTTGTTAGTAAAGTCATCGTCAAGATAAGACAAGATCCAATTTCCTATTTCTGTGCCTATTACTGTGTTTTCAACAGCAACTATTTAATGAGAGAAGCTGTACAGCCTGATTGCAGCATGCTTACCTCTCAGGGTCCCGGTGGTCCACACACACATCCATCAGGACGTTACACACAAAGCTATAGCGGTTAGCCGCACTGTCGTTGAGAATCTTGCCGACCATGGAGTGGTTGAGGTTGTGAGCTGAAGGGTTTGCTATGGCATCGATCATGAATACCTGGTCCCACAGCATGTTGGAGTCTGATGGGTCGATGTTATAGTAGATGGAATTCTTCACCTTGGAGCAGAACTCGCTGTAGAAAAAGCCCAGTTTAGTAAGACATGCACAAACATGAGACTACACCTGCTGACTCTACATGATTATAGGCCTTACCTGAAGATCTCTCCGAACTTGCTCTTTAGGTGACTGCAGGATGTATAGAGATCATACAGGTATGCCAGGATACAGCGTTCAGCAGAAGAACAGTCAGCAGGATTAACTCCCGACTTCACCACGATGCGCAGCCTGCATAAAAAACAGTCGCTATATTAAAGCATGCTTAATAATGGCTAAAACAGTAGTCATTTTATTTTTGCAATTATTATAAAAAAAAAATAATGATTCCATAATGACAGAGAGTGGCCTTTCACACTATACACAACAATATACAGGTAATGTACTGTAGATATACGGCAGATGGTAGGAGGTTAATACTTTTAATATAAAGCTTATTTCTAGGAAGGCTGGGACAATAAGCACACTGATTTTGTTTGTTTATTAGAATTTTAACATCATGTTTTACACTTTGGTTACATTCATGACAGGAACGGTAGTTACTCATTACACAAGGTTCATCAGTTCTCAAGGTTATATAAAACACAGTCTTGGACAATTTAGTATCTCCAATTCACCTCACTTGCATGTATTTGGACTGTGGGAGGAAACCAGAGCACCTGGAGGAAACCCATGCAAACACAGGGAGAACATGCAAACTCCACACAGAAAGGACCCGGACCGTCCCGCCTGGGGATTGAACCCAGGACCTTCTTGCTTTAAATATACTTGTAAATTCAAATGCACCAAGACTTTCCAAAACATTTAGAATAGAACCATGTTTATTACCGTGTTAATCAACTTTCCAGACTAAAGACACCCATCTGCTATGATCTGGAAAGCAGAAAGGCCCCCTTCCCCTGCGATATGTTTCCAGTGAAAGACAAGTCTGGTCTGCAGGCAGGCCACTCTAGCACCTGATTGCACTCTGATTATGCAATGATTCAGTTGTCACATGCAGGATGCTCCTTTTTTTACCCCAGCATGGTTGCATACCTTCCTTTTTTGGTACATTTCTAATCTCAAATTGCCACCTTTCAAACTAAAACCTTGTAAATCCACAAAGTTCAATCAGTTCATCTGGACACAAGTTTGTTGTAGAGATACGTTTCGTCACTCAATCCGAATGACTTCTTCAGTCTGACTGAAGAAGTCATTCGGATTGAGTGACGAAACGTATCTCTACAACAAACTTGTGTCCAGATGAACTGATTCAACTTTGTGGATTTGTGTACCAGGATTATTGAGCATGCATCAACAGATAAAACCTTGTAAAGTTCTTTAGATTTCAGGTTGATTCAAAAGTTACAGTCAAAAGAACTGCTCAACTAGCTAATTGCTAAAATAACAAGTACATCTGGATTTATTGGAAAGACTTAAAAATACAGTAAAAATAAACAGGAAAAGTAGTCCATTCTAGAATTATAAAGCCCTCAAAAACAGAGCATGAGGCATTAATTAATATATTCTTTTTTTAATATACACTATATATGCATTTTTGCTTTTTTGCCCAATCTAGTAGTATCAAATTACCCAGCTGTAACGGGTTCACATAGACAGCAGTATTGTGTATGGAGAGTCACACACTGACAGTATTCATTACCTCTGGGCAGGCACTTTTAACCAGCCAGCAGAGGCCACAACCACAGCAGTAATAAAGAATCCCTTCAACCATGCCTCCCAAAGACACAGCCAATCTTTGTAGGCACCCAGCTGATCGATAGCAGATCTGAGATTCAAACTTAAATGAATCACTGAAAATGCTTAAGAGTATTCAAATTCAAGTTTGGGATATTATTGAACAAATGAAGCCGTGTTCTGACCCCTGTACAGTCATCACATTGTGGTCCCAGAGGTTGATTTAATCTAGGTATGTACAGTATGTGTACACATAATGATGTCAGCAAAATGATCCATTGTAATTTTAATCAATATTTAATTTGTACTCAATTTTAACACAATGACCTAAAAACAACGTGTAGGTAAATAGTGTCATGTGTTGGTCGTACCCATCGAAAACCTGTGCGGTTTGGTCAGGGTTTAGGATGAGGCAGGAGTGGTAGCGTCGGAGTACAGCCACAATGCACAGGCACAAGCTAGTTGTGTAGCTGCCTGCAAGACTTGAGGACTTCAGCAGCAGCTCTGCTTCTACTAGACTCAATTCGTTCAGCAGCTGACAAACGCAAAATAAAACGGGTTATAATTACAGGCAGAGAGTGAAAAATCAATCAATGTATGATAATACTAAAACAGTGGTACAAATGGCATTCTACAGTACAGTGGTGTGGTCATTTCTATGGCAACTATTGTATGCATATGTTCTAGGTCTATGTACGTATATACTTTAAGTAATTATAGTGTGTAATAACAGCAAAAAAGAATACAGTAGATTAATATTAAAAAAAAAAAAAAATACCAGGCTTTAAGCCCTGTTATACCTGAATGGCAAAGTCAATGAGGCCACTAATATTAAGAGAATATTCCATGAGATCAAAGATGAACTGGATGTGTTGGACCAGGGGGAGGTGATAGGACATCCCTAAGGCAAAGCTGGTGATTTGTTCCAGAACATTCCTGGACACCTGTATGTGACAAAAAACACACATGCAATATTTAGATGAACATAGTAAAGATGAGGACTGCTCCTACTCAATCCACCAATTTACTTCAACCTATCACATAACATGGGGGTCAGCAATGGTCACTGGCATTGCTGTAGATTGTGCTTGGTTAAGTATTTTTATTAATGACATTTTACTGAAGGAGCTCAGGTGGCACAGCAGTAAATTGATTCCACTACCACTGGGATATAGGGTTTGAATACCTATTGGTGGTACTGGCCGGTCAGACGTCTACATACAGACATGATTAGCCATGTCTGAGAGTGGGGATGGACAAGGCTCTGTGATGGATAGGCATCCTGTCCAGGGTGTTCTACGGCACTGTGCTCTGTGATTCCGTGAAAAGCTAGATCCTGACCAGGATAGAACTTGAATATTTTGGACTAGAAATTAGAATGTGTTTATGTTTCATATTATTGTGATGACAATTCTGGAAAATAGTTAATACAAGTCACTAAAATATAGTTGTTATAATATTTAAAACACATTTTGGTTGTGGTTACTGTATTTTATATAAATTTCCTTTTAATCAACCACTTTATCCTGGTCAGGGTTGTAGCAGGTCTGTTTCTACTGGAAAACACTGGGCACAAAGCAGGAATCCATCACAGGGCTTCATTGATTCCATAACTCAGACATAGTTAATCGTGTCTGTATAGACGTCTGGAGTCTGAGATTCAAACAGGGATGGATGTAATTCTGTGGAATTCAGGTATTCTTATTAGTTATTAGCTTTTATTGTCTTAAACATAAAAATCCCAACATACTGAACATGCCACCGGAGGAAAAATAAACTAGAGTCTAACCTGAGAGGTGACCTGGTGCTGGTCAAAGTGAGAGAGGTGCTGAAATTTGGAGAAAATGTCCTCTGCAGTAGGGAAGGCCTCTGGTTTACTTTTCTTCCTCTTCTGCCCTTCCTCACCTCCTAATGCAACACAAAAAACAACACTTAACAAGTAAACACGTGTTTACAATCTTGGGGAATCATCTGAAGGCATACAACTAACAGAAAATATGAACATGAATAAAGACATATGCTCCAGCTAGAGCTCCACAGCTTGTTAACAGCGTTTTTGGGAATAAATGATTGAAAATGCTCCAGTACACTGTGTTCATAATGACAGCCTTGCCTGGTTAAAAAGAGGGGCATTGCAGTCCAAATAAAATAATGGGTTGTTCCATTACAGCACCATTAAAAGTAAAAGCTAGCACTGGGCGCATGTCCCTGACTGGGTCAAACAGCTCAGAAAAATAATGAGCAAATAAACGTTATTAGCATAGAAATGGGCCAGCGGGTATGAATATTTAATAGTGGCAGCTGTGGGCCAGTGCTGCGCATGACTGTCTTTGGCTAAAAGTAATCAGGGAGAGAGAGAGAAATTATCCCAACTAATTTTTTTTTTTTTTTTTTTTTTTTAATCACGGCCTTTTAGATAGCCTTAGTGCACCTACATAAAGAAAAACATTTATAGTTGCTTCTTTCCTTTGTTATAAGTGTACAAAACAGGATATTGTTAATATAAAAAAACAAAGATTTTTGCTATGGAAAATATTAAACCACCAAAGAAAATAAAGAGATAGAGGTTTATAAAAAGATAGACTTTGCATTAGAGGAAGTCTTTATCAGTTGTATGATGAAACAAATAGAAAAAGAAAATGAATAATCTAGTATTTAAAAGTGTTACATAACATTACGAAATGTCATCCAAAAGTCTTAATAATCCAATCAGGACAGCGAAAACAAACCCCTGTGTTACTGCCAGAGACTTACAGGATGACCGGATTAACGCTGGGACAAAAGTGATCTTCTTAAGGTTGCTACTGACACATAACAACCAAGAACAGAGGTGGATCTGTGATGATATGGGGATGTTCTTTCACTGCATGAACTATAAATCTTGACCATGTGACTGGCAGAATAGATTCACAGAAATACCAAGGCATTTTGAGAAGAAATTTTATGCCTACAGTGGTGAAATTGAACCTTGGTGATAATTGGACTTTCCATCAAGACAGCAATCCCAATCACACTTCTAAGTCAAGCAAAGCTTGGTTAAAGAATAAACCCTGGAATAATTCAGAGTGACCTTCTCACTCTTCAGATTGAAATCCCCCCAGAAATCTTTCATGGAATTTAAAAGAAAGCAGTTGCTGCATGAAACCCATCAAACCCTAATGAGCTGGAAGCTTTGGCATGAAAAGAATGGGTAAAGATTCCACAAGAGAGATTTCAGAAGCTTGGAAGCACTTATCGAAATCACTCCTTAGATTTTATTAAGGCAAAAGGGTATTCCGAGGCTAAAGGGTCTCATAATAATGTGCATGGATATTTGTCAAGGGAACTAGATGTTTTTCATTTCAATTTAAAATAATGTTTTAACAACTCATGTTCTTTAAATTGCTTGTCCTCAAACCCCACAGGCCGATGACAGAGCTTCGAGATCTACTGCACTGAATCATAAACACGTGTGTGCATGCTGCAGTACCAGTCTCAGCAGTGCTCTTGCGGTTCAGCACTTTTAAGATGTCTTTAGTGATCTTCTTGATGGAGTGCCGAGCCTCGTCTCTCTGCTTGCCCACTCCATACAGAACCACGAGACGCTGATTGCATTCATGACTAGCACTTTCCTCCTGTAATTGAAGGTTTGTCATTAGTTCAGATAATTGTTGTTTTTTATTTAAACCATTTAAACTATATTGCTTCAATGGTAGAACAAGCAAATACAAATATGATTATAATTTCTAAATTCATAACAATACAACTTTGTGTGGGGAGAATTTCCCTCCTTTGGCAGAAATCTAATCATCTTTTGCATTTCTTTTCCCACATGCACCATCTCTGTGCTTGCCTAGGTGAGCAGCAGACTAGCATCTGCCACTTTGAAACATGTGCAATCACGTGTGCAGCATAGTTAATCCGCTGCTGGGGACCCTGATGGCATCCAGGGAGGGTGTATATTCCTGACACACTCCCTCCGATGTGTGCGCAGTCCACCAATCCCTTCTTATTTGTGCGTGTATTTGTGCCCGAGGTCAGCTTCGTGCACGGAGAGCCACACCCCGATCTTTGCGCTCCTCCACTTCTATACAGTCGCCCTGAACAACCAAGGTACTTACACAGGGCTGATAACACAACCCCCGAGTTCGTTTTTTTCTCTCTACCCAGCTGACTAGAGGCAAATTTCGTCAGCTACAGGAACTTGCCAATTGTGCCTGCTAGAGGGCACCCAGCCGACCAGTAGCAGAGCTCAGAATCTCAGCACTGGTGTGCTAGCGGATTATCCCACTGCGCCACCTGGGCACCCTCAACTCCTGGCCAACTGTTGTAGTAAGCGTACTGTTGGACGCCCGGAATGCTGGTAGCATCAGTGAGATTTAAAGCTGTAAGATTTAGAGCTAGTGCATTTGACCACTGTGCCAACTGAGCACACTGTAATACCAATTACAAAGAGTGGAGAAAGAGAGAGCTTACCTGAGGTATTGGGAAGTGAGTGGCGTATTGAATGTGGCGAGGCTGCTCGTAAACCTGGGGGAATGTTGGTTCCAAGCCTTTCTCCTTGGCAGTGCTTTTCCCATCTTGCTCTGGGGCAGCCTTTTCCGGTGAGGGGCTTCCCTTTGTCTCACAGTGCATAGGGGGAGAAAACATCTGCTGAAGGACATTAAGATGCTGAGTTTATGTCTTGCAGTAGACACCAGCACATATACATATATAACATACCACAATACAAATGACTGCTTATGAACAGTTTTACCTCATCAAAGTTGGCACTGGAGTTGTTATCTATTTCCATAGGCTCAGACAGACCAGTGTCCTTTGGAGGAAAGAAAGGGACATGACTACCAAAACTAAGCATTAAAAAATGAAACCAAATATTCCAGATTTTAAGAACAGTTACATGCCTCCATTTTGACGCTGCTTCCAGCATCTTGGTCTTTGCGTTCTGACTCGTCTGACGGCTCGTCGCTTGGGGAACGGGGACGGGGCAGGTGGGAATCAGAGGCCAGGTCGCCTCGGGAGATGAGTGTGCACATGTAGATGTTGTGGGAGAAGACATCATGGCGGATTTGCTCGCAGAAGAGCAGCACTAGGTTAGAAAACTCCACGCGCTCACTTTCATTACCGGGCTCTGCTGCAGGGAGAGAGAAAGCATGAAAGGTCAGCGGTGGTATGCTGATTTATTAATGATTATAAGCAGCTGACATGACGTCTGACATAACCTGCTGGGCGAGAGATACACAGAGTAAACGCAAAGGTCAGGTTATGTGATTGTGATGTGATACACACTACGTACACAACAAAATGAGAACACAACACATCCATATGCACTAGCTGATCCTTTAAAAACAATGAATGATTGTATACACTTGTTCTGCATTCAGATAACAGTCATCCTACAACTGATTTTGGAACATGACTAAAGAGATTCACTTTAGTTTAGCCTTAATAGCATTAACAAGGCTGGGCACTTAGGCTTGCTCATAGGTGTCATTTCAATTACTGTCAACATTTTAAAACGGGATTCAGGTCAGACGGTGCATTCTTCTGGCATGAGTTAAGGATACATGGCTAACCGATAACCAGTAAGGAAGTCATTGTTCTATTAATGCTGTTGGTTAAAAATGTCATTTCCAACAGCTAATGCTCGGTTAATATTAAGTGCAGCTACAGATCTCTACAGAGTAAAAGTAATTAACATACTTGCTGGAGCGATGGCATTCTCTGACAGCGCCACTTGGAAAATTGCTATGCTCTTCAGTCCAGTTCATAATACAGGAAGGAATTATCAGTACAGAGACTGCAAGGCTATATTTTATGAATATAAAAGTGGAGCTGAATCCAACAGTGAGAAGTGGTGTCTATATACTTTTGGCTGTATAGTATATGAAGATTTTTTTTATCTTCTGTCATAATAAATTGCATTCTTAATATAACGTGGGCAGAAAGTCACAAACTGATTTCGATTATTTCCCCAGACAATTGCAGGAGAAATAAAGATTCTATTTGGCTCGCCTCCCTCAGACCCAGCCAATCATGTCTGTGTAGATGCCTGGCCGGCTGATAGCAAAGCTAAGATTCAAACTCAAAAGCTCAAGATCTCAGCAGTGGAGGTCTAAAGTCAGACCCAGGCTGTGAGCTTCTTGAAAGGTTACAAGACATGTTCCAACCATCTCATAGTAGTCGTAGCGTAACGGATAAGGGTGAGAAACTAGGTAAAAAAACAATTGAAAAATAAACACAGTGTTTCTTTTATTAAATATGACTTTTATAACCCAATATGTTTTGTCTGGTTAGCAGCTTCATTTCATTTATTAATAAACATCCACTCCTGCATTTCAGATCTGCATTCCATTATTTGCATTTATCATACTGTCCCAACTTTTTCTTATTTGTGGTTTTAGGTCACATTTTGATTCATAAATATGTAGGTCTGTAACAGCTGTGACGACTTACTAAGCACAGGAGCCTGGGTATCCAGGAACTGCAGCAGAACGTCCTGAAAGACGGGTAGAGTGGCAGCTGAGAGAGATCCAGATGACACCGAGCCCTTCTCATCCACCACCTCTGATTCGCCACACCTCTGTGTAAATACACACACACACACAAGGACCGATTAATGTAATAATCTCAATCCATTCACATATACAATTGCATTTATTCAACCACTTACATTCCTACACAGAAATACTTTTACAAAGTTATCAGGCATCACGAAATACAATTTGTATTGTATTATGAAATGTAAGTGGAAGAAAGTGCTGGCAAAATAAAAGCTATAAGAGGGATCAAATGAAGCATTAACCTCTGCCTCAATCTCAGTCTGTCTCTTCTCTAGCAGCTTAGCAACCACCATGGCTCTGTGCCTGCCTGAACGCTTGCAGCACACAGCCCACTCACACAGCAGAGTGACCACCGCGTCATCATCTGGACTCATCTGCACAAAAACACAGCAATCATCGAAAAAAATAGATTTTTTAAAAAGTTCCTACATTGGATTTAATCCGTAAAAAACTAATAAGGTTATTTGCAGCAATTGGTAATTAATAATAAACCAATAACAAAGAATATTTTGATTAATAAATTATCCCTTTTGGCTGCTCCAGTTGGAGGTTGCCACAGCGGCTCACTCTGGTCTAAATATATACCTGACGCAACCCTCCGGGCTAAGGACGAGTACTAAGGGTCCACCCTTAGTGGTTAGGCTCACAATGCCATGCACCTTCTGTATTTGTAAGCCCAGCCCATAAATAAAACCCCCGAAAATCAGGCACTGTTGTTACCAGCAGCGTGGCTCTTAACCATTATGCCACATTAGCTCAAAACAAACAATATTTTAATCAATGCTATTAAAAAGTGCATTTCATTAAGGGCTGAAATACGAATGTTTTCTGTTTAGTCAGATTACAGAAGACACATTACGATACTCAAGAGAAAATGCCTTGAATATTAAACATGTCCTTTTAGCACAGTGTTACAAATATGACTACTCACAAAAACAAATGAGTAAAAATAAACAACAAAAGTCAAAGTAAATCAAAAAGAAAATTTGTACCTCATGTCCATCTTTACTCTGGCCTGAGCCAAAGATCCGGTTGTATAGGGAGTCCAGTGAATTACTAAAGTCAGACTTCTCAAAGCTGTGGTTGTCAAGAACCTCCAGTGTGTGCAGGACCCGACCGATTGTGAAGCCTGTTGTTACAATGCAAATAGAAGAGACATTGATCTCTAAACCAAAAACATTACTTAGATAGCCAAGCTTTTGGATATGACATTAAACATGAATTAGGTGTCACTCGCTTTGATTTAACAGTAGGGTCAATGGAACAATGCAAAATTTTCAATGTTCAAAAACCTGACAGTGAACTTACCGGCTGTTGTTTCCTGACATTTGTCAAATGACCAGCGAAACTCCACTGCCTGCCCTCTCTCTTTAATCTGCTCCTCAATTTCCCTGACTTTAGCACGGACCTTTGGAGAGAGATCACAGCATGACCAACTGAACACTGCGGCTTTCTGCAAAGTACACTCAAAAATGGTCTAGCAATTCTACAAATTACAAATTGATGACCACGCCTGTGTTGCAGGCAAAATCTAAAGTTGTCTAAATTTACAAAATACAAAAGACTTTTTCCTTTGTATTTTACCAGTTAATTAAAGATCACAAGATCCTTCTTTTTACTGAATTTCACACAATCTCTTAACTTTTTCAAAAAATTAAGGTTGTACTGTGAACATTAGGTGGTTTTATTTGGCAAAACAGTAGTTTCCAGATATTAGGCATCAGTTTTTCCAACTGAGCAGGCAAACTACTGAAAAAGTGTTGGCCAAATCCAGTCGGCCCAGACTTGCCAAAATGCCAAATTTTAAACCAGAAATAAATCAGAAATATCCTGTATAAATATCCTGTATAAGCCACTATAGAGGAGGCCGTACCTGCTGGTTGAAGGTGGTATTGCCCCCTGGCATGGGCAGGTTAGAAGGGGCTATGGGCAGAAGGTCTAGTGGAGATCCGGTTTTAATCCGACTGTCGGTTAGTGAATAGTGCCACACCAATGCACTAGGACAGCACAGTACAATACTCTGGAATGAACAAAAACAGAAACAGAGATAAGACTTTTAACCAGTAAGGTTCAAGTTTAGAGACTGACAGTTGAAGATCTTAAGATTTGCTTAAGAAAAGTGTGTTGTGGTAACCAACTCCCATTTATTTCACTGTTATTACTTAAACTGGCATCCATACAGGGGTAAAGTCAAATGCTACCACTGCATATCCACCCACATCACATCCATAAACCTCCTTTTCTCACGCTGCTTGTTGTCTCCATCCTTAGCACCCTTCTCCTGATATAACCCTCCTCCTTCCTCTGCACATGCCCAAACCATCTCAATCCCTCCCTCACTAACATCGTCTCTAAAAAAATTCTACCTGAGCTGTTCCCTTAATAATCTAGTTCATCCTCACCACTCCCAATGAGAATCTCAGCATCTTCACCTCTGCCACCGCAGCTCCCTCACCTGTCTCTTTTGTCGATGCCATTGCCCCCAAGCCATACAACATAGCAGGTCTCACTACTGTCTTGTAAACTTTACCTTTTACAAGACAGTAGTGAGACCTCCACAGACTAAAATAAGAGTTCTGGAATCTGACATTTTTAGTGCACAGAGGCTTCATGTCTTGCACTTTGGACAAATAACCAGGTCTAAAAATGCATGAGCCTTACCACTTCTTTGGCTGATGTCCCTGTAAGACTGAGGCAAAAAGAAATGGCTCTTTAATGCCTCCACAGAACAAAACGAATTATCATAAACACTGAAATGCCTCCTGGGAAAATGTAATCAAGGAAACATGTTATTCGGCACTAGAATAAAAAGTTGTGTGACCAATGCGGCATCTTAAATATGCAGTTTGTTTCCTGCGGTTTATAAAAGTAGTAGGTTCTGTTTGTTTCTACTGTGGGGTGGATCTCGTGGAGTGTGTTGGTTGTGCATGTCTCCCATTCCTTCTACCATATTCCAGTGGTATAGGTTCTAATAGCTGGTTTGAAGTGAGATGGAGGATAAAGGCACTGCTGGACTGTGGCTTGTTTTGCTGCCCAGTCAGGTCATTTGTTGCCTCTAAGGCAAGCAGAACTGTAGATTGTGTCCATGTTTCCTTAGTTGCTTTAATGTTTTAGTGATTTTTGCTGTTATTGAGTGGATACAGTTGTGTGATGCTAGGTCCTGGAGGCAGGCTTTTGAGTCTGTACAGATAAGGATTTGAGATGTTTTGTGTGTGTTCCTGACCTAGCTGTATGGCTCGAGTTGATTGGTTTGGTATTCTGAGACTGTACTGACCCACTGCTATAGCAACAGTGACACCTTTACTTGTTTTGTAGCTGTCTGTATAGATGGGATTTCTGATTTCTATGAGATGTTGTTGGTATAGTAGTGGATTTGTTATTCTCTTGTTTTTCATAAGGTCATAGACAATATCCATGTCTTGGAGATCCAAAGAGGGTAGTTTTTGGATAGTTGGTTGAGGCTGCAGTTAATTTTCCTGTTTGTTTATTTGGATTTTAACATCATGCTTTACACTCTTTGGTTACATTCATGAGAATATATCCATGGGCCTGGGAGCGGATTCTAATAGGGTTTCATGCTTAGAGTTGGCTGTATTTTGAGCAGAATACTGGTGGGTAAACTGGGTAGTGTTTGTCCGATAAGAGGTTGACCACGTATTTAATAGCCAGCTCCAGGTGATGTTTTTTGGAGATGGCTTGTTGGCTTTCGCAAAGAGCCTGTGCATCAGGGAGGTTCTAGAGGCTCACAGGGCTAGAAGGAGGCCGAGGTATTGAAAAGGATCCAATGTTTGGATGTGGGATTTTCAGGCATCTCTGTAGATTACTGGTGTAGTCAAGGTGAGATCTTATCAGGAACCTGTATAGTTTTTAGAGGAGATCTTCCAAGGCCGTAAGGAGGAACGTTGTGTTTTGGAGTTAAATATTAAAAAGTACAAATACATCTTTATTTAGCACAATAGGTGAAGCTTTGAGCTATCAACTGGAAGGTTGTGAGTTCAAATCCCGGCGGAAGGTACTGTAAGTATTAAAGCATATGTAGTATGAAAATCAGAGCTTCTTTGATTTACATTTTCAGCATTTAGCAGACGCTTTTATCCAAAGCCACTTACAGTACAGTGACAGTATATTGTCCAAGCAATTGAGGTTTAAGGGCCTTGCTCAAGGGCCCAATAGTGGCAACCTGGTAGTGGTGGGGCTTGAACCAGCAAGCTTTCGATTACTAGTCCAGTACCTTAACCATTAGGTTACAACTGCCCTCATAATTTATTTTGTGTCTTTGAAACACTCAAGGTTGTGTGTTATAGTGCAAAGCATCACAGATGATCTACAGACCAAAGCCATGATACTATTCCCGATAACACACTTCCTCTCATGTTCCATTGCTTAACTCTAGGCTTTGTTGAGTTTCAATGCTTGGAAGGTCATGAAGTGGTCTGCTGTACCTGGAGCATGCAGCTGAGGCCGAACACGACAGGCCGGTGCAGGGGGCAGATGTAGAAGTCGGTGAATGGCGTTTGGGGCTGGTTACCCCCAGCTGGCTGGGAGGTCGGGGTTGGGGGAAGAGCATTGCCAGGCTGGCCTGAGATGCCGTGGGGTGCATGTCCTCCCGTGCTGGGCCCCAGACTTCCATCGCTAAGCAGCAAGTTAAGCCGGCGTGTACAAAAGTATGCCAGCCTCCTTGACAGATAGGCTGACTGCACAAACTCTCCAGAGTACTGACAAAGAAAGAATGAGGCATTAATACTGGTTGGATTTACTACAGTAAATGACAGTCTATTTACAATGAGGTCCCATGTGGTAGGTGTCACTGCTTTGTTACCACATTTACCAACCTGTAGAAGGAGAGGCAGTAGCAACTTCAAAAGCTCATCCTCCCCAGGACGAATCTTCTCAAAGCATTCTAGAACCCAGGTCAAAAACTCATGTCTGTCCAGCATGCCATCCTGTTAAAGACAAACACATTTTATTCCCAGTTCAAAACCTAACCCCTTTTTGATGTCCCTCTTCAATAAGCATTTACCACAAAGGTTCATGTTTTTTAATTTTTTATGTAATAAAAGATTGTAAGTACAACAATCTTGGTTATGTCTCATTCAAATTCCTTTAAAGTTAAACTGATAAACAGCCAATTATATTATTTTATTATTAATAATGGCCCTAATAAACAATTGTACTTATTAGTTGCAACAAACTGCTGTTCCTGTTAGGGGTCGCCACAGCAGATCATTCTTCTTTACCTTGCCCTGTCCTGATTATCCTTTTCTGTCACACTAACAACATGCATCTTCTGCTCCCACATCCACAAACCTCCTATTTGGCCTTCCTCTCCTCCACTGCCCCAGCTCCATCAACAGCAGCCTTCTCCCTATATCACATCCCTCCTCTGCACACCCCCAAACCATCTTGCTGCCCTAATTTTGTCTCCAAAACATCCTCCCTGCACTGTCCCTCTAATAAACTGTCCCTCCTAATCTTGTCCATCTTCGTCACTCCCAGCCAGAATTGCAGCATCCTAATCTCTGTCACATCAGATCTCCCTCCTGTCTTTTAGTCAGTGTCACTGCATCCAAATCGTCCAGCATAGCAGGTCTTGTAAACTTTGCCTTTCACTCCAAATCACTCCTGCTACTCTATGCCACCTACACCACTTGTCACTGCTGTCATAATGTCCAATTAAAAGTGTCAACTTGAAATTCACAAGTGCATATTTATCAAAATTAAGTCATAACGCATGATTAATGTACAGCAGTCTTTTTCTGAAAATGTATCTCTCTCTTTCTAAATGAGTAGATTACACAAAAGCACAAGAACATATTTGATTATTTAAATAATCCATTATTTATCCATTTAATCAGACTAACTTTCAATTTTACACTCAACTGTGGACAGAGCGCAGTGGCAGCCATTGTACGGTGCCCCTGGAGCCAAGAGAGTTAAGGGCCTTGCTCAAAGCCCCAAAAGTGGCTGCATAGCAGAGCCAAAATTCAAACCCACAAACATCTAGTTGAGAACCCATAGCTCTACCCACTATGCTACCACTGTCCTGGCATATATCCATCAACAGTCAGAATTCCAGCTCTGAGTTGTACATTTGGCTCATGTACTCATGTCTTATAAAGCCTCCACCTTTAGAAAAGCTAGACTCACCTGAAACATGAACATGGCCAGTTTCTCGTTGTACTCCCACTGTTTCATGGCAGTCTCCACCTCGGCTGGAGGAGCAGGCAGAGGAGAGCCGCAGCCCTGGCTGGGTGACTGCCGGTAAAACTCGGCCACCTTTTGCAGCTGCTCCCAGAGGTACTTTGTAATTATCTGAGTCCATTCTGCAGAAGCAGGATGAAACAACAACACAACCTTTAGGCTTCAACATGGGATTTGCAAAGAGCATGTAAATAGGGATGAATATTACAATAAAAATGTTAAGGCAATGTGGGCCACAAATCTAATTGACATACTATCTCCCAAAACCAGGCAAAGGTTATTAGCTTAGATGTGCTTGTAGAGTGAAATGAAAAATGCAATGAGAAGAATTGTGTAAATTAGATTTTAACTTAAATTTTAACCAAATTAGCAAAATTACAACCAAATTAGCAAAATTACAAACTAGGAAAATAACCTTGCATTCACACTAGTAACCTGAAATCATTCGTTTCCTATGTAGAGGGGCAAGCAATGCAAACAGTTCTGCACAATTTGGATTGGAGGTTTTTAATCAATATAATGCAAATAATGTATAACGAACAAAAAAGTGACAAAATCTATATTTATTTATTTGGGATTTTTACGCCATGTTAAACACATGCGTGTCAGTTAATGGCAGGAACTGGGTATTATATATCTGTCTTTATCATTTGGTCCATTTAATATTTTCATTTTTATGGTTGCGAGGTAGGTTAATACTGTTCTTGTGTTGTCTTGTGTAAGGATTTCTTTTATGGTTTCAGGCATGTGCACTTGTTGTCTTTCCTTTGTGTATTTAGGGCATTCTGTCAAAACGTGTTTTATAGTTGTAATTGTTTGGCAGGTTTCACATGTTGGTGGGTTTTCTCCTTTTACCAGGTATTGGTGGGTTACCCTGGTGTGGCCAATTCTGCATCTTGTAAATATAGTTTGGTCTATGCATCGTCCCTGGTGAGTTCTAGGTTTGGTATTGATGTTTGGATGTATTTCTTGGAGTTTGTTGGTGGTCTGAGCGTTCTATTCAACTTGCCATTTTTCCTTGATGTAAAAATTTATTAGTGGTTTTAAGTCTGTTGATGGGATTTTGATGTTTGCCGTATTTTGGTTTGTTTTTTCTCTAGCTAGCTGATCTGCTTTTTCGTTCCCTTCTATTCCACTGTGTCCTGGTATCCAGCATAGCTTTACGTCATATTCCAGTTCTGTTAGCTTGTTGATTGTTCTTTGTACATTGTTAATTATAGGGTGGTCTGATGTGCATGATTCCAGGGCTTTAAGGCATGATTGTGAGTCTGTGTATATTAAGATTCTGTGTTTTAGTTTTTCTTCCGCATATTTTAGTACAAAATCCATATAAACCTGACATTTTTTATCTTAAATCTTACATCATTATTAAGACAGAAGAAACAAAGAAATTGATTTGACCACCTAAGTACCAACAGCTATGGCTTTATGTATGGTCAAAATAACATAATACATAACAACATACAATGTCTAATAACTAGGGCTGTCACACGATCAAAAATTTTAATCGTGATTAATCATGATTAAAGAACCAAATTAATCACGATTAATCAACTGCAAAAATAACAACAAAATTTGAACAGTTATGCATATTTTTATTGCAAGAAAATGTTTACCAATAAAATTTTTTATAAAATTATGATAAAATTATTATTTAGAAAGAGTCTATATAGAGTTGTTAACAGTTACCCATCTTTAAGCCAATTGTTTAAAATGACAAGTCTGTTCACATTATCTGGCAAAAGGGAGGATCTTTTTCTGTCCATAACCCTGCCACTGAAAACAGGTGCTCACAGGGTACTACAACAAACCATTTCTAGATGCAACACATATAAGGTCATGTAAACCCACATTGTTATCTATGTTAAAGCGTCTACAGTCCATTGCGATATGTATAACAACAGTGTTTGTAATGTTCCCACGACGTGTACAGTCCATGGGCTTTCCATACAAACTCCTCTAAAATAAAGTTGCCAGAGTTCAATTTGCCTGTAACGCGTATCCGTGTGGGCAGATGCCTGACGAGACAAAAGCGTGCTTTGATCGAAGATCTTGAAGCGTCAAAAGACTTTGATCAAATAACTGTAATTTTGTCTAGTGAAGATTTTTCATGCTTTTTGAAACACATATTTAAAGAGACAGACATATTTAATTATAGACATTATTTATTTATTTTATGTCAGAGACACATATTTAAAGTGGCACAAACATAGCCCAATAACATTGTTTCATAAATTCAATTCAATTTTTTTAACCATGATTAAAATTTTAACATGTTAATCGTGTTAATTAATGACAGCCCTACTAATAACACCTTAAAGAGTTTTAATCCCTATTGCTACCCATGTCTGATGGTCTCAATGTAATACAAAGCCATGTGTAGAGAGAGGTTTGGTTAATTTTCATACCCATGTGCGTCAGTGTCACAAATAAAAAAAAAGTACTACAAACGTACCTATGCATGGGTCAATGACGTGTCTCTTCTTGACTTTAGTCTCAGTTATAGCAGCATGATATGCGCATGTCATTTTGATCATCCAGGCGGAGCGCATCACTGGAACCAAGTACTTGGCCAAGTAGCCGAAAACCTCCTCTTTCTTGCTGAAGATAGGAACCTAGTGTATTATAAAAATGGAAAGAGGGAGCTTTTAACATTAAATTTACATTGCAGGATGTTTTTATGTGCTCAATATCTTGAAACCAGTCTGACCAGAAAACACCTGAGCATTAAAAAAAAAAAACAGTGTGAAAACAAATGTCTCATAATTCAACTAATTATAGTACTGATTCCAATTATAAATACAAAACAAAAGGACATTGTTATCATTTAGTGTTTTGTGCAATAAACATCATCATCCCTCACATATTACTGGAAAAAAACACACACGGCTTACCATAATGCTAATACACAATGATACAAGAGTCACAAATAAAAGTCCTAATGCAAAATTGTCATTAACAAAAATTAAAATCATAAAAACGTGTTGTCACTAGAGATGCATGAGTACCGATACTAGTATCGGGTATTAGCCCGATACCGCGCTCATTAACTCGTACTCGTACTCGCAAACGAGGCTCCGATACTAAACATGGGGGGGGGGTTTGTGCCTGACCGGGGGGCGTGACATTGCGAGATTTTTTTACTTAAAAGATTTAAAACTAAAGCAATTCATTTTTCACCCACGGGAGACAGATTGAGTTATTCTCACTGACCACGCTCACACGCACGTTTAATGTTATTTAGTTCTGTTTGAAAAAAAACCCTTCAAAATAGAGCTAACAGTGAAGATAACCGGTTACAAAAGCAGCAACCGCTGTTATAGGACGTGTTTGTGTCTTTAATACTCTGTTCACAGTGTCGATACAAGTGATTCAGGAGTCGACTCATTTTAAGCGCAGCGTAAGCTTCTTTTCTCAGTCATCTCTCCGTGTTTACTGTTATAATGAATGATGCGGTTGTAAATAAACACCAACTACTACAGAACATTCTGTGTGACTCGCTTACATTATAAAGCTCAGGCTTAATTATACTGGTTATTACCACAGAGCGGGAGCCGACTGAGAGTCGTTTACGATTTACCGAGGTGAACCACGAATGTATGTGCTGATAGAATCGGCTCAGATGGGATCGGACTGTATTATCCTTTTAAAGTAAATATTTCAATCAGCAGATTCGCATCGCATGTATGATGTGCACAACGTTAATTACGTGCGTTTATTAATGAACGTTAACTTGTCAGAAGCTTTCTCAATGATGGCTGTGCGGTGTTTTTTTTTTTTTTACAATTAGTGATGGCAAGCAACTGTTCCACTGCACTATTTTACACTAAAAACTACACTATTCCATAATGCTCCAGATTGCATAATTCTAAATAGGTATCGGTATCGGCGAGTACATAAATACATGTACTTGTACTCGGTTGGGAAAAAATGGTATCGATGCATCCCTAGTTGTCACCACAGTGAGTTGCTTTATAGACAAAGCTCTATTGTTGAGCCTTTAACCATTACGCCTCCCACAGTAACTTTTTCCCTCTTTTTTGGCTGCTTCTGTATGTAGAGTTTGCCACAGCCGAATATTCCGGTCCACATTTTAGATTTGGCACAGTATTTATGCCGAATGCTCTCCCTGAAACAACACTCTTTATTTTCATCCAGGACAAGAAACAAGCAACCCAGTGTAAAGCAAAATGTTTAACTATTAAACAGGAAAGCCAACTATTAAAAAGACAATTTCAATAGTTTCACAATGTAATTATAGTGAATGTCACATGACACTTTGGCACTGTGTGATCAGACAGAAATCACACAAGGCCTAGGTAATTAGCAGTGTGAAACTGACACTGCTGTGTTCACTAGCTGTTTTGTTTGTTTTTTATCATGAAAGTAAGGCTGCAGGGTAAACTGTAAAGCTAATCATTCAGTGTTTGTTCAACTGCACAGCAGATGAAATCCAACCTTCTTGGCAAGCTGAGTAAGAGGTTTGGTCCCGGCCAAGTCTGTGAACCAGTTGTTGATGGAGCTCTGTGATCTTGCCGTGACCAGCCAGAAGTTGTCCTTCTGGTTGACCTGTGGCTTCCTTTTTCCTGTGTCTGGAAATGTGTTGCATCGCAGCTTCTCTGCAATGATGCTGCTGAAGTTTGAACTGATCTAAAAACAGAACACAGAGAAACGCATTTAAAACCGGTCTGTGAATAAGAAACGTTGTGCATGGTTACGGGTTAAGCTTTTGAGCCACCTACCTTAGAGGGGTTAAAATTGACATTTTTAGCGCTGCCGTGTTCATCCCCTGATACAGCTGGCTGGTTATTAAATCCCTGCTTGACATTCAATGCAGTGAGTTCATCCTAAACAACAAGAAAGACAGAGTTTAGAAGGTTGTGTTATTATTGGCAGCGTCGTTATGTTTTTTTTTCATTAATCCACCTAAATACAAGTTGTTTCAATCTTCCTGAAGACTGACGAAGTAAAGACTTTGTGTGAATTTGCACTGTATTTTTGAGAGCATGTGTGCAGTGTCTGTGTGTGTCTGGCATCTCTCACACTTACACTTCCAAAAGATAAAAGACATGCTTATGAATCAATTAAGATTTAATCCAATTGATCCAAAGAGCAGCTGTGTAAGATACAGAAACCTTGTGCACTGGTCTGTCACACACACACGAAACCAGCATAAAAATAAGTTACCATAAGCAGAAATGTTTGCCATCGATACTAATATTTATCACACTTTAAAAACTCAGACATAAAAAGGTATTTGTTTTTTAAATGAACAATAAAATACATCAATGTATGTTTTCAGGCCATGAGAATATCAATCATATTCATATGGCGCCTCTCCCATGCTCAAGGAAACTTTACAATCAATGCATAAACACATTGAACAGACGTACACAACATAAGGACATAAAAGGTATTACATTAAACACAGACCAAGCAAGTCTTTAGCCAAGATTGCAATAAGTAAAGATAGGAGACATCACAAATTGAGAAGAGTAGCCCATAATTTGAGAGGTACCACACAAAACAATCAACCACCCAGTCAATTTAAATACAGGAGAACCTCAATTTAACGGACCTCCATTTAACAGATTTTGGATTTAAAGGACAATATCTGGAAAACTAAATGTTTAAAATTCCCCTGAGATGCATACCAAGTCCAGTTTGTTTGTTTGTTAGGATTTTAACGTCATGTTTTACACACTGGTTACATTCATGACAGAAACGGTAGTTACTGGTTACACAAGATTAATCAGCTCACAAGTTTAATGTCAAACACAGTCATGGACCATTTTGTATCTCTGATTCACCTCACTTGCATATCTCGTGAGTTGTGCTGTGTTTTGGTATATTTTCACACCTCCTGGAAAAAAAACCTCGCTGTTTTGGACAATCGCATTTTACAGACCAGTGCTCCTCACTTTTAGCTCGTTAAATCAAGATTCCACCGAACTGAAACAACTAGAAGGTCTCAAGTCTGTGATCGTAAGGTACGAGATGGGAAATACTGATGGGAGCAGCTCAACCAGGTAGTGTGGAGTCAGACCTTTTTATGTAATATTTTATTTATTTATTAGTAGGATTTTAACGTCAATGCTTTACACACTTTGGTTACATTCATGACAGAAACGGTAGTTACTGGTTACACAAGGTTCATCAGTGCACAAGTTTAATGTCAAACACAGTCATTGACAATTTTTGTATCTCCGATTCACCTCACTTGCATGTATTTGGACTGTGGGAGAAAACCGGAGCTCCTGGAGGAAACCCACGCAGACACGAGGAGAACATGCAAACTCCACACAGAAAGGACCCGGACTGCCCCACCTGGGGATCAAACCCAGGACCTTCTTGCTGTGAGGTGACAGTGCTACCCACTTAGCCACTGTGCCACCCACCAAGTCCAGTAGTTCAGTAATTGTCTGCTAGCTGGCGAACGTCTCTCTGTTTACATGAGTGATGGCCTTTATTTTGTCGGGAGGCTCACTTTGTTCTCGCCTTTTTCCTCTGTGTTTTATGCTTAATTTCTGCAAGTTCTAGTGCTTAGTTATGCACCAGCATTGCTCCAGTAGCCACCAGCAGTGCTTCAGACTTCAGGGCAAAAAAAACACATCCTCCACCACACAAGATAAATAAAATTTCTCCCCAGTACATATTTACGTATCTATTTACGTTGTTCCTTTTACTGTTTATGTGCATGTAATATGTGCATATTTAGCACTTTTTGTGGACCTGCAGTGTTGTGCTGTGTTTTGGTATATTTTCACACCTCCAGGAAAAAAAACCTCGCTGTTTTGGACAATCGCATTTTACGGACCAGTGCTCCTCACTTTTAGCTCGGATGGGAAATACTGATGGGAGCAGCTCAACCAGGTAGTGAGGAGTAGGGTTGGGCGGTATGACGATATTACCGTATACCGCGGTATTCAAAAATGGTGACGGTATTCAAAAATGGTGACGGTATTTTTTAAATGTGAAGCGCCAAATTTCTGCTTCAGGTTTACCTTGAAAACTGAGACTTTAAGACATGCGCGCATCCACAGTAAGGGAGGGGTGGGAGGGGTAGGCGGTTGGAGCTCGCTGATTGGCAGTGGGGTGCTCACTGGTGATAACACAGAGTCGAGTGAAGAGCCACACTGGCTAGCGTTAGCTGTGAGCTAACAAGCAGAAACTGAAAAACGGCTCGTCTTTTAATTTTTCAAAATCAACATTTTTTATCAGTTCAACCGGAAATGAACACGAGCGCGTGCATGCGCGGACATGTACTTATTTACTAAATATATCTTCAGTGTAAATCGAGCACAAGTGTTGAGAAAAAGGAGCAAACAGTAATAATAACGTTACGCCCAATCCGCTGTTCTGACTCTTGTCTGCCATAGATTTTCCTGCCTATGTAAGAACTATTTTTTCCTAAATAAAAGCGCTATATTAAGAAAAAAGAACGTCTCACCTGTCGTGTAATGTGAATTATAAAATATTGTCTGGCCCTTTAAGAATATTATGTGCACTATAGGGCGTAGGGAGCGAGTGTGTAGGGAAGAGATTGGATTTGTACCGTTTCCGTGCTCGTGTTTTGCACTGAGCTTGTGTGACATGTAAAGTAGCGTTCTCGTTAACCACTCAAATGTTTGGAATTTGAATTATTTTAACATTATTTTACATCACCGTCATCGCAGCATGAACATTTACATTCATATTTTTTGTTACGGTATAGAACTTAATTCTGGATTACAGGCATAACTAATCGTACACATTCATACACTTTTAAGAAATATCTGTAACTCTAAACTAAGCAGTTAACTTTTGAAATATATTGAAGTGTGTAGCCTGCTGTTATTCTGTTTTGTGTGGGCAGAGAGAGATTACAATGCCAAAATGTTATGTGTTAATGTTTGTGGTAAAGTGTAATTGATACACATGCATTTATACTTATGTGTATTTATTATAGATCAGACAAGATAAGCAATGTTTGACGTTCAGATTGTTCATTCTTTTTATAAAAAAAATCATTGAAATATTGTAATTACACTCAAGTGTGTACACTGTAAAGTTTGTCCGCGAAACCCCCCCCCCCGTATACCGCGGTATTTCCTGAAGACGGTATGATGGTATGAAAATCGGCAATATCGCCCAACCCTAGTGAGGAGTCAGACCGTATAGAGCTTTATCTGCAATATTGTATTTATTTATTATTAGGATTATAACGTCATGCTTTACACACTTTGGTTACATTCATGTCAGACACATGGTAGTTACTCATTACACAAGATTCATCAGTTCACAAGTTTAATGTCAAACACAGTCATGGACAATTCTGCATCTTCCAATTCTCCTCACTTGCACGTCTTTGGACTGTAGAAGGAAACCAAAGCTCTTGGAGGAAACCCACACAGACACAGGGAGAACATACAAACCACACAGAAAGGACCCACACCACCCCTCCTGGGGATTGAACTCAGGACCTTCTTGCTGTGAGGCGACAGTGCCACCCACTAAGCCACCATGCCGCCATCTTTATATGTAATAAGATGAAGCTTGTACTTGATACGAAATGCATTAGGTAACCAGTGAAAACTCTGAAGGCTGAGAGTAAGGTGGTAAGTCTTCTTAAAGTAGGTGAGAATCCTAGCAGCAGTTTTTTGTTTATTAGGATTTTAACGTCATGTTTTACACTTTGGTTACATTCATGACAGGAACGGTAGTTACTCATTACACAAGATTCATCAGTTCACAAGGTTATATCGAACACCGTCATGGACAATTTAGTATCTCCAATTCACCTCACTTGCCTGTCTTTGGACTGTGGGAGGAAACCAGAGCTCCCGGAGAGAACATGCAAACTCCACACAGAAAGAACCCGGACCCGGTTTTTTGTACATACTGTAACTTACTGAGGGCTTTAACAGTGAGGCCAGATAGAAGGGCATTACAGAAGTCTAACCGTGCCATCATCAACACGTGCACAAGTGTTTTACTATTAGCTGGGCTGAGGGATGACCAGAGACAGGCAACCGCACAAAGGTAGAAAATTCTGTCTAATCTACAGGATTTATATGGATGTTCCTTCGCAGACATGGGCAGAAAGCAAGAACTGAAGGACTTGCTTGGCTCAGTCAAGGTCAATGTACACAATTCCGTGATAAGAAAGACACTGAGCAAAAATGGCATTGATGGGAGAGTTGTAAGGTGCATTTGAGAAGGGTTTAGTTTAGTTTAGTGTTTAGTTTTTAATGCCATGTCTGCCCTTTGGGCCATGTTCATGGCAGGAAAGGTTGTGATCTGTCTTTTATTTACTTATTTCATTTGACTTTGAGAAGTTATGTCTGTGGTCTATGTATGTTCATTTATATGTCATTTGAGAAGGGAGCAAATACTTGTTTCACAGCACTGTATACATGGTCAGCAACAGTGTACCCAGATAGACTGTGGTATTTAACCAATGCTTGATTATTACTGACTGGCCCAATCCTTGCGAAGAAAACATTCTAATATTACACAACCAGCATGAACTGTCAACACAGGACAAGTTGGGCACAATGACTTCTGCTGTTTAGACCCAATAGTGCATGAGCACGTTATGTTTTACTTCTCTCAGCTAAGAACGTGAATCTGGCCCTACAGTGGACACACACTCAATGAAACTAGACAGTTAAAGACTGAAGACACCTTGACTGGTTATGACCCTATAATTCGGAGATGTGTCAGACCGGGCAAGATGTCTTCAGTCTTAAACTGTCTAATTTTATTGAGTGTGTGCCCGCTATAGTCCCAGATTCACGTTCTTAGCTGAGAAAAGTAAAACATAACGTGATCATCAGCTCTAAGCCATCCAACCCAAAGTTTGATATGTGCCTTCACATCAGACCATCCTTATCTGACCTCTCTCATCAACAAGTTGTTTTCAATGCAGAACCGCCACTACATGCATGACTACATGCACCATTCGGTGTAAACTCTAGACCCTATTGTGCATGAACATCCCAGTCAACCAGCAATTTCTGACACACTTGGACCAGTCTGGTTGGCACAAATAACCATGCCACACTCAAATCTTATTTTATCATTCTGATATTTGATGTAAACATAACTATATGGATTGTAATGCTATAATATGACTGGTTGATTGGACTGTTATTACCTATTACATGAATATGAATGGGCACATGTGTACCTAATAAAGGTAATAAGGTGACACAGCTTTCAGTAATGGCTTAAAATGTAAAGATGCTGCCACCTTTACACTGGAAAGTTAAACAGTTTTACCACAAGTCGTGACAATGCCTGTTAATTAGTTAGTTAACAGGTACTTAGTATAAATAGTGTACTTACACCGATCAGCCATAACATTAAAACCACCTCCTTGTTTCTACACTCACTGTCCATTTTATCAGCTCCACTTACCATATAGAAGCACTTTGTAGTTCTACAATTACTGACTGTAGTCCATATATTTCTCTGCATACTTTTTTAGCCTGCTTTCACCCTGTTCTTCAATGGTCAGGACCCCCACAGGACCACCACAGAGGTATTATTTGGGTGGTGGATCATTCTCAGCACTGCAGTGACACTGACATGGTGGTGGTGTGTTAGTGTGTGTTGTGCTGGTATAAGTGAATAAGACACAGCAGCACTGATGGAGATTAAACACATCACTGTCACTGCTGGACTGAGAATAGTCCACCAACCAAAAATATCCAGCCAACAGCGCCCCATGGGCAGCGTCCTGTGACCCCTGATGAAGGTCTACAAGATGACCAACTCAAACAGCAGCAATAGATGAGCGATCGTCTCTGACTTTACATCTACAAAGTGGACCAACTAGGTAGGAGTGTCTAATAGAGTGGACAGTGAGTGAACACGGTATTAAAAAACTCCAGCAGCCACTCGTACCAGCACAACACACATCAACACACCACCACCATGTCAGTGTCACTGCAGTGCTGAGAATGATCCACCACCTAAATAATACCTGCTCTGTAGTGGTCCTGACCATTGTAGAACAGGTAAAAGCAGGTTAAAAATGTATGTAGAGAAACAGATGGACTACAGTCAGTAATTGTAGAACTACAAAGTGCTTCTATATGGTAAGTGGAGCTGATAAAATGGACAGTGAGTGTAGAAACAAGGAGGTGGTTTTAATATTATGGCTGATCAGTGTATCAATATGTGTTTAGTATGAACAGTACATAGTAAGTGCGTTAGATTAGTACACTAGCAACCATTATTTTACATACTATTCATTATTATTATCATTATGAAGTTTGGTACGTATTCAGTCTCTAAATTTCGAATAGGTTGGATTTTAATGCAGCTTTATAATACAACACATCTAAAGTCAACCAGCTCGTTTTTAAACAACTGAAAAACAAGCATATTTACATGATTATGGTACAGGTGCTATTCGGCTAACGTTAACTCAGCTTGCTAAACAGCAATAAATCTTTAACTCCCTAGTTTTTTCCTCATTTAAACAGAATGTATGTATTTAAGTCGTTTGTGTATTTAGGCTTAACAGAATATTTATGTTATTGACAGTGAACGGAAAGCGTTTGTGTTTTTCTTGCATTCATATGTACTGTTTTTGCTAGTTAGCAAATAGCTAGGCCCGGAACGTTTGCTTACAGGCTGCGTCTCAAACCCTACACTACGTACTAACTAGTACTAGTATGTAAGGTAAAAAACCGAAACCATACACTTGATGGTGTACTAATTTGAAATACTACTTAGTACGGTTGTGTGCGGTTTGAGACTGGACCCTAGTCCGTTGAAGCCTAACGTTTGTATTTCTTTGTGCACAGTGCAAGGATTCACGAAGCATAAAAATAATAACAACACATTAGCTCCTAACCTCTTTTTGCTTCGGGTCTTGAGGATAAACATCCGGAGGACCGAGTCTGGGCCGTTTGAGGGGACGGTGTTCATAACTCAACATCCCAAACGCAGCCATCGTCCCAGCGGCATAGCAGCTGCCCCGGCTGCCAGACTGTACCTCTATTCCAACAGCTTCTCCATTGAGCAGCGTCTTTTCCTTTTCCCACCCGTTTTCACGCAAATCCCCCCTTCATTTTCTCACGATTGGCTAAAATGATATTAATGCAGAATTTGATTGGTGAATAGAATGTAAGTACGAATTACTAGCCAATCCCAATCAATGAGGACTTTTTTAAATACGGGTGCGACAAAAAATGCTTTAAATTTAGACTAAACATGTCGTGTCTGAAACAGCACCTACCTCCCTATTCCCTACACACTTAAACGTGTGTTATCGTTAATGTGCAGTTAACAGTCTGTATTAATTGGACATCAGCTTACTGCAGTGCATTGGGCATTATTAAATACTTAAAATAATTAGTTTTAGGTATGATTTGCGAAAATAAGATATCCCTATATAGTGCACTACAAAATAGATGTTGTATGGATTTGGACGTGCACGTCGTTTCCGTCCTCTGGAATTGTGGGAAGACGTTCGACAAATCAAAAGACCCATATTTTAACCTTAGGCAAATAAGTAAATCAAACTGTACTGTGGCGACAATACAAAGTATGTGTTTAAAAACCTGGAGCCTTTATCGCGTTATAAAGTAACAAGAGTTATAAATGTATACGAGTTCACTCATACAAGGACAAGCCGTAGCCTAGTGGTTAAGGTACTGGACTAGTAATCAGAAGGCTGCTGGTTCAAGCCCCACCACTGCCAGGTTGCTGCTGTGGGGCCCTTGAGCAAGGCCCTTAACCCTCAATTGCTCAGACTGTAACTGTACTGTAAGTTGCTTTGGATAAAAGTGTCTGGTAAATGTACAAGTTCATTCCTTGTATGTTATTTTTGTCCCTGGAGTGTTAGTTTGTACCTTTAGTGTGTGTGTGTTTTATAGTTTTAATGTTTATTTATTTATTAGGATTTTAACCTCATGTTTTACACTTTGGCTACATTCATGACAGTCAAGTCAACTTTATTTATATAGCGCTTTTTACAATAGACATTGTCTCAAAGCAACTTTACAGAATCCAGGACCAACAGACCAAAAACCCCTGTTGAGCAAGCCAAGGGCAACAGTGGCAAGGAAAAGCTCCCTTAAAATTACAGGAAGAAGCTGCTCAGGTGGCGCAGCGGTAAAAACACACGCTGCAACCAGAGCTGGGATCTCGAATACATCGTATCGAATCTCAGCTCTGCCCTGCCGGCTTGGGCTGAGCGGCTATGAACAACGATTGGCCTGTTGTTCAGATGGGCGGGACTAAGCCGGATATGGGTCTCTCTCTGTCAGAATGGTGCGGTTACAACCTCTGCTGGCTGATTAGAGGCGCCTACACAGAGATGAGGAAAGAGTGCTCTTATGGTGTGTCTCTCCGTACACAACGCTAGGTGGCACCACACTCGTCAATGTGTGGGTGATAAGATGCATGCGGCTTACTGCTGACGTGACAGAGGAAGCGTAGGTTGACTTCAATCTCCTCGGTCAGAGCAGAGATCGGCATAGGCGGAGAGAAAGCATGATGCAATTATCATGATGCTGAAGAGGGAGAAAAAGGGGAGAAAATGCATTAAAAAAAAAGAATTACAGGAAGAAGCCTTGAGAGGAACCAGACTCAGCAGGGTCCCATCCTTCTTGGGTGGCCTGGAGAATAATTTGAATAAATAGGATTTACACAAATCATACACACACACAAATTAAAATGAACTAAAAGCTATAACTAGCAATAGTAATTGGAGTTATTATTCAGTCCAGTCTGTGATAAAGTCTGTAGTGAGTTCTTGACATTCTTGGTGCAAACACGCCAGGTCTCCGTCACATCTGGCAGGAGCAGCATTGTTGGCACGGCAGTTTGGACTTCATTCCTTAACCTCGGGTGGGTAAACAGGTTTCCATCAGAACCACCTTGGGGTTTAACAACAAAAAATGTAGTTAAAAATGTAAAATGTGAATGAAGTAAAATATCAGTTTTAATACCAGAGAGTAGCTTTAGACTCCGGCACCTGTAATTATTACAGCATAACTAAAAGGGAGAGTGAGCGGGTAACACAGTCATGAAGGCTTTCACAGGACATCAGCGCCCACCTCCCCCACCGTCATTAAACCTGAGTGATCGGACAAGAGAGGCAGAATGACACCAACCCAACATCCCTGATCACCACAAGTTTCTATGACCAAGAACCCCCAAGCTCTGTGCCTTTGTCTATATTCAGGGTGGACAGTTCCGGCCCCAGAGTCCAGAAGCTGGAAGCAGCCAGAAGCCAACACGCAGCACCAGCAAATCTGACAAAATATGCGAGCACCAGACCGCCCAGACCCCAGATCTCCAGGACCGGAGCCACCCACCCCTAGTCTGGAAAAAACGAATCAAAAGCCTGTGTAAATAAATATGTTTTCAATCTAGACTTGAACATTAAGACCGTGTCCAAATCCCGAACAGAGGCAGGAAGAAATGCTCTTCCACCAGTCGTGATCTTTTTAATTCTAGGAACTATAAGTAACCCTGCAGGAATGGTAGTAGAACCTCTTTTGCTCTGTCTTTTTTCATAAGAGTTCATTCACATTGTGGACAGTTAGAATACACAGCTAAAATCGGAACATTTCTGAAGACAGATATTACTGGGGACAGCTTCCCAAAAATGTGGGCTGTTTCTGGATATTGGGTATGTCTGGTTACAATAGCTCCTAGTAATAATTTAGACATTTTGAGCTAGTTTGCTGGTCTTCTATGGTTATCTATCTATGTAGGTTCTGTGAAGTCTCCTGGCCTGACCAAGTTCCAAAACCTTTAAATTTAAAGCTTGTTGGCCCTATTTTTTGTGTGTGAATTAACCTGTCATCTTCACAGTAGGCCCTCATATGGTCCTGCATTCTTATATAAATGTACAATATTAATGACCTATTATTAACTATTAATTGAATTGGCTGGGCACCCAAGCAGACACTAATGGTTGGAGAGATATTGAGTGTAATTGCCACTCTACAACTGCAACCTCTGCATCTGGTTAAAGTGTAGGGTAGTGGTGGGGGAGGCCATAGCGTGTCTCTCTGTATGTAATACAGTTTTGTGTGAGACTGCGCCACTGGCAGGTGAACAGATGTGGCCAGTGATTGCGTGCATGTAAGAGGGAGCATGATAGCCTCAGCTCTCCTTAGCCAGTGTGGGGGGTTGTACAAGCAACAAGAGAATTGCAGCAAGGAAACTGGCAATTATTAGATTGGGTGAAATGAGGTGAAATAATTAAGACTGTTAATAGTTGACTGTGACTCTGATAGACAGAAGGGCAGATACATAAATAAGTAGAATGGATCTTTGACTTTTCTCATCTAAGATGAGGAAGGGGGCTGGGAAGATTATGGCTGACCCCTCACACCCTGGACACTTCCTTTTCCTTTCTCAAGAGTGGGAATCTTAAAGATTTGGACCAACCGCCACCTCCTCCTCTGCTTTAAACTGCTGCACATGCACTTTATCACACATAATATACATACATATCCACTGTACATACCATGACATAATCCTTCTGATCAAGTGTCTTTCACACTTTTTTTCTTTGTAGTCCGTGCACATATGCACTTTAAAGACTTTAAGTACATATCTGTTCATATCATATCAAGTCTACAACTAACATTAATATCTTCATTGCATACTCTTACTTGAAGTTTGATAGTGCACTGTATTTTAACGTCTCTATTCTATATTTATATATAGTATGCCTTTTTCTTTATTGTTTTTTATGTACATTATGTTGACATCGGTACCAAGAGAAATTTCTTGTACACCTGGTACTAAGCTACATAGAAACACTTTATTACACCCCTAAAGCTGCATCATATAAACACAGACCTGCTGCAGTGAAGTAAGAGTTTAGGAGTGTGCTACAATATTCAACAATATCCTTACATGATTTATAAAACTGCAAAGCTTCCCCAGTGAGGCACTTGACAAGTCAAATGTCTTGGCTGAGTAACCTCTAGAGCAGAAGATCTGGGTATTTGGAGAGCCTTAAGTGTAAAAAGAAATGAGTTGTAGTTTCTAATAATATAATTAGGCAAATGTGTACCAAAACTGCATATGGGTGACGGAACAGTCTACTTTTCAAAATATTGTTTGTTCATTTATTAGGATTTTAACATCATGTTTCACACACTTTTGGTTACATACATGACAGAAATGGTTGTTACTCATTACACTTGTTACAGTCATGGACAATTTAGTGTCTCCAATTCACCTCAGTTGCATATCTTTGGACTGTGGGAGGAAACCAGAGTTCCCAGAGGAAACCCACACAGACAAGGGGAAAACATGCAAACTCCACACAGAAAGGTCCTGGACCGCCCCACCTGGGATCGAACCCAGGACCTTCTTGCTGTGAGGCAACAGTGCTATCCACTGAGCCACTCTCAAAATATTGTATTGCAGGTGTTTTGCTTTTTTAAATCCACTGTGATCATTACAAGGTACCACCTGGAAAGTCATGGTTTTCTACCAATGACCGTTTTCCTTTTTAAATACATGCCTTTTTATACCAGTTGAATCAAGAGTTAAACTATTTTTAAGAACTTAAACTTGAAATATGAATGCAATACGTCTTTTGGAGTTGATATTTTGTTATATTGCCCAAAATTTTTTATGTGGGTCACTTGGGATTACATTTAGTTTATTGCTGGAAAACTGTTTAGCTGCTCAAATAGATTAAAATAAAAGCCCTATATTCATGTTTTTAATAAGGATATAGTGACATTGTTTCAATTTGTCACACTGCTAGCCTTGGTGTGCTCATATGTGCCACGCCCCTCTTCTCTGTGAGCACACTCACTCCTGCCATGCCTCACTCCTGATTGGTCCCCCTGAGCAATCAGCCCCAGCTGTTCCTAATCAGGGACCAGTTTAAAAAGGAGAGCTGAGGAACAGGCTGGCAGGGGTTATTTTGGTTTATGGTGGTTATTTTTGACTTGTTTGTGTTGGACTTCCTAGGTGATTAATTTGGTTTCTTTGGACTTTGGTTTGCTCTATGTTTCTGGCACTTGTTTGTAGTCAGTTCCTAGTTTGTGTTCCTAGCCTGTGTTTAGCCAGTGTTCCTAGCCTGTGTTTAGCCAGTGTTCCTAGCCTGTGTTTAGCCAGTGTTCCTAGCCTGTGTTTAGCCAGTGTTCCTAGCCTGCGTTTAGCCAGTGTTCCTAGCCTGTGTTTAGCCAATGTCCCTAGCTTATGTTTAGTTTGTGTTCCTAGCCTGTGTTTAGCCAGTGTTCCTAGCCTGCGTTTAGCCAGTGTTCCTAGCTTATGTTTAGTTTGTGTTCCTAGCCTGTGTTTAGCCAGTGTTCCTAGCTTATGTTTAGTTTGTGTTCCTAGCCTGTGTTTAGCCAGTGTTCCTAGCCTGTGTTTAGCCAGTGTTCCTAGCCTGTGTTTAGCCAGTGTTCCTAGCCTGTGTTTAGCCAATGTTCCTAGCTTATGTTTAGCCTATGTTCCTAACCTATGTTTAGTCTGTATCCCTAGTTTATATTCCCAGTCCGTGTTCCCAGTCTGTGTTCCCAGTCCGTGTACCTAGTTCATGTTCCCTACTCTTGTCATTCCCTTGTTTAGTTCATTAATAAATATCTTGCCCTACATCTCTGCGTGTGTGTCCGCCCCCTTTGTCTTGTCTTTGTTTAGTCCTTAGCCCCACCGTGACATAATAACCCCTCCCTAGGACACAGCGAGATGTTTAGTCTTAGTAATTTTCCGGAGTTTGACTCCATGAGGTTTCCTCTAATCTTCTTACTTTACAAGCCAGCTCCCTATGATGGAAGCGACCTTTTGGTTGAGGGCTTTCTGCTTCAGAGCCAGCTCTACCTGCAAAACCTTCTCGACCCGCAGCCTTCTGAAACACAAAAGGTGATGTTCATGATGTCTAGGCTGAAGGGTACTGCGCGAGAATGGGCGAGGCAGCTCTGGACTGAGAAGGGAGCAGTGCTGAACTCTGTGCAAGAGTTTGAGGGCCTCATGCGAGCTCAATTTTCTCGTCGTCACCCCAAGGGCTCCAGGGGTCTTTTTGTTTGTTCACCGGCCCCAGTGCCGTGTTCTCAAGTTCGGGTCAGTCCTAGGCCGAGTTCGTCTGTCCAAGTCTGTCCAATGTCTCCAGTGTTTTCGCAGCTGAGTCCAGTTTCTCCAGGGTCCAAACAGCTGACTTCTGACGCATATCCAGGGTCCAAGCAGCTGATTTCGGACGCCTCTCCAGTGTTTTCGCAGCTGAGTCCAGTTTCTCCAGGGTCCAAACAGCTGACTTCTGACGCATATCCAGGGTCCAAGCAGCTGATTTCGGACGCCTCTCCAGTGTTTTCGCAGCTGAGTCCAGTTTCTCCAGGGTCCAAACAGCTGACTCCTGACGCATATCCAGGGTCCAAGCAGCTGATTCCGGACGCCTCGCCAGTGTTTTCGCAGCTGAGTCCGGTCTTTCCAGGGTCCAAACAGCTGACTTTTGAGGCATATCCAGGGTCCAAGCAGCTGATTTCGGACGCCTCTCCAGTGTTTTCGCAGCTAACTTCGGACGCCTCTCCAGGGTCCACGCAGCTGAATGACGTTTCTCCAGTGTTTTCTCAAGTGACTTCGGATGCCTCTCCAGGGTCCTCACCGCTTAATTTAGGAGTTTCTCAAGGATGTGTGCAGTTGATTAATGACGTTTCTCCAGTGTTTTCGCAGTTAACTTCGGATGCCTTTCCAGAGTCCTCACAGCTGTTTCAAGGAGTTTCTCAAGGATTTTCGCAGCTGACTTCGGACGCCTCTCCAGGGTCCTCACAGCTGAGTGATGTTTCTCTAGTGTTTTCGCAGCTGACTTTGGACGCCTCTCCAGGGTCCTCGCAGCTGACTGACGTTTCTCCAGTGTTTTCGCAAGTGACTTTGGACACCACTCCAGAGTCCTCACAGCTGAATCAAGGAGATTCTCAAGGATTTGTGCAGCTGATTAATGACGTTTCTCCAGTGTTTTTGCAGCTGACTCCGGACGCCTCTTCTCAAAGGTCCACGCAGCTGACTCCGGACGCCTCTTCGCCAGGGTCCTCGCAGCTGACTCCGGACGCCTCTTCTCAAGGGTCCTCGCAGCTGACTCCGGACGCCTCTTCTCAAGGGTCCACGCAGCTGACTCCGGACGCCTCTTCTCAGGGGTCCACGCAGCTGACTCCGGACGCCTCTTCTCAGGGGTCAACGCAGCTGACTCCCGAAGCCTCTTCGCCAGGCTCACCGCAGCTGACTCCCGAAGCCTCTTCGCCAGGCTCATCGCAGCTGACTCCCGAAGCCTCTTCGCCAGGCTCACCGCAGCTGACTCCCGAAGCCTCTTCGCCAGGCTCACCGCAGCTGACTCCCGAAGCCTCTTCGCCAGGCTCACCGCAGCTGACTCCCGAAGCCTCTTCGCCAGGCTCACCGCAGCTGACTCCCGAAGCCTCTTCGCCAGGCTCACCGCAGCTGACTCCCGAAGCCTCTTCGCCAGGCTCACCGCAGCTGACTCCCGAAGCCTCTTCGCCAGGCTCACCGCAGCTGACTCCCGAAGCCTCTTCGCCAGGCTCACCGCAGCTGACTCCCGAAGCCTCTTCGCCAGGCTCACCGCAGCTGACTCCCGAAGCCTCTTCGCCAGGCTCACCGCAGCTGACTCCCGAAGCCTCTTCGCCAGGCTCACCGCAGCTGACTCCCGAAGCCTCTTCGCCAGGCTCACCGCAGCTGACTCCCGAAGCCTCTTCGCCAGGCTCACCGCAGCTGACTCCCGAAGCCTCTTCGCCAGGCTCACCGCAGCTGACTCCCGAAGCCTCTTCGCCAGGCTCACCGCAGCTGACTCCCGAAGCCTCTTCGCCAGGCTCACCGCAGCTGACTCCCGAAGCCTCTTCGCCAGGCTCACCGCAGCTGACTCCCGAAGCCTCTTCGCCAGGCTCACCGCAGCTGACTCCCGAAGCCTCTTCGCCAGGCTCACCGCAGCTGACTCCCGAAGCCTCTTCGCCAGGCTCACCGCAGCTGACTCCCGAAGCCTCTTCGCCAGGCTCACCGCAGTTGATTTCTGTTCCTGAGTTGGTGCCCCCTGATGGCACTCCTGTTCCTGAGTTGGTGTCCTCCGACGGCACTTCTGTTCCTGAGTTGGTGTCCTCCGACGGCACTTCTGTTCCTGAGTTGGTGTCCTCCGACGGCACTTCTGTTCCTGAGTTGGTGTCCTCCGACGGCACTCCTGTTCCTGAGTTGGTGCCCCCTGATGGCACTCCTGTTCCTGAGTTGGTGTCCTCCGACGGCACTTCTGTTCCTGAGTTGGTGTCCTCCGACGGCACTTCTGTTCCTGAGTTGGTGTCCTCCGACGGCGCTCCTGTTCCTGAGTTGGCGCCCCCTGATGGCGCTCCTGTTCCAGAGTTGGAGTCCTTTGATGGTGCTTCTGTTCCCGAGTTGGCGCCCTCCGATGGCGCTCTTGTTCCCGAGTCGGTGCCCCCTGATGGCACTCCTGTCTCCAAAGGCGCTCCTGTCAAGTCAGCACCCCCAGAGGGTGCTCCTGGTTCTTTATCAGCACCCACCGACGGCGCATCTGAACTTTTGTCATGCCTGCCTGAGGACATTTTTAATGACTTCAAATTTACCCCGCAGGGCCCAGGACCTCCTTGTTTTTGTTTTTTTTAGGCACTCCAGGTGTAGTGCCTTTGGGAGGGGCATCTGTCACACTGCTAGCCTTGGTGTGCTCATATGTGCCACGCCCCTCTTCTCTGTGAGCACACTCACTCCTGCCATGCCTCACTCCTGATTGGTCCCCCTGAGCAATCAGCCCCAGCTGTTCCTAATCAGGGACCAGTTTAAAAAGGAGAGCTGAGGAACAGGCTGGCAGGGGTTATTTTGGTTTATGGTGGTTATTTTTGACTTGTTTGTGTTGGACTTCCTAGGTGATTAATTTGGTTTCTTTGGACTTTGGTTTGCTCTATGTTTCTGGCACTTGTTTGTAGTCAGTTCCTAGCCTGTGTTTAGCCAGTGTTCCTAGCCTGTGTTTAGCCAGTGTTCCTAGCCTGTGTTTAGCCAGTGTTCCTAGCCTGCGTTTAGCCAGTGTTCCTAGCCTGTTTAGCCAATGTCCCTAGCTTATGTTTAGTTTGTGTTCCTAGCCTGTGTTTAGCCAGTGTTCCTAGCCTGCGTTTAGCCAGTGTTCCTAGCTTATGTTTAGTTTGTGTTCCTAGCCTGTGTTTAGCCAGTGTTCCTAGCTTATGTTTAGTTTGTGTTCCTAGCCTGTGTTTAGCCAGTGTTCCTAGCCTGTGTTTAGCCAGTGTTCCTAGCCTGTGTTTAGCCAATGTTCCTAGCTTATGTTTAGCCTATGTTCCTAACCTATGTTTAGTCTGTATCCCTAGTTTATATTCCCAGTCCGTGTTCCCAGTCTGTGTTCCCAGTCCGTGTACCTAGTTCATGTTCCCTACTCTTGTCATTCCCTTGTTTAGTTCATTAATAAATATCTTGCCCTACATCTCTGCGTGTGTGTCCGCCCCCTTTGTCTTGTCTTTGTTTAGTCCTTAGCCCCACCGTGACACAATTTATGGTGGTTTAATGTTATGTTTCCATACCTTGATTCTTTACAGGATTCCAGACGAGATGACAGAGATTATTTCTTAGCATTCAAAACAACCCATTTAATGTATAAAAATACCTTTAATCAAAAGCATTTTCATAACAATTCTATATTCTTATACAATAGCAAACATGTACCATTTAGGTTTCTTAACAAGGCACCTTTTAATGTTTCATTTAGAAATAAACAACACTTAAAACATGTCGTACAGCACATAGAATTTGTTCTTAATATTTAAACATCTAGCTTCTAGGTTTTTGTTCCTGCTGAAGCCTCAATAAGCACTTACTCTAAAAAACAAACAAATGTAATCACGTTTATTTAGCAACAAATAAGAACAGTCAATTCAGAACTGAAAATATAGCTTTTTCTAAAAGAAAAAAAAAAAAAGAACACTACAGTAGCTGTAGCTCTATTTACTGGAGCACAGATGCTGATTGCACTGCCCTTTAGTCAGACAATAAAGGCACAACAAGAAGCATGTCAAACAGATCATTAGAAGACAGTTCTGTTTTGTAGTGCTTAACTTCACTGATAAAACTGACTGGCATCTTTATCTTGGGCTGTTTCCAAATATGTTAGCTTGTGCATATTTGCGTCGTATGAGCCAAGTTAAGCAGCACATATTTTTTTGCAACTTAGTTGCTTACTCCCTAATACTGTGTATAATCCAACAGTTCATTCAAATGTTATTGCAAAAGGAATACTTTACTTTTTTAACCATGTCTTCAACCACTTCATCACATGGGTAATTACTACAGGAACTGTACCAGAACATTTGTTGATTCAAATCAGACCCATTAAAGCTAATCAAATTAGCTTGTCATTAAAGTACCCATTAAAGTATTATTATTATTAATTTATAACTTTCTAATAAGTTAAATTTCTCAGAATATATACAAATATACACTGATCAGCCATAACATTAAAACCACCTAATTGTTTCTACACTCACTGTCCATTTTATCAGCTCCACTTACCATATAGAAGCAGTTACAGACTGTACTCCATTTTTTTCTCTGCATGCTTTGTTAGCCCCCTTTCATGCTGTTCTTCAATGGTCATGACTCTCTCAGGACCACCACAGAGCAGGTATTATTTAGGTGGTGGATCATTCTCAGCACTGCAGTAACACTGTCATGGTGGTGGTGTGTTAGTGTGTGTTGTGCTGGTATGAGTGGATCAGACACTGCTGGAGTTTTTAAACACCTCACTGTCACTGCTGGACTGAGAATAATCCACCAACCAAAAATATACAGCCAACAGCGGCCCGTGGGCAGCATCCTGTGACCACTGATGGAGGTCTAGAAGATGACCAATTAAAACAGCAGCAATAGATGAGCGATCGTCTCTGAGTTTACATCTACAAGGTGGACCAACTAGGTAGGAGTGTCTAATAGAGTGGACAGTGAGTGGACACGGTATTTAAAAACTCCAGCAGTGCTGCTGTGTCTGATCCACTCATACAAGCACAACACACACTAACACACCACCACCATGTCATTGTCACTACAGTGCTGAGAATGATCCACCATCTAAATAATATCTGCTCTGTGGGGGTCCTGACCATTGAACAACAGCGTGAAAGGGGGCTAACAAAGCATGCAGAGAAACAGATGGACTACAGTCAGTAACTGTAGAACTACAAAGTGCTTCTATATGGTAAGTGGAGCTGATAAAATGGACAGTGAGTGTAGAAACAAGGAGGTGGTTTTAATGTTATGGCTGTTCAGTGTATATATTACAGTCACCTTATACAGTTATGTATGACTTTGTCTGTTCTGCACCTGCAATGGTTTTTATGCTGTGTCCCAAATCACACTATCTACCAACAGGTATGCTAAAATAGAAACATCACTGGTGATGTACTGTTTTGTCATCACATTTTTGGGCCGGATTTTTTGTTATGCTTTAATTTGTGCTGTTTTCTTTCTTTTCTGTTAATTTTCTCTCACATTTTCTATCACTGAATGTTTGATTATAACTGCTTTTCCAGGAATCATTAGTAGACTCATACTGATAATCCTTATCACCTGATCAGAGAATGGAAAAACACTATGTCAGTAAACTGCTCACACTGTGTAAGAACAGCTAAGGTGTCACATTATCTTGTGTCTGTCTAATCCTGACATATTTATTGCAAGAGTATAATGTTTGTGTGGAATCTGTATTGCATAGTAAAGTTGATCAACAGTATTCCACAAATGCCCTTAGACTTCTATTAAAAGTTTTTCTCACTATAGAAATTAGGTTAAACAAACTTGTGCAAATTATTCTTGTCTGTATCAAAAAGCTATTAAAAGATTCATTTTACTCAACAAAATGCTAATAAAAAACTTAAATAATCATTTTTCACCACTAAAAAACTATAACAAACACACAACGAAACAAATAATAAAATTATTCCAACTAAAATGTTACTTGAACTCGATGGTTATGTGTTAATCTAAACCCTCTGATATATTCATTAAAACTAGAATGGAACTTCTTAATCCTGGTAGTGGAGCACCTTTGTAAAGCTCTGTCAGATTCTGATCAAGCTACTTTGCTAATGATTTAGCATTGCATATTTGAGCAGAGTAAACATTCCTCAAGTCAGTGTAGGATCACTCCTGAACACCAACTGGCAGCATCTAACACTGGATTAAGTATAAAAGAAACAGCTTGTGGTCTAGCAGCTTGGTCAGAAATGTTTATGGCTTAAATTGGATAACTTTTCTCAGTAGATCCTGCAGAGAGTTCAGTCCTGCTTTCCAAATCCCTGATAGCGTGATGTGTTGGATGTTCCAGTCCAGTGGGATAAAGTTTCATTTCAGTCCAAATAGCCATTAGTCCTGTTTGCTGCTTCCATCATGGCATGGAAACATGACTTCTCATTGGCCAGCAGGTTGGACGGACTATCAAACTCTAGAATCTGTTTCAGATAGGGAGAAAGCAAACACAGGTTTGTTTTGAAATGTTACTTAAGGCCACACAGCAATGTATAGTGTACTTAAAAATGGTTTGGCAAAAAAATGAAATGTACACAGTACTTCTAATGCCAAATGTAATCAGTCAAACATGGTTTGTGGGTGACATTTGCTTTTTTAGCTTTTTCAGTCACAACATTTGGGTCTCAAGTAGCTGGAAACAAATGTGCATATAAAAAAGTAATGTCTACACCAATGCACTGTACTTACTGGGATACATTGTACCACCAAACAAGGCTCTCTAAAATGAATAGCAGCTAATGCTTACCAGCATGTCCAATTTGCATTATAGCTCAATGATCCAATCATTTTTTTCCTTAAATACATTCCCAATCAATAAATTTAAATGATATTTAGTTCTTAAATAAACACACGCAGACTTGCTGATGTGATGAAGGACACAGTAGTGAGTGGAAACAAATACACTGTATGTAAGCTGTCTTTAACAGGTATTTAACTGAAAATGGCACAAAGATTTGTGTAAATATACCACAATTCCTAACTTGAACTTTTGGGGAATGATTAAAAACACCAATTTTAATCTTTTTACTGGTAAAAATGTAACAGGTGATGTCATTGTGATTGAGTACAAAAGAAGCATTAACCAAAGACTCAGTTGCCTAGGCACAGTGTGGATTAAGTTTTGCCACTTAAATAAATAGTCTAACAGTACAAGAACTAAAGCATGATAAAAATAAATTTCACAATCTACAGTTCATAATATTATTAACAGATTCAGTACAAGCTTTGTGTAAGTGCAAGGCTGAAAACCAATATTACATTTCTTTTGGCTTTACTTCCTCAGACAGCACTGCATTAAAAACGGACATGCTTCTGTACTGAATATAATCACATGGGCTTGCTGAATCAACAAATGCGAGTTAAGACTTCTATGGGCTCTAACTCATTTGAGATAGACTGGCACAACGCGTAAATGTCTGCTGTGGTCTAAAGAGTCCACTTTATGTATTATTTTGGAAGTAAAATACATGTATTCTCTGAACAAAGAAGACAAGGACTATTCTGATTGTTACCAAGCAACGTTCAGAAGCCAGTGTCAATTATTGTATGGGCGCAAGCTGGTACCAATAGAAGTACTGTATAGGCATAGATAACTTACATCAATAATACAGATTTTGGAGGAACACATGCTTGCCATCTACATGATGTCTTTTTTAGAGACGGCCTTGCTTGTTTTATCAAGACAATGCCGAACCCACTTTTCATGTGTTACATCAGGATGGCTTTGTAGTAAGTGCTAGAGTGGCCTGCCTGCAGTCACCCCATGCAGATATATTTCCAATTAAAAATGAGTGGCACATTATGAAGCACAATCTACAATTTTATAAGCAGTTAAAGTGTGATATCAAGCAAAAGCTAGAAAAATCCTCTTTTACAACTACCCCTAAACGCGTCATATGGACCCAACTAAAAAGCCACAAAACCAAACAAGAAGCTGGACAGGCCACTGCAGCACTGAAGCTGAAACGTTGCACTCCACACGATTGCCAGGAAACACTGAAACCAAGTGATAAGACTCATGTAGAAAAAAAAGGAACATGTGCTGTCACCTAAGAGTTGTGACCAGCTGTGTTGCCGTCACCTAGGGCGCTGTGGCCAGCTGTGTAGCTGCCACCTCAAGCACAGAGACTAGCCTTTTTGCCATTGCTTCAAGTGATGTGACCAACCTTGTTTCCGTCACCTCAGGTGCTGTGACCAAGCTTGTTGCTGTCACAATGGGCACCATCACCTACTGGGGGAAGAACTAATGCTCATGGGAAAGTAAATGTGCTTCAGGCTGGAAAAAGGCAAAAACGTCTGGCTGGTTAAAGCTGCTTGAGTGGAGCAATAGCCATCACCTGACCACAAGTATGAGCTCTGCTGGGTTCATATAATGGCTGAATCCTTTTTTTCACAAAGTGGTACTTCAGGGCAGATGTGCACAGTGTAACTCTGCAATGGTCACATACTGAGCATTTGACAGATGCTTTTATCCAAAATGACTTGCAGTTGTGACTTATTACAATCGAACCAATTTAGGGTTAAGGGCCTTGCCAGTGATGGGCAGTACGCTCTTTCAGTACGCAAGTGTGCAGTATGCACGCAACCTAGTACGTACTACGTCCGCCATCTTACCAACGTCACGTGATGCATGATGTCTCATCGCCACAGTTATAACAATTTTAAAATCGGACAAAATTAGTTTTGTCGTTCTTCAAAAAACTACTGATAACGTTGTACTAAATCATAAGATGTTAAATGTTTGTCTTACTCCATTTTCCGCCTTCTTTCTTCTTCACCATGAACGCCTTTGCAGCTCCAGTTGCAGTATGGGATAGATTATCGAACCGTAAGTGTGCATCGTTTGCATACTCAAACATGGCTGGCCAGGCAGTAGGTCATCTGGGTACTAACCGCTCTCGTATACTGCTTTCGTGTACAGTTCAGTATGGAAGTATGTGATTTCGGACGCAGCTGTGTGTGTTCTTGACTGGCCCGCCTGCAGTCCTGACCTGTCTTCTATTAAAAATGTATGGCCATGTAGCAAGCGAGTCTTTGTGTTTATTCTAGTAAGGATATTGGACAATATGGGGATAGGCTATTGAAGGATAGTGCTGTTTTTTGTTTCATCAGGTTACCCAGAATTTTTACAATAAGGAATTATAAAGACCAGTGCATTTTTAATAAGCTTATATTAAAAATGGTCATGGATCTAGGGTAAACAGTATGGGCATGTATAGTGTGCAAAGCACTAAAGGATTATTTAAAAAGCCACTGGTCTAGTTTTAAAATAGGGAGTCACAAAACCATACTTTAAAAAGATCAGATGCAATTGAACTTCATAAAAACGTGGTAGAGATGGCACATAAAGGGACTCACCTGACCCTGGTCCAGAACCAGAACTCTGTCACAGCTGAGGACGGTATTGAGACGGTGGGCGATAACCAGGGTGGTACAGCCTTTGAAAGAGGAACGAATGGTTTCTTGAAGAAGCTGATCTGTCTCTGTGTCGATAGCTGCCGTTGCTTCATCTAAAACCAAGATCTAAGAGAGACATGAGAGAGGCACTGATTATGAAAAGCTTTTCGAAAAAACAGGATGACATAGTGTCAAAAGTTTTTAGCTGCATGATGATGGGTGGCACGGTCGCCTCACAGCAAGACAGTCCAGGGTTTGAATTCCAGGTGGAGTGGTCTGGGTTCTTTCTGTGTGGAGTTTGCATGTTCTCCCTGTGTCTCTGTGGGCTTCCTCTGGGTGCTCCGGGTTTCTGCTTACATATTAAATTGCCTTAGGTGTAAATATTTAAGTGTTTGACATGTGATGGATCTTTCGCCCAGTGAATTGAACTCACATTTACATTTTTGGCATTTAGCAGATGCTTTTATCCAAAGCGACTTACAGTGCTGCATACAGTCTAAGCAATTGAGGGTTAAGGGCCTTGCTCAAGGGCCCAACAGTGGCCATCTGGCAGTAATAGGGATTGAACCAGTGACCACCTGATTACTAGTCCAGTATTTTAACCACCAGGCTACAACTGCCCTACACCACGGCCCTGAATCGGATAAAGCGGTGGTAAAACAGACACTAAATGAATAAATTAATGAAGAGCTACATACTAGGATTGGTTAGTACCTTTTCTAATAGTGGAATATTCAACTTTTGCTGACCTTCTTTAAAGCAAGTAAGATTTGCAGCTTCTTAGATGTTTATCTGGGTTTTGTGTGAGGAATTTTTCATAAGATAGTATTTTCCGGAAAGATTCAATAATATTTTAAGTTAATTTTCCAGTAACTGCTTTTATAATGATATAATGAGGTCCCAGAGCCTTAAAGTTGGCTTTTTAACTTTTCCTAGACTCTTTCCATGTATTACTGTCTTTCCTATCTTTTCACTGGATCCACTCTACACTGCTGGAAAGGTTATATTAAAATGATGTGTAGACTCAACAGGACTGGCAGAAATCAATACAAATGTAGTTTATTTGTTGATTGAGTAACTAAGGGGTGAATGTTTTTTACACAGAGCCAGGGTGTGTTGTATAACAGCTTTTCAGTAATGAATGATAATTTTTTTTCTACATAACAGCCTCCACTGTTCTGGGAAGGCTTCCCACAAGATGTTTGATTGTGCCTGTTGGGAACTTTGTTGGGGACAAATGAGCAGTTCTGAGGTCAGTTACAGGTTGGTTTCTACACACCAAACTTGCCAAACCATCTATATATGGACCTTGCTTTGTGCACAGGGGCACAAACATTTGGGAAGAGGAAAGAGCCGTCCCCAACTGTTGCCACAAGTTGGAAGCAGATCATTTATTTTATATTACTGATTGATATACACCTGTTACAATTGGGTGTGGACAAACCTACATTTAATAATTTGGGTGCAGGGGTGAGAAGGGGATACCTTTTGCAATATTGTATACAATAACACAGGCAATTGGACGGGGTGAACATTCTTTACACCACTGTCCTCCTGCATCTTTCAATCCTGAAACTATTTTACATTAAAAAGTTATTTTGTACATTAAAGTTGCTATTTTCTACAATTTATTTACCCCCCCCTTTCCCCCCAATCCATATCTCTTGTCTTGCTTTATTTCACCTATCAGGGATGGGGTCTCACAGAGTGCAGTGTCACATGCCGAGAACCACGCACTGCCATCCACGACCAGCTGCCCCCTTTGCAGGCGCCTTGACTGTCCGGCAAAGATTGGTACTGCAGCAGCGACAAGGACCCTGCTTTGACCCTGCCTCCCCCTTAAAGACATATAGCCAACCCTCTGTCTGTGTAGACACCTAACCAGTCAATAGCACAGCTGAGATTTAAATCTGAGTGCTCAAAGTATGCTATTTCCATCTAGCTTTAGCAGATTCATGTGGACGAGCTGCCTTTGCTGATAAGACATCCCTTTGCTGTGACAGCCAACATGAATACATGAGGGCAAACACAAGCTTAGTCTAGGATAAATTAAGCCAACAACCCTTCTTTTCAAACTGCAGCTCATGCAGCATCATAGAACAGCTGAACACACTTTGAGGAGAGCATTACCCATATCTATTTTCTGGATATGTGAGCTTCATTTAAACTTACAGTAGTTGTATTTAGCAGATGCTTTTAGATTAGATTTTTGGATTAGATTCCCAGTCTTGATTAGAATCACTTACTGACAGAGGAGACAGAAAGGCTGTCACTACCACTCAGATACAGGGTCAGTTGTGCTCTCTTTGGGTGGCTCTCTCAAGGATGGCTATAGCATTCTCAAAACGCAAACTAATGATAACACAGTAAACTCTGTATTGTTTTATCACTCACATATCTAAAAAATTTAAGTAGGTAGTTTTGGTTTCATGGTTATTAAAAATAAAACATTCATATGTAAGCTAATTCATTATGATGGTTTAAAATGACACATTCTGGTGTGCTCTAAGGAGTGGTAGCGATAAGGTCAAATAACAAATGACTTGTTTCAGATTATGTTTCTGACCTACCCATATTTTGTCAATTTCATCTTTTATTGCTTCCGTGCAACAGAATTACTGTATCATCCTTGCTTAATATCCACCATATGGTGGCAATGTTTCACTATTTTGTAGGAGCATAAAACTCATATAATGGGTGTTTTACTTTTCCTACAGCCCTGAACCACTACACATGAAGCCAGGACAGTCTGATGTTCAATGCCAAACTTGAGGTCAAAACTTTACATACAATTGTAAGCTACATACACCGATCAGGCATAACATTAAAACCACCTCCTTGTTTCTACACTCACTGTCCATTTTATCAGCTCCACTTTGTCATAAAGGTTTTGTGCTGCATAGATGAATGCCCTACCAACATGTATAACCGACTTTGCATAAGATTTTTGAAGGCCTTGAAAGTTATGTTTTCCCTTTTTTTATACGTTATTGCATTTTCCAACTTAGTGGTATCCAATTCCTCAAATGTAACATATACAGTACAATTAGTATAAACACCTGAGTGACTTTAATGAGGGCCAAAATCCAGAACGTACAAAACAGATGGGCACATGAGCTAAATAGATAGATAGATAGAAAGACAGATAAATAGATAGGTAGGTAGATAGATAGGTAGATAGATAGATAGATAGATAGATAGATAGATAGATAGATAGATAGATAGATAGATAGATAGATAGACATAGCTAAATAGATAGATAGATAGATAGATAGATAGATAGATAGATAGATAGATAGATAGATAGATAGATAGATAGATAGATAGATAGATAGATAGATAGACATAGATAGATAGATAGATAGATAGATAGATAGATAGATAGATAGATTGATAGATAGATAGATAGATAGATAGATAGATAGACAGATAGATAGATAGATGGATAGATAGATAGACATAGCTAAATAGATAGATAGATAGATAGATAGATAGATAGATAGATAGATAGATAGATAGATAGATAGATAGACATAGATAGATAGATAGATAGATAGATAGATAGATAGATAGATAGATAGATAGATAGATAGACAGACATAACTAAATAGATAGATAGATAGATAGATAGATAGATAGATAGATGATAGGTAGATAGATAGATAGATAGATAGATAGATAGATAGATAGATAGATAGATAGATAGATAGATAGATAGATAGATAGGTTAATAGATAGATAGATAGATAGATAGATAGATAGATAGATAGATAGATATAGATAGATAGACAGATAAATAGATATAGATAGATAGATAGATAGGTAGATAGATAGATAGATAGATAGATAGACATAGCTAAATAGATAGATAGATAGATAGATAGATAGATAGATAGATATAGATAGATAGATAGATAGATAGGTAGATAGATAGATAGATAGATAGATAGAGATAGATAGATAGATAGATAGGTAGGTAGGTAGGTAGGTAGGTAGGTCGGTAGAAGACTCCTTCATATGTCCTGTGGAGTCCATGTCTCAGTGGTTTTGACAGCATATTAGGTGGGTAATCCTAACGTTTAGGCTCATCAAAATATTTAGGCTGATCATGCTCTGTACACTGTGTTATCCCCTGAATAAATACACTCACGTGACTCCCACATTGAACCCTAGTCTGGATAAACAGATGTGTGCTGGTGTGTTTCATTACCTTGCTGTGTCGGAGCAGTGCTCTTGCCACACACAGTAGTTGCCTCTCTCCTACTGAGAAGTTCTCTCCGTTTTCCATCACCTCCGAGTCAAAACCGTGAAGTAACTGACTCACCTACAAGCACCCAACATGGCAAGACTTTTTAAAATGAGCATAAAAACTACTAAACAAAACCCATCCCATATTGGTCTGTATCTGTAATGTAAGAGTAAGTCTAGATTTAGCACAGTGATTACTGCTCAGACAGTTTGATTCATTAGGATGCAAGAAAGCAAAAATAGCTGATGAAGCTTTAATCAGCATTCCTCCAGATCTTTAGAAATTATTGCACTTGATTAAACAGTGAATACACAATTTGTTCTAAATGAAATTCTATTTCCCACCTGTTTTTGTTTATGAGCTCTAACACACCCTTTCATCAACATACAGAGGGGAGCTATGTCACCCTTAAGCACATTGCTTTAGCACCCTAATCATCCCAATCTTATTCTTAGATGACTGATAAATGTGTTCAAAACCCAAGGGGCAAATTGGCAAAGATGTTTGAAGATCAGCAAGATCAGCAATCTAACATTTTATCAAACAGTTGATTCATTATGCACTGATTTATTTTGTATATGATTTATACACAATATACAAATATTGGTATAGGGAAGGCCCTTTCCTCTTCTGGCATGACTGTGCCCCTGTGAACAAAGCAAGGTCCTCAAAGTCATGATGAAAAGCTTGTTTTAAAGACACTCCAGTGGCCTGCACAGAACTCACTGAACAGCTTTGGAATGAACTGGAACATAAATTGAGGCTCTTTTGAACAACATCAATGCCCAGTCATGCTAAATGGACACAAATTACAACATACATACTTCAAAAGCTAGGATAAATCTTCTCATAAGAGTGGCTGTTGTTATAGCTGATAAATATCACTACCATGTTATTGTCGAGTGGTTGTTATTGTTGTTAGTGGATGGAGCATCATCTGACCAGTGGGTGTATGTACACCATTTACCCATAACATTAAAACCACCTCCATGTTTTTACACTCACTGTCCATTTTATCAGCTCCACTTACCATATAGAAGCACTTTGTAGTTCTACAATTACTAACTGTAGTCCATCTATTTCTCTACATACTTTGTAGCCTGCTTTCACCCTGTTCCTCAATGGTCAGGACCTCCACAGAGCAGGTAATATTTAGGTGGATGATTCTCAGGACTGCAGTGACAATGACATGGTGGTGGTGTGTTAGTGTGTGTTGTGCTGGTATGAGTGGATCAGACACAGCAGCGCTTCTGGAGTTTTTAAATACTGTGTCCACTCACTATCCACTCTGTTAGACACTCCTACCTAGTTGGTCCACCTTGTAGATGTAAAGTCAGAGATGACCGCTCATCTACTGCTGCTCTTTCAGTTGGTCATCTCCTAGACCTTCATCAGGGGTCACAGGGCGCTGTTGGCTGGATGTTTTTGGTTGGTGGACTATTCTCAGTCCAGCACTTAATTAATGACAGTGAGGTGTTTAAAAACCAACTCCTACAGTCAGTAATTGTAGAACTTCAAAGTGCTTCTATATTGTAAGTGGAGCTGATAAAATGGATAGTGAGTGTAGAAACAAGGAGGTGGTTTTAATGTTATGGCTGATCGGTGTATATCTTTACCATGTTATTGCCAAATGGTTGTTATTGGCATAAGTGGATGGACCATCACACAAACATCATCTGGCCGATGAGTGTATGTGTGTGTGTGCATGTTTGTATTTATTCAGTATTCTACATGGTATACCTTTGATAGATTTTAATTACAAACATTTGTATAAATAAATTTTAATTATGTGGACACCCATAATTAGGTTTTTAGGATTTGGGCTAGGCCCTTTAGTTCTTAAAAAGTAATGCTACAGCATACAAAGACATTTAAGGCAGTCAGATGCTTTTAAAAAAAACTTTTTTGTCTACATGACCACAAATTCCCATATGCAAACCAATATTACCTCTTTTTTTGCATGCCATGTACACACTGTGTAAAGTGCGTGTTTCATATGTAACACACTATACAATACAATACTTGAATGGGGACAGTAATGGCACCTATAATTGGGCGCAAAAAGCTAAAGACATCTACCCTGCTAGCCAGCATGCTGCTGGTGTAATTTGTTGAACTCCACACCCGAGCTTTCTTTACTCACCATGTCTTTGATGTGAGTTTTCTCCAGTGCTTCCCAGACCTGTGCATCTGTATACTGGCCCCACGGGTCCAGGTTTGACCTAAGCACAGATGAAAGAACATTGTGTTGTGGACCAGACTATAATTCTGGCATTGTCTGCATGACTATAGTTCTGCTGTGAAGCATACCTGACAGTACCAAGGAAGAGGACAGGCTCTTGAGGGATGACTGACAGCCTGCTCCTCAGGGTTTCCAAGCTTATGTGAGCAATGTTGACGTTGTCAATGATGACTGATCCTCCACTAATTTCCACCAGTCTGAAGAGTGCTACTCCGAGTGAGGTTTTACCTAAAGAAACCAGCGGGAAGTGTCATTACATGTTAACATCAGCATGATACATGATAACAAAACTCACTAAATCAGAATCTGATGTCTATAAGAAAATAAGTATTGTAACTGTAACAAGGAAGATAATGAATCATGTCTTGTAATCTCCCCGGATGTCAGTGATTTTGCAGCTATTACTAATAAAAACAACGTAATCGCCAATTCCAGATTAACGATTAACGTCCCTTTTGTTAAAATTTATTGACAGCTACTATTAAAATAACCATACAACTTATTCTCAATTATCCTAGCACAACCAACCATCACCTGGTTTAAATATTTGAACTTCATTGTTAGGGAGTTCACTATACACGGATCAGCCATAACATTAAAACCACCTCCTTGTTTTTACACTCACTACATTCCATTTTATCAGCTCCACATACCATATAGAAGCACTTTGTAGTTCTACAATTACTGACTGTAGTCCATCTGTTTCTCTGCATGCTTTTTTAGGCTGCTTTCACCCTGTTCTTCAATGGTCAGGACCCCCACAGAACCACTACAAAGCAGGTATTAGTTAGGTGGTGGATCATTCTCAGCACTGCAGTGTGTGTTATGCTGGTATGAGTGGATCAGACACAGCAATGCTGATGAAGTTTTTAAATACCGTGTCCACTCACTGTCCACTCTACTAGACACTCCTACCTAGTTGATCCACCTTGTAGACCTAAAGTCAGAGATGATCGCTCATCTATTGCTGCTGTTTTAGTTGGTCATCTTCTAGACCTTCATCAGTGGCCCACGGGATGCTGTTGGCTGGATATATTTTTGGTTGGTGGACTATTCTCAGTCCAGCAGTGACAGTGAGGTGTTTAAAAACTCCAGCAGCGCTGCTGTGTCTTATACACAACACACACTAACACACCACCACCATGTCAGTGTCACTGCAGTGCTGAGAATGATCCACCACCTAAATAATACCTGCTCTGTGGTGGTCCTGGGAGAGTCCTGACCATTGAAGAACAGCATGAAAGGGGGCTAACAAAGCATGCAGAGAAACAGATGGACTACAGTCAGTAATTGTAGAACTACAAAGTGCTTCTTTATGGTAAGTGGAGCTGATAAAACGGACAGTGAGTGTAGAAACAAAAAGGTGGTTTTAATGTTAGGCTGATCAGTGTATATTAATGCTCATGGTTTTAGATGGGATGTCCAGCAAGATTATGGTCAGGTGCCCACATACCTTTGGTCATATAGTGATATAGCACAACCAACCATCACCTGGTTTAAATATTTGAACTTCATTGTTAGGGAGTTCACTATATATTAATGCTCATGGTTTTAGATGGGATGTCCAGCAAGATTATGGTCAGGTGCCCACACACTTTTGGTCATATAGTGTGTGTCTCTGTAATAGGTCAGCCTGTGACTACCACTTCCTTTAGCAGAAGAAAGTGCAGGTTGATGTGCAGTAGTTGATCAAAATACATAAAGCCATGCTTTCAGCTTAGTGCGGTGCTGAAACTTTGCTTTGTGCTAGACAAAGCTGATAAACTAGACAATCAGTGTTATGTTCGCCTTTCTAATTTCAGAGAGCTTTTCTTAAATAAGTAAACCATTTTCCCCAAAAATATTAATCCTGATACTCCCTCATCATCTCTTTCTTCAAGTTAGGGCAAGTAGGAGAAGCATTGATTGTCTATGATTGTGTCACGGCACATGATCACCGATCGATCACAGACAGACAGAGGAGTTGGCGTGTTGGGTCGGATTGCCGTTCCACCAAATGCTCTCACCTCTGTAGAACTTACTTAATTTATTTATTTGTTTCATTTTTCCCTGCGGACTGATTGGCTTTTTCTATTTACTGATCGCATTTGCCTTGCGCCTTCAGGCTCAAACCCCCTTTTGTTTACTTTTCTGCCGGTTTGGCAGTTACCTCACGCTTTAGAGTGTTCAACTGACACTCAACAGTATCATATCAAATCCTGTCCTGTGTGATTGGATTTCTTCCTTTTATTTTTTTTCCTTACAAGTCACTCTGTTAGACTGACTGTCCACTTGGGTCTAGATTCAGCTTGGTGGTGAGTCACTGTATAGTTTTAACTCACCATTTGTTACAGTCCCTAAGGTTTTTTTTCACTTGATTAACTTTTAAAATTCACCAACAAGCTTCTAGCAAAGCTTTTTGCTCTTTCCAGCTGTTACTCATAAAAACAACAGAAGCTGATCGCCAATTCTGGATAAACCTGCATTTGTCCAGCAAGATTATGGTCAGGTGCCCACACATTTTTGGTCATGTAGTGTGTGTCCCTGGTCAGCCTGCGGCTACCACTTCCTTTAGCAGAAGAAAGTGCAGGTTAATGTGCAGTAGTTGATTAAAGTACATGAAGCCATGCTTTCAGCTTAGTGCGGTGCTGAGTCTTTGCTTTGTGCTAGACAAAGCTGATAAACTAGACAATCAGTGTTATGTTCGCCTTTCTAATTTCAGAGAGCTTAACTTTTAAAATTCACCAACAAACCTCTAGCAAAGCTTTGCTTGAATCACTTTACTTAACCTCACTTTTTAATACAGTCCACATATTTTCAATATAATTGAGGTCCAGACATTGTTACATTAATGGCCTCTAGCAGATGCTGTTATATCAATTCTGACCGAATACAATCCAAACATTGGTGGGTTAAAGGCCTTGCTCAAGGGCCAAATGTTGGCACCCTGGTAGTAGTGGGGCTTGAACCAGTGACCTTTCAATTACAGCTCAACACCTTATCTGCTAAGCTACCACTGACCTGTTTTTTCCCCCTTTTTTTTCTTTCCTTTTTTCTTCCCCTTTAGCGGATCCAATTGTTCAATTTGCATCGTGCTTCCTCTCTGTCTATGCCGAACCCTGCCCCGACCGAGGAGATCGAAGCTAACCCATATCCCCTCCAAAACATGGGCAGCAGCCGGATGCATTTTTGCCACCCGCACATTTATGAGTTTGGCGCCACCTAGCGTTGCATGCGGAGAGACACACCCTAAGGGCACTCTTCCTCATCTCTTGTGCAGGTGCCTCTAATCAGCCGGCAGAGGTCATAATCGCATTCTGACAGAGAGAGAGACCCACATCCGGTTCTTTGTCACACCCCCCAACTGAGCAACCGGCCAATCGTTGCTCATACAGCCACTCAGCCTCGAACCGGGGAGGCAGAGCTGGATTCGATATGAGGTTCTCAGAATCCAGCTCTGGTTGCAGCGTGTCTTTTTACCGCTGCGCCACCTGAGTGGCCTGAGGTTAAGTTTTACCCTAAATTACACTTACTAAACATAAAGTAATGGATTCATTAATATGTCAAAGAATATACACTGATCAGCCATAACATTAAAACCACCTCCTTGTTTCTACACTCACTGTCCATTTTATCAGCTCCACTTACCATATAGAAGCACTTTGCAGTTCTACAGTTACTGACTGTAGTCCATCTGTTTCTCTACATACTTTTTTAACCGCCTTGCACCCTGTTCTTCAATGGTCAGGACCCCCACAGGACCACCACAGACCAGGTATTAGTTAGGTGGTGGATGATTCTCAGCACTGCAGTGACACTGACATGGTGGTGGTGTGTTAGTGTGTGTTGTGCTGGTATGAGTGGATCAGACACAGCAGCGCTGCTGGAGTTTTTAAATACCGTGTCCACTCACTGTCCACTCTGTTAGACACTCCTACCTAGTTGGTTCACCTTGTAGATGTAAAGTCCACAGAGCGCTGTTAGTAATACCTACTCTGTATTGGTACTGAGAGAGTCCTGACCATTGAAGAACAGCATGAAAGGGGGCTAACAAAGCATGCAGAGAAACAGATGGACTACAATCAGTAATTGTATAGAAGTGCTTCTATATGGTAAGTGGAGCTGATAAAATGGACATTGAGTGTAGAAACAAGGAGGTGGTTTTAATGTTATGGCTGATCCGTGTATATGGCACAGTTTTTACGCTGGATGCCCTTCCTGAAGCTATTTTTATCTGGTCTTGGGACCAGCATTGAGAGTGCACTAAGAAGTGTGCATCCCAATGGCTAGGCTGTTTTAGCCACCCCTGCCTTCCTTGAACATTAGCCAGTTATGTCCATGCAGATGCAGATGCCAGACTGGCCAATAGCACCGCTGAGATTTGAACCCTGGATTTCCAGATCTCAGCAGTAGTGGGCTTGCGTACTCTACCATATATTGATAATTAATGATTTAAATTATTTTATTTTAGAGAAGTGCCTGAATTCCAATATTCTGTCTTTCAATGTGTGGAGGCTGAAGAGTAGCCTCTAGATCAGTGGTGGGCAAACTACGGCCCGCTGGCCACATGCGGCCCGTTAGGCTGTTTAATCCGGCCCGCTGAGTATTTACAAAACTGTCCTAAAACCGCATTAATTTAAATCTTTTTCCTGCACTAAACTTGCGTTTTAATTGATTCCACTAGATGGCGCACACCAGGCGGTTATGTTATGAAATATATAACGTGTCTCACACCGTCATAGGAACATGGATTCTGCTGTTTACCATTTATTATTTTTATTCTTTATAATAATAAACCAGAACCATGTTTTAGGCAAACCAACATCCATAAAGAACATCATGTAATCATGTAACCATAGTGCAACAACATTTTTAAATAATTCGAACCTAGGGCGGAAAAACATGAGCCACGCGCTCTGCCCACTGCGCTACTCAAACAGCGGTGTAATGAACAGGCTGTTATGCTGATATCCCTGCGCACACATGGCGTTACTGAGACTAAACGTGAACACTAAGAATAATAACCAAACGCTTTCTAATTCCCACGGTAGCAGCAGTTTCCTTCTGTTTCATACAGATCGCCCCGTCTCTGTCTCATCTGCTGCATTTCTCTACCATTGATAAAAAATACGGAATAAAGTGCGTCCCGTATCAGTTCAATACGGAACGCAGCCTTTAGTTTCCAAATAAGGAAGGATTCCGTATTTTATGGGACGGTTGGCAACCCTACTATCACCCCAGCATGATCAAACCACTTGACTGGTTTAAAATGTTACACATAAACCATTAACTTATGTTGAAAGTGCTGCTTTAAAGGCTGAATTGGTTTTGTTTAGACGGCGATACACCAAGTGGAAACAAAGATAAAAATAATTTTAAAAAATGCATTAAAAAAAATCACATTCACGCATGTGTAAATGTGCACATAAAAGGATGAGTCTGGTGTTTCATTTATATTCAAAAATTCATCCTTTAATCACGAAAATAAAGGTTTAAACGTGAACTTACAGTGCCTTGCAAAAGTATTCAGCCCCCTTGAACTTTTCAACCTTTTGCCACATTTCAGGCTTCAAACATAACGATATGAAATTGTAATTTTTTGTGAAGAATCAACAACAAGTGGGACACAATCGTGAAGTGGAACGAAATTTATTGGATATTTTAAACTTTTTTTAGAAATAAAAAACTAAAAAGTGGGGCGTGCAATATTATTCAGCCCCTTTACTTTCAGTGCAGCAAACTCACTCCAGAAGTTCAGTGAGGATCTCTGAATGATCCAATGTTGACCTAAATGACTGATGGTGATAAATAGAATCCACCTGTGTGTAATCAAGTCTCCGTATAAATGCACCTGCTCTGTGACAGTCTCAGAGTTCTGTTTAAAGCGCAGAGAGCATCATGAAGACCAAGGAACACACCAGGCAGGTCCGAGATACTGTTGTGGAGAAGTTTAAAGCCGGATTTGGATACAAAAAGATTTCCCAAGCTTTAAACATCTCAAGGAGCACTGTGCAAGCGATCATATTGAAATGGAAGGAGTATCAGACCACTGCAAATCTACCAAGACCCGGCCGTCCCTCTAAACTTTCAGCTCAAACAAGGAGAAGACTGATCAGAGATGCAGCCAAGAGGCCCATGATCACTCTGAATGAACTGCAGAGATCTACAGCTGAGGTGGGAGACTCTGTCCATAGGACACAATCAGTCGTACACTGCACAAATCTGGCCTTTATGGAAGAGTGGCAAGAAGAAAGCCATTTCTCAAAGATATCTATAAAAAGTCACCTGGGAGACACACCAAACATGTGGAAGAAGGTGCTCTGGTCAGATGAAACCAAAATCGAACTTTTTGGCCACAATGCAAAACGTTATGTTTGGCGTAAAAGCAACACAGCTCATCACCCTGAACACACCATCCCCACTGTCAAACATGGTGGTGGCAGCATCATGGTTTGGGCCTGCTTTTCTTCAGCAGGGACAGGGAAGATGGTTAAAATTGATGGGAAGATGGATGGAGCCAAATACAGGACCATTCTGGAAGAAAACCTGTTGCAGTCTGCAAAAGACCTGAGACTGGGACGGAGATTTATCTTCCAACAAGACAATGATCCAAAACATAAAGCAAAATCTACAATGGAATGGTTCACAAATAAACGTATCCAGGTGTTAGAATGGCCAAGTCAAAGTCCAGACCTGAATCCCATCGAGAATCTGTGGAAAGAGCTGAAAACTGCTGTTCACAAACGCTCTCCATCCAACCTCACTGAGCTCGAGCTGTTTTGCAAGGAAGAATGGGCAAAAATTTCAGTATCTCGATGTGCAAAACTAATAGAGACATACCCCAAGCGACTTGCAGCTGTAATCGCAGCAAAAGGTGGCGCTACAAAGTATTAACGCAAGGGGGCTGAATAATATTGCACGCCCCACTTTTCAGTTTTTTATTTCTAAAAAAAGTTTAAAATATCCAATACATTTCGTTCCACTTCACGATTGTGTCCCACTTGTTGTTGATTCTTCACAAAAAATTACAATTTCATATCGTTATGTTTGAAGCCTGAAATGTGGCAAAAGGTTGAAAAGTTCAAGGGGGCTGAATACTTTTGCAAGGCACTGTATATTAGTTCCAAACCCCCGCACCCACCCGGCCCGTCTGTCAATTTTTAAAACCCAGTGTGGCCCTTGAGCCGAAAAGTTTGCCCACCCCTGCTCTAGATGGTAAAATATTTTTTAAAACTAACAAAACTAACAAAATCTTTGTTGTTTTTGTATGGTTGTATTTGTATGCCATGTATTAGAAAACTTCCACCTT